>NC_042615.1:657992332-658292332 GCF_901001135.1 Rhinatrema bivittatum | reverse complement strand
TCAAGACATTTGTACTGAAGACTTTATTTATTTGGAGTTGTGTTTTTTTTATTTCCATTTTTGGTATGCTGAGTGTTGGAGAAGTTGTGGCAAGTTCCAGAGTAAGTAGGGAGAGTTAGGGTTTGCTGTTTGAGCATGTTGCCTTAACAGCAGATCAAGTGTGGTTGTGAGTTTGGAGGTCCAAGATGGATCATGAAAGGAAATGAGTGGAAGAAGTTTTAAGAATGATTCAGATGTGTGCAATATATTCTGTGTGGAATATCTGGAACTATGTGGCAGTTAGACTAGTGAGGAAGGGCACTTCCTGAAGCAGAGAGATAGTACACTGTTGATGCACTCAGTTCAGAGCAGTGATATGGAAGCTCTTAATGCAAATAGGATTAGAAGGTGATAAGTTTGGAACTCATTCCTTTTATATGGGGGCACCCACTAGAACAGTGGAGGTGGATATATCAGTGACAATAATAAAGCAAATTGGGAGATGGCAGTCTGGAGCGTATATTTCACATTAGATATCAGGAGTGTGGAGAGTGATGGTTATTTCTCTTTCTCTATTTTAATTGCAGATCATATACAGTTCAGAAAGCCCATATTGCTGGTTGGACATCCTTTGTACATTGCACTGGGTGGAGAACTGTGAAGAGCCCTTGGGAGTTTAACTTTGGTTTGGCACCTCAAGGGATATCATAGGAGTGGCCTGGTAATCAAGAAATGTGATGGTTCCAACTGCTGTTGGACCTGCATCATCATTTGACTTGGTAGCAGCATCCAGTAGAACTGGTGGAACATTTAGGTGGAACATTTAGGAGATAATGATTTGGGATAATGGACTTGTAAGCAGTTAGGACTTGTAAGTAGTTAATTAGGGCAGCAAACTTGGTAGAGAGAACATTGTACAAATCTACTCTTCTTTCACCTTTCGTAACTCTAAATCACATTAAATCTTCACAATTGGTAACTGTGCTGTTTGTACGTATGACTATGCATGTAAAACTGCCCTGCAAAACCCACCTCACCCCACAAACCTCATCCCGAGTTACTACTAGTGCCCCCTCTTACAGTGGTATAAAAAGTTAACTTTATTGTGAGCCTCTACAGAGGTGCTCTCTCTCTCTCTCTCACTCTCCCCCCCCTGAAAAAAAATGTAAAGCTATTGCAGGCATAACACTGAGAAAAAACATGTAGTTATTTCTGGTTTTAAATCCCATGATAGAATGCGTTACATTATTGCACGTAACATTAAACAGCCCTAATTTCCATTTTTCCCGCCTGAACTCCTCTTACTTGAATACATTTGCATGTGAAATGTGATATTTATCACGGACATTAGCGCTCTAACGCAATTTGATGAATGACCCCCTTAGCTGGATAAGTTAGATATGCTATTCAGCAGGTTTAAAGTTAGCCAGGTAAACTTATCCAGCTATTAGATAGCCAAGTTTATTTAGTGGTGCATCCACGCTGCTAAATATCCTAGCCAAGTTATCTAGATATGTTTATACGGCTAACTTTCTCAGCCAGATAGCGGCTGAATATAGACCCCTGAAAATCTATTTATTGAACAGATCTATTCCTTTAGCAGAGAATTTTATATTGCATTTTAGATGTTCACATCTTTTATTGGTTATTCATTTAATGCGGCTTTATGACATTTCTAATTTTGTGAATAAAAAATATTATTTTATATTATTATTATTAATCTATTTGATTTTCAAATAAATCAAGTCAACCTTGATATACAAAAAGCACAGCCAAACAATATACAGATACAAAAAGAAAAATATAGTCATAAAGTATATAGATTGCAATTATTTAGTTCACAACTGGGGGAGAGATTAAGAAAGAAAAACATTACAAAAAAGAATATCAGATTTAACTACTAAGGCTAGGTCCATAAGTACTATGATACAGAATCAGTTAGTAAATCCCTATTCTGCAAAATTCCTTCCAGCTGAATTAGATCGAAAAAGATATATTTAACGCCTTTCAATTTCACAACACACTTACATGGGAATTTTAATAAGAAACTAGCACCAAGAGCAGTCACCCTTTGACGTTTCAAAAGAAACATTTTCCTTCTCTGCTGTGTCTCCTTGACAACGTCTGGAAACATAGCAATCTTCTGACCCAAAAAAGATGTATCTTTAAGATGAAAGAATAATCTCATCGTCCATTGCTTATCCAACTCCTGCACAAAAATAATTAGAAGAGTAGCTGTATCTACAACTTCCGACTGTGGCTGCTGTAAAAAACCTGAACGATCAAAGTTATCAGAAGGTAACTCAATCTTACCCAAAATCTCAGAAGAAACTACTTTTTCTTGATCAGGCAAATAATATACCTTGGAAATTGAAGGCACAGATTCTTTAGAAACTTTCAAATACTTTCTTCAACATTTCCAAAGAGGAAATTAAGGAATAACATTGAAAATTAAGAAATCTCAAATTCTTCAGTCTAGTATAGTTTTCCATTGTGAGGACTGGCCGAGCAAAATCATCTGGACTGGAGCAGTAAACACTCTCACGCCATCCTTTTCTCTTGCAATTTTACTTTATTAACTTCATGCAGCAAAATAAACATCACAATACTGCCTACTTTTGAAGTCTTCTGAACACACAACTTCCCAGAGTGGTTCAGATGCTCCTAGTGCTGGTGGGACAGGGTCTCTCTATCCCAGTTGGGCTTACATTCTTATTCCCATCTCACTAGTCAAGCCCTCTGGGTTCCTCCTGCCCAGCAGGGTCCTGCCCATACAGTATTCTGCCTTTTGGGGATTTATGGTGGACCAGGCCTCTAGCCTGGTCCTGCACAGGTTTATAGGGGAAAATAGGGGCACTCTTTCACAGAACTCTCCCCCTCAGCTTGGACCCATTGAGCCAAGCATCCTCACTCACCCTGTATTCTAACCAGGGTGTTGCGCCCGTCGGTCGCAGACGGCTGCAACCTTTCCTGCTCACCTCTCTTTTCCCTGCACCAGCGATTCTCGGAGCCATGGCGGCCTCAGCCTGCAAACGCCGCCTTCCCCAGTGTCCCCATGATGGTGTGGATGATCCTGACCGCCATCTTGAATTGGAGATTACCTAAGGCTCGCGCACCAGGGCCTCTCTTATTCATGTCATATGTTACAATGTTTTTTACTTCAATAGTTTAATCAATTGTTATCTTGTTAAATGTAAAATAGGGCAGATCTCGCCCTATTCAACCTGTTACCTGGAAACCGATGTGATATCTCGATCGAATGTCGGTATACAAAATAAATAAATAAATAAATAAATAAATAAATGTCATGGTGGGAACCTCGGTGGCATCCCCTTCACATGACGTCACCCGCAAGAAGTATTTAACCCAGCCAGCCTATGCTTCCTACGAGTTAGCAAGGACTTCCTTCCTGTTTATTCCACTCCATTCGGAGATGCTTCACTTCACTACTTGAACTGCTTCCTGAACCTCGGATATAGAATGCCTTAGGTACCCGCTCCTCGGGGGCCTTGTTACATTCTGGCTATCGGCTTCTCGGAGGGCCTTTCTGCCTGGAGATTCCGGTTATCCTTATTCGGGACCTAACCAGTTCAGCCTTGTGAGTACTACTATCACTTTTACCATCTTGCTGATAGAACCACTGGTGTACCCCATGCCTAGGGCCACTACCATGCTCATCCCAGCTACCTGTCTACACTATGGAGTAAGTTCCATCATCTTCTTCACTCTGCTGATCTCCTGCACCTCTCTGAACTACTACTCACTGATCCTCGGCATAGCCCACGCTGCGGGCCACTTCCAGATCTACCCTGAGGGGTGTCATCAGGAGAGGAGTTTCCTGGTGTATCCTGCTCTGTGGGCCACTACCAGGGATATCATCATTGAGCAGCCTTACTACTCTGGACTGTGACTTCTCCCCACACTGTGGGTGTCATCTACGATTCCAGTATAATAAAGTCTCTCACTTCTGTGTCAGACTCTGCTGAGGCCAAAACTATTGTATTGAATCCCCACAGGGTTCCTCCCTGTGGGTGGAGTCAGCTGTCACTACAATCCAGGGTCCACAACCACACTGGATTATAACACAGGGAAGTGCTTCATATCGCTGGTCTCCTCATCAACACTCTTCCACACTAGACTTGGGCCCAGGATTCTAGGTTCATGCTCAGCCCCTCCTATTAAGGTTACCCTGGACAGCACTACCACACCACCCAGTGTACTATTCATGTAGTGTGTACCCACAGTCTTTTTACTTAGTCCTTTGCTGACTCTGGGTTCAAATTCCACAACGGAGCTTCTTGGACTAGCTGGAGGACATCAAGTGCTGGTTCCTCTGTTACCAGCTGTAAGCACGTCCTGGCATCTGGTGTCTCCTTTGTAGAGACATTCATTGGTTCCTCTATATACCCAGTTGCTGGGGTCTACACAGCATCACCCTCTAGGCTCTCTGTGATCTCCTCCTCCAGGTTCTCTACAGTGCCTCCCTCTGGGCTCTCCATGGTTTTCTCCTCTGTGATCTCTAGAGTGCCTCCCTCTGGGCTTCCCACTGTTTCCTTCTTTGAGTTCTCTGCAGAACCTCCCCCTGGAGTCTTCATCACACCTCCCTCTGGGTTCCTGTGGCATCTCTCACTGGAGTCTTCACAGCGCCTTCCTCTAGGGTCACAGTGGTAGCTCCCTCTGGGGTCTCGGTGGCAGGGCTCTATCTGGCTTCCCTGCCGATTCCACGCTGCATAACACAGGCCCTCTATTCCATCCCTTTTGTGCACTCTGGGTTGCTGCTTCCTGGTACAGCTACAAAGCTCCACCATAAGCTCTCTGTTTCTTCAAACACAGTTCGTGCAGAATTTAGTCATTTGTACCCCTGCTGCCAGCTTGAACTGCAGCCAGGAGCATCCCTGAGCTGCTGGGCTCCCACTGGATTCTCTGCAGTGGCTTTCTCAGGATAATTGCCTATGCTTGTTCTACTTTCAGGTAGCGTAAGCTCCCATTTGTAAGAGTGGCAAGAAGAGCATTGTTTGTTTCTTGGATCTTTGTAAACTTATCCCAGGTCAGCTAGCTCTGTCTGAGGCTCTCCTAATATTTCCTTTCATAAGAATATAAGATATGCCATACTGAGTCAGACCAAAGGTCAATCAAGCACAGTATCTGGTTTCCAACAGTGGCCAATCCAAGTCACAAGTACCTGGCAAGTACCCAAACATTAGTTAGAACACAAGCTACTAATGCTTATTAATTACCGTCATAGCAGTATATGGATTTATCATCTAGGAACTTATCCAAATCTTTTTTAAACCCACTTATACTAACTGCTGTAGCCACATCCTCTGGAAATGTATTCCAGAGCTTAACTATGCGCTGAGTGAAAAATAATTTTCTTTGATTTGTTTTAAATGAGCTAGTTGCTAACTTCATGGAGTGCCCCCTGGTCCTTCTTTATTTGAGAGAGTAAATAACTGATTTACATTATCTTGTTCAAGTCCTTTCATGAATTTGTAGACTTCTATCATATCCCCCCTCAGTCGTCTCTTCTCCAAATTGAACAGCCCTAACGTCTTTAGCCTTTCCTCATAGGGCAGCCTTTCCATGCCCCTTATCATTTTGGTCACCCTTCTCTATACCTTTTCCAGTGCAGCTATATTCTTTTTGAGATGAAGTTTCCAGAACTACACACAATATTCAAGGTGTTGTCTCACCATGGAGTGATACAGAGGCATTATGACATCCTCAGTTTTATTGTAAATTCCCTTCTTAATAATTCCTAACATTCTGTTTGCTTTTTTGATCGCCACAGCACACTGGGCTGATGATTTCAATGTATTATCCACTATGATGCTTAGATCTTTCCTGGGTAATAACTCCTAAGATAGAACCTAACATTTTGTAACTACAGCAAGGGTTATTTTTCCCTTTATGCATTACTTTGCACTTGTCTATGTTAAATTTCATCTGTCATTTGGAAGCCCAATCTTCAGTCTTGCAAGGTCCTCTTGCAATTTATCACAATCTGCTTGAGATTTAACTACGCTGCATAGTTTTGTGTCATCCACAAATGTGATCACCTTACTCATTGTACCCCTTTCCAGACCATTTATAAATATATTTAAAAGCATCGGTGCAAGTACAGACCTAAGGAACTCCACTGTTTTACCTTTTTCCACTGTGAAAACTAACCATTTAATCCTACTCTCTGTTAGAGATGTGAATCGTTTTCCATATCGTCTTAACGATAGAAATCATGTGGCAGGGCAAGAAAATCTTGTTAGGCACGATTTTTTAGTTAAAAAATCGTTAAAAATTGTTTTTTTCCGATTAGTGCGCACTATCGGGAGTTAGTGCGCACTAACTGAAAATGATACAATTTGACACTTTTCAGGTCAGTTAAGGTCAGTTTAGGAATGAATATGTATTCCTATTGGCTGCCCTCTTATTTATTCATGTTACCAAGCTTCCCACTGACAGTATATGGGGGATGGGAAATGGAAACAGTTGGTAGCTTGACAAAACAAGTAATGTGATCAGTCAATGTGACTAGAACTTGTGCCCTAACCCTGATACCAGGGGTATTGTGATCTTCCTGCACACAGTGCCCTATCCCTATTAATACCAGGAGTGTTGTGATCTTCCTGCACACAGTGCCCTAACCCTGGCACCAGGGGTGTTGTGATCTTCCTGCACACAGTGCCCTATCCCTATTAATACCAGGAGTGTTGTGATCATCCTGCACACAGTGCCCTATCCCTATTAATACCAGGAGTGTTGTGATCTTCCTGCACACAGTGCCCTAACCCTGGCACCAGGGGTGTTGTGATCTTCCTGCACACAGTGCCCTATCCCTATTAATACCAGGAGTGTTGTGATCTTCCTGCACACAGTGCCCTAACCCTGGCACCAGGGGTGTTGTGATCTTCCTGCACACAGTGCCCTATCCCTATTAATATCAGGAGTGTTGTGATCTTCCTGCACACAGTGCCCTAACCCTGACACCAGGGGTGTTGTGATCTTCCTGCACACAGTGCCCTATCCCTGGCACCAGGGGTGTTGTGATCTTCATGTACACAGTGCCCTATCCCTATTAATACCAGGAGTGTTGTGATCTTCCTGCACACAGTGCCCTAACCCTGGCACCAGCGTTGTTGTGATCTTCCTGCACACAGTGCCCTATCCCTATTAATACCAGGAGTGTTGTGATCTTCCTGCACACAGTGCCCTAACCCTGGCACCAGGGGTGTTGTGATCTTCCTGCACACAGTGCCCTATCCCTATTAATACCAGGAGTGTTGTGATCTTCCTGCACACAGTGCCCTAACCCTGGCACCAGGGTTGTTGTGATCTTCCTGCACACAGTGCCCTATCCCTATTAATACCAGGAGTGTTGTGATCTTCCTGCACACAGTGCCCTAACCCTGGCACCAGGGGTGTTGTGATCTTCCTGCACACAGTGCCCTATCCCTATTAATATCAGGAGTGTTGTGATCTTCCTGCACACAGTGCCCTAACCCTGACACCAGGGGTGTTGTGATCTTCCTGCACACAGTGCCCTATCCCTGGCACCAGGGGTGTTGTGATCTTCATGTACACAGTGCCCTATCCCTATTAATACCAGGAGTGTTGTGATCTTCCTGCACACAGTACCCTATCCCTAATACCAGGGGTGTTGTGATCTTCCTGCACACAGTGCCCTATTCCTGATACCGGGGGTGTTGGGATCTTCTTGCACACATCCCGGTATCAGGGATAGGGCATTGCATGCAGGAAGATCACAACACTCCTGGTATCAGGAATAGGGCACTGTGTGCAGGAAGATCACAACACCCCTGGTATTAATAGGGATAGGGCACTGCATGCAGGAAGATCACAACACCCCTGGTATCAGGGATAGGGCACTGTGTGCAGGAAGATCACAATACCCCGGAGGAGTGAGGGTCAGGCAGCTCCCCCCTGTCTGTGAAGCCAGCCTCTCACTAGTAATGCAGGGAGGGAGCTGTCTCAGACTTCACCATCCTCCCCCCCCCCCTCCCCCACACACCATTCACTAGCTGGGACATGGGGGAAGTCAGGAGTGAGGGTCAGGCAGCTCCCCCCTGTCTGTGAAGCCAGCCTCTCACTAGTAATGCAGGGAGGGAGCTGTCTCAGACTTCACCATCCTCCCCCCCCCCCCTCATCCACACACCATTCACTAGCTAGGACATGGGGGAAGTCAGGAGTGAGGGTCAGGCAGCTCCCCCCTGTCTGTGAAGCCAGCCTCTCACTAGTAATGCAGGGAGGGAGCTGTCTCAGCCTTCACCATCCTCCCCCCCCCCTCACCCACACACCATTCACTAGCTGGGACATGGGGGAAGTCAGGAGTGAGGGTCAGGCAGCTCCCCCCTGTCTGTGAAACCAGCCTCTCACTAGTAATGCAGGGAGGGAGCTGTCTCAGACTTCACCATCCTCCCCCCCCCCCCCCTCACCCACACACCATTCACTAGCTGGGACATGGGGGAAGTCAGGAGTGAGGGTCAGGCAGCTCCCCCCTGTCTGTGAAGCCAGCCTCTCACTAGTAATGCAGGGAGGGAGCTGTCTCAGACTTCACCACCCCCCCCCCCCCCTCACCCACACACCATTCACTAGCTGGGACATGGGGGAAGTCAGGAGTGAGGGTCAGGCAGCTCCCCTCTGTCTGTGAAGCCAGCCTCTCACTAGTAATGCAGGGAGGGAGCTGTCTCAGACTTCACCATCCTCCCCCCCCCCTCACCCACACACCATTCACTAGCTGGGACATGGGGGAAGTCAGGAGTGAGGGTCAGGCAGCTCCCCCCTGTCTGTGAAGCCAGCCTCTCACTAGTAATGCAGGGAGGGAGCTGTCTCAGACTTCACCATCCTCCCCCCCCCCCCCTCACCCACACACCATTCACTAGCTGGGACATGGGGGAAGTCAGGAGTGAGGGTCAGGCAGCTCCCCCTGTCTGTGAAGCCAGCCTCTCACTAGTAATGCAGGGAGGGAGCTGTCTCAGACTTCACCATCCTCCCCCCCCCCCCTCACCCACACACCATTCACTAGCTGGGGCATGGGGGAAGTCAGGAGTAAGGGTCAGGCAGCTCCCCCCTGTCTGTGAAGCCAGCCTCTCACTAGTAATGCAGGGAGGGAGCTGTCTCAGACTGGTATCAGGGATAGGGCACTGAGTGCAGGAAGATCACAACACCCCTGGTATCAGGAATAGGGCACAGGTTCTAGTCATATTGACTGATCACATTACTTTTTTTGTCAACTACCAACAGTTTTCATTTCCCATCCCCCCAACCATCACCTCAGTTGGAACCTTGGTAACATCAATAGATAAGAGGGCAGCCAGCCAATAGGAATACATATTCATTCCTAACTGACCTTTACTGACCTGGATAGTGTCAATAATTTGTATCATTTTTTGTTAGTGTTCCTGAGTTTCCATTTCCATTTCCCATCCCCCCAACCATCACCTCAGTGGGAACCTGGTTAACATCAATAGATACGAGGGCAGCCAGCCAATAGGAACACATATTCATTCCTAACTGACCTTTACTGACCTGGAAAGTGTCAATTTGTATCATTTTCAGTTAGTGCGCACTAACTCGGAGTTAGTGTGCACTAACACGATTTAACGATTTTTAACGATAAATCGTTAGAATTTCTATTGTATCGTGTTCTATAATGATTTAAGACAATATTAAAATTATCGGACGATTATTTTAATCGTTAAAAAACGATTCACATCCCTACTCTCTGTTTCCTGTCTTTTAACTAACATGCAATCCACATAAGGACATCACATCCTATCCCATGACATTTTAGTTTTCTTAGAAGCCTCTCATGCGAGACTTTGTTGAATGCCTTCTGAAAATCCAAATTTACCACACCTACCAGTTCACCTTTGTCCACATGTTTATTCACCCCTTCAAAATAATGTTGGAGATTTGTGAGGCAAGCCTTCCCATGGATAAATCCTTGATGGCTGTGTCCCATATAACCATATCTATCTAAATGTTTTGTGATTTTATTCTGTATAACAGTTTCCACAATTTTTCCTGGCACTGAAGTCAGGCTCACCAGTCTTATCTTTTCTGGATCACCCCTGTATCCCTTTTTAAATATTGGGGTTACATTGTCCATCTTCCAATCTTCAGGTCATCGGATGATTTTTATCGACAGGTTACAAACTTTTACTAATAGGTCTGAAATTTCATTTTTTAGTACTTTCAGAACCTTGGGGTTTACACCATCTGGTCCAGGTGATTTATTAATCTTCAGTTTGTCAATCAGGCCTACCACATCTTCCAGGTTCACTGTGATTTGGATCAGTTGATCTGAATCATCACCCATGAAAACCTTCTCCGGAATGGGAATCTCTCCAATATCCTCTTCAGTAATCACTAAAGCAAAGAAATTGTTTAATCTTTCCGCAATGGCCTTATCTTCTTTAAGTGCTCCTTTAACTCTTTGATCATCCAACGGTCCAACTGACTCCCTTGCAGGCTTTCTGCTTCGAAGATATTTTTAAAAGTTTTTATTGTTAGTTTTTACCTCTTTGGCCAAGTTCTTTTCAAATTTTCTCTTAGCCTATCTTATCAATGTCTTACATTTAACTTGCCAAAGCTTATACTTTATCCTATTTTTTCTGATGGATCCTTATTTCAATTTTTGAATGAAGATCTTTCGACTAAAATAGCCTCTTTCACTTCACCTTTTAACTATGCCGGTAATCGTTTTGCCTTCCTTCCACCTTTCTTAATGCATGGAATACATCTGGTCTTGATTCTAGGATGGTATTTTTTAACAATGTCTATGCCTGTTGCACACTTTTTACCTTTCAGTTTTTTTCTATTTTTCTTATTTTGTCAAAGTTTCCCTTTTCAAAGTTTAGTGCTAGAGCTTTGGATTTATATACTGCCCCCTTCCAGTCATTAATTCAAATTTGATCATATTATGATCACTATTGCCATGCAGCCCTACCACATTTATCTCTCTCACCAAATCCTTTGCTGCACTGAGAATTAGATCTAAAATTGTTCCCTCTCTCTTCAGTTCCTGAACCAATTGTTCCATAAAACTGTCTTTTATTCCATCCAGGAACATTATCTCTCTAGTATGCCCTGATGTTTCACTTACCCAGTCAATATTGGGGTAATTGAAATCCACCGGTGGATTGCCTAAGTGTATTCTTGCACCTTCTTCGGTTGACACTTGCTTATGTGCAAGGTTTGCTTCTGTCTTGGATGGTAATTGAAATCTCCCATTATTACTGCACTACCAGTTTAGTTAACTTAGCATTTCACTGTCCATCTCACCATTTTGGCCAGGTAGACGGTAGTATACTTCCTATCACTATTCTCTTCCCCAACACACAAGGGATTTCTACCCATAAATATTCAATTGTACATTTAGTCTCATGCAGAATCTTTATCCTGTTGGACTCTGTGCCATCCTGGACATAAAGTGCCACCCTGCAACCAAGATGTTCCTCTCTGTCATTGCAATATAATTTGTACTCTGGTATAGCACTGTCCCATTGGTTTTCCTCTTTCCACCATCTCTCTGGGATTCCAATTAAGTCTATGTCATCATTCACTGCTATACACTCTAATGCTCTCATCTTACATCTTAGACTTCTGGCATTAGCATACAAACATTTTAAAGTGAGTTTTTTTGATTATATTTATATTCTACTTTTCAGTTCACAGGGATAAATTGGAATCTTTCAGCACAGGTGAGTTTTTAATTATAGGCATTTGGACTACTTTTCTTATTATTGGAACCTCTCTGTTGGTATGCCCTAATTCTAATGCTTCATTAGTATACTTTGAAAATACCTGCCTCTGAACCATGTGCTGCTGAGCGACTGTCGGCTTTCCCCTTTTTTCTAGTTTAAAAGCTGCTCTATCTCCTTTTTAAAGGTTAGTGCTAGCAGCCTGGTTCCACTTTGGTTAAGGTGGAGCCCATCCCTTCAGAAAAGACTCCCTCCTTTCCCAAAATGTTCCCCAATTCCTTACAAAACTGAATCCCTCTTTCCTGCACCATTGTCTCATCCTCACATTGAGACATTGGGGCTCTGCCTGCCTCCGGGGTCTGCGTGTGGAGCAGCTGGCATTTCAGAAAATGCTACCCTGGAGATTCTGGATTTCAGCTTTCTACCTAAGAGCCTAAGTTTGGCTTCCAGAACCTCCCACCCACATTTTTCTATGCTGTTGGTGCCCACAGGTACCTTAACAGCTGGCTCCTCCCCAGCACTGTCTAAAATCCTATCTAGGTGACATGTGAGGTCCACCACCTTCGTACCAGGTAGGCATGTTACCAGGCGATCCTCATGCCCACCAGCCACCCAGCTGTCTACATTCCTAATAATCGAATAACCAACTATGATGGCCAACTTAACCCTTCCCTCTTTCCTGGAGGCTCTGAATTGACACTTACAAACTCCCTTAAGTCATGTTTCCAGACTGCTCATTTTGATTTTGCTCTTTCTTTTTTTCTCTCTCACACATTGATTTATTCAGTTTAAAGAGGAACCATGCCCTGTTTCAGCACAATGTACAACTGTGGGCTTTTTTCTCTCGCTCTCTGCTATACTTTTTTGTTTCAAAAAGGAAAAAAGTAAAGCAAAAACCTGCCTCACTGACTCTTACCATACTTTGATACAGGCCCTCACTTTAGTCAGAGCTTGTCTCTTTAGTCCACAGAAAACCTAAACTTATCCTTCTCCAGGCCCCACACACTGCTTTCTGCTTTCAAGCCAGTTTCATTCTTCTCTTTTTTCCCCTCTGTACTCTGCAGTCTTAGCAGCATTGCTTGGATTGAGTGTGCTCTTTGAGCCTTACTTTTTTGCCATCAGCTGTTTCTGTTAGGCACCACAGCAAACAGACTTTTCTTCCTTCCAAACAAACTTTTATCTTCTCTGTGCTCTGGTATACACTACAGCAATGCTTGCCTTCAAACTTCTGGAAGATTATGCAGACACAAACTTTTCTTCCTTCTTGACGCTTTGGGCTTTTCTCTGTAACAGGATCAGAGAAAAAAATCTCATGCAAGACACCATATGTGAGGACTGGCTGAGCAAAATCCTCTGAACTGGAGCAGTAACCATTATGACTCCAGACTTTTTTCTTGCAATTTCACTTTATTAACTTCACACAGCAAAATAAGCTTCACAATACTGCCTACCTTCACAGTCTTCTGTAAACACAACTTCCCAGAAAGGTTCAAGAGCTCCTACTCCTGGAGGGACAGGGTCTCTCTATCCCAGCTGGGCTTACAGTCCTATTCCACTCTCATTGGTCATGCCCTCTGAGCTCCTCTTGCCCAGCAGGGTCCTGCCCATAAAGCATTTTCCCTTTTGGGGATTTAAGGTGGACCAGGCCTCTATCCTGGTTCTGCACAGGTTTAAGGGGAAAATAGAGGCAGTCTCTCACACCCATATTCTCTAGCTTCTAATGGAATAATTGATTGCCCTTTATTAAGTAGCACCATCTGTGGCTTGTCTATATATGGCCAAAGTTGAAGAGACATATATCTGTCCTTCCCCCCTGTTTAAATATGTAAGATTCTATAAACACTTCATAGATGACTTATTTTGGATTTGGGTGGGGGATGATAAGTCATTGCAGATGTTTAAACAATGGATCAATCAGGTGGATGATAATCTGGTTTTTACTTTACAAATTGATAGATTTTGTATCTCCTTTATGGATATGAAAATATATTGGGAAAATGGAAAGTTAGTACCTACAGTATATGTGAAGCCGACAGACAGGAATTCTATTCTCCATTTTGAATCCTTCCATCCAAGGAGATTAAGGGAATCCATCCTATCAGTCAATTTCTAAGGTATAGGAGACTCTGCCACTCCACAGATGAATACAAATATAAGGTGCAGCAGTTGATGAAAAAATTTATTGCACGGGGGTATCCCAGAAAATGTGTGAAACAGGCATTCAAGAGGGGTTTGTATGCTAATATTTATTTATTTATTTATTTATTTACGGGTTTTTTATATACCGAGGCACGTTTGCAAAACATCACCTCGGTTCACAATGTAACATAACTGAGCAACAAGCTTTACAATAATAACATTTTTTTTAACATATATATATATAGGGATAACTTGTTGATAAAAAATACTCGCACTAACTTAGACCGGACGGTCTGTTGTATACCGTATTGCTCTAAAGTGATGTCCATTAAGAAAGCTATATTAAAACATTGGCCATTATTATTATTATTATTATTATTTATTTCTTTTATATACCGACATTCAATCGAGATATCACATCAGTTTCCAGATAACCAAGAGAATAGGGCGTAGTCCGCCCTATTTTACATTATAACATGGTAACCAAAAAAAAAACCAAAACAATTATAACATATTATAACAGTGGTACATGGAACAAAAGGTTATAGGATATAGCAAAAGGTTATAGAAAATAACATATGTACATGAATGTGTTGTTGATAAAATAAATTTAGGATTAGGGACTTGTTGGTTAGGTAATTTAGGAATAGAGGTGGGGGGGATGAGGGAAGGGAGGGGGGAAGGTGGGGTGGGAGGAAGTAGCGGAGTGAGGGATTCAGGGGGGTGAGAAGACTTGAGTATGGGATGAGGTGTGTTGCGTTCGGGCAGGTTAAGGGTCGGGTGGGAAGGCTTTTAAAAACAGCCATGTTTTTAGGTGTTTTTTGAAGGTTTGCAGTGATGGTTCATTTCTATTAAAAGCTATTCCGGGATTTAAGGAATTCACTGTGTTTGCATTCACAAAAGGGAGAAATTTAAGGTCTTTATTAGCTCAAGAAAGAAAAAAAAGACAGGATGCTGGCAATAAAAGTGTGGGTCAGATAATATGCTAGGGATATTTGGTATGTAGAAATATATTGGTAGGTGAAAAGTTTCAACATTTGGGGAAGGAGATAATGTATTTTCTGAAGGGTGAATTTTCCTGCATGTCTGAGAAGGCCCGTGCCAACTGATATATATATAGGACATACTAAATATGTCATGACGTATAAGGGAGATTTAAAAAAGAAAAAAAGGGGGAAATAGAATCCAGTTCCGCTGCAATGAGACGTTGACTGTAGGCGTTTTGAGGCTTTTACTGCTCGTGAGGGAGCTCTAATAAGAGGAAGGAGAATCCATGCCCAGGTGAGGTGAGACGCTTGCCGTAGGGGTTTTGAATATTATTGGAGATAAATGATGCATGTAAGTATTATGAGTGATTATTGGAATATGGGATATATGGTGGTAAGAATGGAGAATAAAGATTTGATAAGGTATTTGTATGCATTATAGGTTTATGGTGTGTTTTTGGCTGTTATCATGAAGCAGTGAGGAATAATGGAATAACATTGACATTATTAGTAAGTACATGGAGATGTGGTGTTGAGATGTATGAGATTAAATTTATTGCTGAGAGATGATATATACGATAAATTATTTTGTAGATGTAATTCCTGCAGACGGGGATCAGAATACATTCAGGTCTATCCTGTAAAGTGCGGCCGCATTTACCCTGCTCCTAAGCCGCGTTTTACTCACTTTCCAGCCGTGTTATCCCTTCCTGTGATCCAAATCCACTATAACCTACTCCTACCGCGTCCTAAAATCTCCGGCCAACCCCTTCCGCACGCGGCATGGATATTGCATGCAAACGAGCGAATTAGCTATTCCCTAGCATCCCGTAACCCGCGCCCCGACTATCGCTATCTTTCCCTGCCGTTTTGTCGCGCGTTTAACCTGCAAACTTACCGCCTACCCTGACCCTGCGGTAGAGGCAGGGGTAAGGGTAGGTGGCAAGCTTTCCCCCAGCCCCCGCTCACCTGCCCCAGCCATGATCGTGGGTGCCAGTCTCCGTGGCAGCCCCAGTCCTCTCCCCTCCTCCCGAAGCAAAAAAAAAAAAAAAAAAGCGAAAAAAACGTTGCAGCCCCCCTCCGATGTCCGGAGGGGGCTGCAAAAAGTAAGTTGCTTCGCCGCTGTCAGTTCTTCCCTCCTCCTGGAGCTGCTTTTTCAGCCTTGCTCCGGGAAGAGGGGAGAATAGACACTGACAGAAGCGAAGCGAAAAAAAACAAAAGCAATTTTGTTTTTTTTTCAAAATTTTGGTTTTTTTCCAAAAGCGACTTAATTTTGGGATCTGTCAAGATCCCAAAAGTAAGTCGCTTTTGGACGCCTGCACAACTTACTTTTTTTTTGCAGCCATCAGCAGGAACACATGGCGATCGTGGCTCCGGTAGCTCCTCCCGACGAAGATGGCCGCCTGCACGGGGGAAAGCGTGCAATTGGCCGCTGAAGACGTGACGTCACGACGTTTGGCGTCACGGGATGGAAAAAAACCAAAATTTTGAAAAAAAACCAAAATTGCTTTTGGTTTTTTTTTCGCTTCGCCGCTGTCAGTGTCCCTTCTCCCCTCCTCCCGGAGCAAGGCTGCTTTTCGCGCCCTGCTTCGGGAGGAGGGGAGGGGGGACTGGCAGTCCCAACTTCCTGGTATCTGTCATTTCAAATGACATTTGAAATGACAGATACCAGTGTGGCGTGAAGTGTTAGGCATGCACACCCAGGATACTGTATAGGCGCTCTATCCAGTAAAATGGGTTGCGCGGGCCTAAGGCTTCATGGATGCGGTTTACATTTACATAAAATTAATGTTCAGGATCGAGCGGTAGGTGTGCTGCACTGTGCGTGCTGCAACTGCAGGTGCCGCAGGCACTAGCGCAGCTCTTCCTACCGCTCGGTACAGGATAGACCCGATTGAAAGAATGTTAATATTGGTATGAGTTGAGTCAAGTGACATCGGAGGTGTAAAAGAGTGAGTAATAGGATTTAGGTTATATTTGGTTGATTTGTATTTTGGCGAGAAATTAGTAACATTTTGTATATGTACTGTAGGATATTTGGGGCGCCCGTGCACAGTGTATTGAGTTTGGAATTGCGGGGAGTATTGACACTACCAAGTTCATGAAGATATTGAAGATATTGAAGAAGAGAAACCCCTGAAGAAGCTACATATGGTGAAACATGGGTCCTTGTAGGGTTGTGACAATTTTAATATATGTAAAAACATCTTGGTTGTGGATATCAATACATGTAAAATATTTAGGAGGCAAATGAAAACATTAGTATTAAGAGGAGGTTATTAATTTTAATGTTGCCCTGTGAAGGGATATGGTGAATGTAGATGGATGAATGTGAAGGATGAATGTGGAGGTACTTTTAGGGGATAATTAATATTAGTGCAATAGGGAGGGTGTGTGCACAAGTGGGTGTCTAATTGATAAGGATTTAAATATTTAAATGAATTGAAATGTTATATATTAATTTGCTGATATATTGAAACATGTAATATTATTTTAATAATTTAGTAAATAAAGTGTTGTAATGTGACATGTGTAATAATTAATATTACCAAATACACTATCCTTAAAGAAAAAATAGACACATTAAACTCCAATAACAACCTTTATGTAAATCAAGAAGTTAAGATGCCTATAAAACCAAACATAAGTTGGGTTACTTTTGAAACTGTTTCATCTTTGGAAATCGAATCTCTTATTAAAAATCTTAACCCAGCTAAACATCCATTAGATGCCATCCAAGTTTGTTTTCTTAAATCCATTGCAGACACGATAGCTCCATTCATAACCGATATCGTTAATGCGTTGTTAACTGAGGGTATCTTTCCTGACCTATTAAAGAATACGATAATCAAGCCAATTCTGAAAAAGCCATCTTCAGATAATATTCAATTAAAAATTTTGAGACCTATCTCCAACTTATCTTTTTTAGCTAAAATTTTTAGAATCCAACAATATCTTACTTCCTAATCAGTTCGGATTTAGAAAACATTTGAATACTGAAATTCTTTTAATTGCTCTTATGGATACAGTTTTAAGAGATTTTGACACCTGTAAAAGCTATATTATAGTGCTTTTAGATCTATCTTTTGCATTTGACACCGTTGATCATAGTATTTTATTGAAGCGACTAACAGAAATTGGGATTAATTATATAGTTTTAAATTGGTTTGCATCTTTTCTTAACAACCGGTCGTACCAAGTTAAAATCAATAACTCCACTTCTGATAAAATTCCCCTACAAACAGGAGTTCCTCAGGGTTCTACATTGTCTGCCTCGCTTTTTAATGTGTAAGTTTTACCAATTTGCCACTTTTTAAATGGTCTAGGTTTAAAATTTTATCTGTATGCGAATGATATACAATTCTTGGTTCCCACAGAAAAATCGGTAGAGCACACATTAGAAATTATTAATGTTTATAGTCATTAAAAAAATTACTTCAGCATTTACGATTAATTTTAAACATGGACAAAACAGAAATTGTTTTACTTAAATGAAAATGTCATTTTAACAGTATTCCAGCACTGACATTTAATGATAATATTAAAATACTTCCTTCATTTTATACACGGGATTTAGGTGTTACTATTGACACAGATTTCTCTATGAAAAAACACATAGCTACAAAACTAAAGGATGGCTATTTCAAACTGTTAACTTTACGAAAGTTAAAACCTTTTCTTGAGCATAAAGACTTCAGGTCTGTCCTGCAAGCTCTTATTTTCACAAATATAGATTATTGCAACTCTTTGCTCCTTGGTTTACCTACTTCCAGTATTCAGCCTCTTCAGGTCTTGCAGAATGCTGCTGCACGAGTTCTGATAGGCCAATGAAAATGTGATCACATTACCCCTATCCTGATAAAATTATATTGGCTTCCAATTCATTATCGTATCCAATATAAAATTGCCTGTATAGTTCATAATGTTATATATGGAGAACTGAATGGCTTAACACATCTATGCGCCTCCATGTACCGCAGAGAAACCAGATATCCGCCAATAAGGGGCTTTTATCAGTGCCTACAATTAAATCAGCAAGACTCAGCCATGTAAGAGATTGTCTTATATCTATTGCGGGAACAAAAGTCTGGAACTCACTACCAACGCAGTTGAGACTGTCAGCAGAAAAAAAGCAATTTAAATCTGAATTGAAAACTTGGTTATTCAAGTGTGCTTTTGCAGAGCATGAAACATCTTTACAGAGTACGAATCTTTAGATATAAGCTGCAAAACACCAGAATATATTATGTGCTTAACCTCTATGAATTCTGTTTTTATTCTTATTTTATGTTTATAGTAATTAAGTGTATTGCTCCATACTGCTATTCATATTTATGCAATTTGATATTTTGTTTTAGATTTATTTTTATTTGATTTTATTTTTTACTCTAACAGCTAATTTATTTAATTTTCCTCTTTTATGTAGTTTTTAGCTGTTACTATTTTAACAAAACAATGTATTTCTTTTGTTTTTAACTTGTAAACCATTGTGAAGGCATGTCTGATATAACGGTATAGAAATGCTAATAAACTAAACTAAACTAAACTATTAATATTAGGATTGCCCTTTATTAAGGCCACATTATATTCATTCAGTTTCAATAATTGTCTCATCCAGTTCCTTAATTAAAAGTGAATGTTGATTCATCTGGGTGGACAAAGCACCTAAAGAATCTAACATTGAGTCTATTTTTGTAGAGACAGGTCCTTCTAAATTGTTGATAGTTGTCCATAGTACTTCAAGAATGATTACTGCAGGTTTCTCCAACAGGGAATGACTCACTACTTCAAATCTATTGGAAACTAATGTCATTGGATCCCTCCCACTCCCGTAAAGATTCAAGGAGCTCCCCATTGCAGAGAGAAGAATGAGTGGCAGTACTAACTACCACTGTCCCACTCCCAGTTAAAATTTGAGTCAACAAATCCACTTGCAGGAGAGAAGGACCATCAGGATTTAGAAAAATATATCTCATCCAGAACGGAGCCAAAAGCTCCAAGTTCTCAATGTCTGAAATACCTTGTCTCTGAAAATTAAATACCTTAAGAGTCAGCTGGGAAGAAGAAAAGGGGACAACCAGCTGAGATGGACAAGTACGAGTACTGCCTTTCCTCTTCTTACCCATGTTAATCCAGAGGCACAACAAATCAAGGAGAGATTAGCCTGGAATAAATTAGATATAGGAGTGTTCCTCTTTAGTGCAGCTTTGGTGTGTCAGCAGCGACATGCCACAGTGTACAGGTCTTTTAAAGGGACCAGGACTTCTTTTATGATGTCAGCGGGAATGCAAATTCACCATGGGAAGATCTCACAAGCTGGGCCGATGTTAAAACTCCTCTACACAATCTTCCCAAAAACGCCACAGTGCACTGCTATTTTAAAGGGAACAGACCTCCTTTGATGGTATCAGCGGGAATGCAAATATTAGAGGATAAATATTAAATACTATATATAACAATATCATGCATGTTCCTGTTATGCACAGACTTTATCACTAATTTTCAAAGTAATGTTATATACACAAAATTGATTTGAAAATGTAAGAGTACAGTTCTCTTCTGGTTTGCCCATGAGTTACTTGCAGAAAGTTACATCTGCCTCTAGAAGCATGAAATTTCTGCATGAAAGCCCCATCATTGCCCCAACTTCACACTTCCCTCCCCCAAAATGCTAGCAAAAGTGCATATAAAAGTATGTGTGTTATTGAGTTACATGCATACCTGCCAAAGCTATATTCAAAGAGCCACTAATACACATAAAAGGGTTGGGTTTTTTTTGTACAGATAAGTAGTTTGAAATTTACCTCCACAATGTACTCATTCACATAACTTTCATTTATTAATTGTTCCACAAAGCTGAATGAAAACTTGTAGAGAAAACTGCCTTTCTGAAATTATCACTTTAGGATTCATGTATATTCAGATTCCATTAATTAATCTATCATTTCGTCTTTGCTGTCTTGTGCCTTTATTCTTGGTAACAAACAGGTTTTATCTTCTATATTTTTAATATTTTAAAATTCTTTATATATCAATTGGCAAATTGGAAGTTCTCTAGACATTTTAAAAAGCAGAGTTACTGAGTTACAAAGTGAATTATTCTGCAGCTGCAAAATCAAGTGCTTTAGCTGAGTTAATGCTTTTCATTTCTTTTGCATGTGTCAGCATTAATGGAGGCAAGTATCTATAAAGCCTAGCATGTGAAGATGGTGCTGAGCAGACTAGATTCAATTCTGTTGAATGCTTTTTGCATTTTTTGGAATAACGCACAAAAGGAGACTTCAAATCAGGCTGAACTTCAAGCAAAGGTTAATGCTATTCTCTTTTGGGTTCAACCACCCACTTTGCTTAAGGTCACTAGTTGAGGCTAATGCAGCACAGAGGGGCTGCAGCAAACTTGGCATCTCCTTGATTAGGCTCCCTGCTGATCTAATACACATACCAGCTCACTTGCCAAGTCAAATAACACATTTAGTGAATTGGAAATAAGATTTAAGTGGGCCAGCACAATGCGGCTTGCCCTCTCATCTTTTTACCAAATCCTTCTCTTTGTATGCTAGACTGTGAAAACTGCTCTTGTTAGAGGACTTAATCTTCATTTTTTCTTGTAGATTATTTGGAAACAGGTCAATTGAATGTTGGAACTGCTAACTCCTCCTACCAAAGAAAGAAGCTGCTTGTGGCACACTGATTGCATCATTTAAATGAAAGGCTTGTATTATTAAGAAGAAAATACTGTAGTGGAAAGGCCTGCTAGAATGAAGGGGAGCCCTGTATTAATTGCAGTCACTTAAAACAAAAAATAAAAAAGCTGATTTCTTTGTCTCCTGATCTGCTTTCACAAATGTGCATCGAGCTGTGGGTAATGAATAGGAGTGACCACATCAGTATATATTAAAATTCATCTCCCATTACTGCACTTTTCTAGCTTTTAATATTATACAATAAATCCACTACCAAGGTACTTCTGTGTGACCTTCATAGGAGTAAGTTGAAGCACTACAGCTAACATTTGAGTATGAGTTGTTCTCACTTGGACCAGCATATAGATAAAACTAAAGAAGAATGTAAGTAGATGTTCAGAAAAATATTATGTTCATTATAATTTGAGTTTTTATATATGTTCTAGTAATCTCTGTAACTGTCTCATATCTCTGTGGTAAACATTCAGTTTCATGTTTTGATCTTTATGAGCTGCTTATTTCTTGTAGTCCAATAAATATATTTGAGCTTGTTTTCTGAGGTTCTGAAATCTCACTTTGTGTTCCTAGATATTCCACTGAACAATATGCAACCGAGGACTAATATTATTACTTATCACTGAAAAAAAAGCCCTTAGGATGCTTCAAAAGCACCCAAGACATTAAGAAAAGATTGTAGCTAATCTATACAAAGACAATTAAAACTTAAGTAATGGGGTAGTTTTCAAAAATGTCTAACTGGCTAGACCTGAGCTTTAAGGAAATTTTCTCTGCAAATTGGCTAAATGTTCACTAGATGGCTATATTTAGCTGCTCAAAAAGTGGGCATTCCTGGATAGTGCACTTAGCTGCTAGAGTAGTAATACGTTTTCAGTGCTTTAATTTCCCCCTCTAGTGTTTCTAGCAAAAAAAGGAGCTAGCCATGTGTATTTTACCCCGCTCAAAAGATATCCTTATTCCTCCAACACTGACTCCCTTCTTGAAAGAACCCTCTCTCAGTAGCAAACTCTGCCCCCCCCCCCCCCCCCCCCCGCCCCAAAAACCGATTCTCCTGCCCAAAAGCAAAAAAAGTGCACACATCCTCACCCAGCCCACCCCTTCAGGACTACCTTTCCTGGAGGGACCCTTTACCTTCTTAGCATGAGAGCCCCTCTGGGCTAGAACAATGCCTACTTTCTCCTGCTCCACTTGCACTAATGTTTTGTTTTTTTAATGTCTTTATTTATTTAAAATTAAATTCCAAGAATACATCTTGTTAGGAAAAGTAGGTAAAGTTTAGATAATGTAAATCAAATAAAAATAATGCAATCAATCTATTATACTTCATTTAAAAATGTGAAAGAAAATCAATCATCTCCATTAAATGTGTCTGAGTTATTAGAATCATCTGACAATGACCCGGTGGAAAAGAGTGGAACTGTTTTAGTAAGATTTGTGTTCCCATCGGATAGAGACACAGTTCTAAAGTTATTTTACGTAATAGATCTGTGAAATTCTATAACTATCAAATATGGATATACCCGGATATTGCTAAAACAACGCAATGAAAAAGGAAAGAATTTTTGGAATTGAGACAATTAGTTGAGCAGATTGGTGCCCAAATGACATTGCGATACCCATGTAAATGTTTATTAAAACTCAATGAAGTTAAATATGTGTATTTTGAGCCTCCGGATTTAAAAATCTTCTTGGAGGCAAAAAATTTAGGGAATAATAATGGCTGAGAATTTGACGTAAAATGGAAAAAATAGGGTGCTGTACTTTCTTTTTTCCTTAAATATATTTAAAGAAGAGCTCTATATGATATAGATTGTTTACTGCTAAAAAATTTCATAGTAACATGGGTATAATATCTTGGATTTTTATGTAAAGTGATATGGGAACTTATTGAATTTAGGTTCCAATATTATTTAAAACTTTTTGTGTACTTTGTGTATAATGAGATAATATTACCCGCATTCTGTTTTGACATGTTATGTCATAATAATTGAAAAATTAATAAAGTATAAATAAAAAAAAAAATAATAATAATGCAATCAACAAGAAATAACCTCACTTAGCACATAAAAGTCCACCATTTACTGAAGTGGGTAGATGTGGTCACAATTAATATTTCAAGAAAGTTAGAACACTAACAATAGGAAAAGAAAGACGATTCCCCAATTTTTAACAACATAATTAGGACACAATTATTCCTCAATTTTCTCTGACATCCAGGGTGACTGAAATCAGAGTCCCTTCATGAACCAGAGTAAGTTGACAAGGTTAAAAAAAAAACACATTTTATATTTTGATATTTAACAAAACATTTTGAGGTAGATTTTGGGAGATGCACAGATTTTATAACATGTGCAGAATATGCATGGTCTGGTGGAAAGTGCCACTGTTCCTTTTCCTCCCTCATCACTGAATTTACCCAAGTGAATAATGTTGCCATTGTGATCAACCTGCTCTCTCTTCCTTTTCCTTGGGTCATCCACCATTGATCCAATTTCAAAGTGATTATGTTGCCACTGACCCTGACTAGGGGGATATTTGGAGGAAGCTTGTTTGAAGTGAGGGACCATATACTTGCAGGATTTGAGCATTGGATCAACTGGCAGGAACTTTCAGAAGGGGAAAATTTGAGGATAGATCATTTGGTAAGGATTTGGCTATAGGGAAATGGGAAGAGGATTGATGTAGAGACTGAGAGTGAAAGAAGGGAAACGACAGCATCAGCTGGAGATTTAAGAGAGAAGCTGAGGTGAGAAGGTATTAGCTGGGAATATGTGAGAGAAGGACTAGGAGCAGAGAATACTGGGAAAT
Organism: Rhinatrema bivittatum; assembly: GCF_901001135.1. NCBI lineage: Eukaryota > Metazoa > Chordata > Amphibia > Gymnophiona > Rhinatrematidae > Rhinatrema > Rhinatrema bivittatum. Next base: position 658,267,999 of record NC_042615.1, on the reverse strand, counting down.
GACAGATAGGGAATGTGGAATTAGTGATAAATGAATTGGAGATACAGTAAGAGAGAAGCAATTATAGAGGATTAACTGGGGTAAAAGAAGAGCTTGGAGATGACAGAGGATCAGCTGGGATGATGCAAAATGGCTTCAGTGGTTTTAGAATAAGAGATTGGGGATGTGAGAGGAGCTGGAGGATGTACGAGGGAGTCAACTGGAGAGGCAGAAGAGAGAGAGGGTCTGCTGGAGGAGAAGAGACTAAGAAAAGTAATTCTCTGGATGGGGTGGAGGTTGAGGAGGGGTGGAGGGTGAGAGAAAAGATCAGTTGGAGTTTGAAAGGAATTAGCTGGCGTACAGAAAGAGTAAAAGTGGAGTGATTGCTGGAGGAAAACCACCCCATGCTAATTTGTTGTGGTCATTGTCTGCCAATCATATACATTTTCAAGAGCTAAAATCAGGTCATATTGGTGAAAAGTTTGGGAAGCTTTGAATTAGGGCCATAAAATAAACTCAGAAAATGACAGGCTTCCAATAAAGACATTTAAACACTAGTAGGTTATCTTCCCTTAACCATATTCCTGTGATAATTATAGTGACAACATTCTTGGCTATCTGCAGGATGTGCAATGCTTTCCAATGCTGTCAATTTTTAAGATGAAAAAAGCATAGGCCAAGGCAGGATCACATTTTGTTTTGTTTAAAGGGGCCATATTATTTGTATCAGGGACCTGGTGGTCCCCCTCAGATCTCCTCAGATAGGGGAGGGTGAGGCTCACTTAAAGATCTCTCCCTCTCTTTCATATATACTCTCTCGTTCACATATGCTTTCTCCCTAGCACACTCTTTTGTCCTCTCTTCTCTCTCTCTCTCACATATCTCTCTTCTTATCTTTTACTCATACATGTACTCTTTCTCTTGACCTCTCACTCATATACCTCCTTCAATCATATGCTCTCTAACTCTAATGCACTCCATCATTCTCTCTCTTTTCACATACCTCCCCTCCCTTTCTCATTGATATACTTCTCTTCCTTTCTTTCTCACTCTTATACACTCTCCTCTTTCACTCAGACACTTTCACTCACATATACCGCTTTTTCTCTCTCTAACTCCCACTCATTCTCACTCACTTTTTTTGTTGCCACTGATGGCCCCTGGGGACCTCCATTCTTTTTTAGCCACCAGTAGGATGGGATCTTCCATCTGCCCTGGGGCCTCCCGTTTTTTTCATCTGACATAATCAACAGAAACCTGACATTGCTCTGACACACCCAACAAAAGGCCTGTGAGGATGATGGTTCCTGGTAGCAATGGGCTGGACAAAATAGAGCACTGGCACAAAATAGGTAGACCACATTAATCATGCTGACAGGCTGCTTCAGGCTTGTGGGCTACACTTTGCCCACCTTTGGCATAGATTAAATTGGTAAAATCAGATACAGTGAAATATCTACATTCCAGATGCAATTAACATAGTTGAAGTAAAGCATTTGATTTGTTGCTACTTCAATGATGTGGGATTCTGTTTTCAGCCTTCCATCAAAGACTACTCCTAAATTTTGAACATTATCTGTTGGACATAATCTGTTACTTTCCAACATCTGTTGAGGAACACCTATACCCCATGGATTTTTCTCACATACAAAGCTTTCATCTTGTAGAGATCCATCATAGATAATTGACAAATAGCAATTTCCTAATCTACTGAAGACTTCAGTTGAACTGCCAAATTACACTATCCCAATCTTGATCTAGGGGAATAATGATCTGGATGTCATCTGTATAAATATAAAAATGCAAACCAAAATTACCAAAGTAACCAATGGTGTGAGATAAATATTGAATAGAAAGGGAAATAGAACAGATCTCTGTGAAGCACCATAAACTGCACTCTTTAGAGAGAAACTAATATTTCCAAGAGCAATTGATAGCTCCTTCATTTAAAAAGCCTTCAATCTCTATTTCTTTTAGTATATTCAACAATATTCCATGCTCTGCAATATCAAATGTTGCGGAGAGGTCAAGTAGACTAATTAAGATCTTGATATCTATCTGCAGTACAAAGCTTCTTTTTTAAAAATAAGACCAAAATAATCCTCATACTATATCTGGCTCTAAACAGGGCTATCGTTCATCTGACAATTGATGCTCTTCTAAAAAATAATGGGGCCGATTTTAAATGTTACGCGCGAGGGGTACATTTGTGCACATTACCCGGCGTGCACAAATGTACACCCAATTTTATAACATGCACGCACTGCCGCACGCATGTTATAAAATCCGGGGTCGGCGCGTGCAAGGGGGTGCACACTTGTGCACCTTGCGCGTGCCAAGCCCAAGGGGAGCCCCGATGGTTTTCCCTTTTCCTGCCAAGGCCGCTCCGAAATCGGAGCGGACTTGGAGGGAACTTCTTTTTTGCCCCCCACCTTCCCCTCCCTTCCCCATCTAACCCACCCCCCAACCCTAACTAAATCCCCCCCCTACCTTTGTTTCAAAAGTTACTCCTGCCCAAGGCAGGCATAACTTGCCCGCGCCGGTCAGACTGCCACCAGCCCCCGGACCGCCCATTTTGGAAAGCCCTGGGACATACGCGTGTCTGGGGCTCAGCGCATGCAGGGGTAGGTTTTTGGGGGTTACGCGTGCATCTTATGCGCATAACCCTTTGAAAATCTACCCCAATACATTTGCTCATATACTGTTTGCACAGTAGCCTTAGCTAGAACAATATAATAGAAATAGGATGAAAATTATCTAAATTATTCAGATCTGGAAAGGACTTTTTCAAGGCAGGTCAGATAGTAGCTCTTTTCAAGAAATCAGGGTATCTGGCCTCAGAAAGGGAGACATTGATAATATGCCGGTTAAATTCAGTGAAGTCAAATTTAGCTGTTTTAATTAATCACACTGGATATTGATCCAGTGCATAAGATGTTAACTTAATATTCCTACTAGTTCATTGCACATTGTCTGAATTTATTGGGTGATGTGAAATTAAACTATCGACAAGTGGTAATCTGGGGCACCATGGCATGGTTATAAAATGACTTGCTCAGTTTTAGATTTAACTGAATCAATTTTAATTGTAAAATGCTTTGCAAACCCCCCATACTCATCAGTGGATGGTTTGATAGGAGAAACAATAGCTCATAAATTAATTAGATTAGATACTATGCCACGCAATTCTATAGTAGAACTTTTTGTTGATGTAATTCTAGATGAATACAATTGCTTTTTTATATCTATTACAACTGTGTTATCTATAGAGATGAAAGACCTGTACACTATTTTATCATATAACAGCCTTTTGTTTCAGACTCTTTCTTGTTTAAGTTTCCAAATTCCTTATAAATCCAAGGATTGGGCGTATGTTTCTTCCTTGGGGCAAACTATCTAATACAAGAAAATGACCCATCTTAGCCATTTCTGAGTATCAATATTCCACTGCTTCCTGCACTGACAAATTTTCCCAAATCTATCTTTCAAATATAACAGTATCTATAAACTTATCTGACTGTACCCTATTCTATTTTAATGTTGATTTTCCAAAGAAACAATCAGCATATGCTCATGACACTGACAGAAGTCACTAATTAGTTTCAACTGTTCCCATAAGGAAGAAAAGTGCCCAATCAATTTCTCAACAACCTAAATACTTTATATATTGTGAGTATAATAAAAATTCACTATATAAACACTAATGAACCTCCCAAATTTGAAAAAGAATTTCCAAAAATTAGAGCACCCCCTCAGCACCAACATCACCACCACTTTTATGTTCCTTTCTAACTTGTGCTTAACAAAGCTATCTAGGAGGGAAAGCCTGATTCATCATGTGTCATCTTCACTCAATCATACCTCTGTTACACATATAATATCAATATTTTCTTCCAGAATTAAATAATGAATTAATTCTTTCTGAACTGATTGTACTTTTAATGATAATTACTTCATGGGAGGCAACAAATTCATATTCTCCCCAACAGACAAAATATTAAAGTCAATAATGATTAGAATGAACAAAATATCAAAATATACCAATGAGGTATTGTTGCAGTTCTGGCCGCGAGCGCCGCAACCAGACCCTTACCTCTGTGCTCCTGGACCTACTCCCGCTTCTGGAGGCCTGGTTTGCGCCCTGTTCGGCGGCATCCCCACGGGGTCCGCACCGCCGGGAAGCTTCCCATGGATGCCCTGCTTCTAGGCGCACACGCGCGCCACTTGGACGCTTTTCTAGGCCGTTTCCCACCTGTGGTGACTCCTCCCAGTTCCTGACGTCAGACGCCGCGGCCTTGATAAGCCGGCCGCAGACACTCAGTCTTTGCCTTGCAACGAGCTTACCTCCTGGTTCCCTGTTGTGCCGTGCCCCGGAGTGAGTTGCCTCGCTACTTGCCCCATTCCTGCTTGCCTGCTACAGTACCTGCATGGTTCCTGCTTGCCTGCTACAGTTCCTGCCTGGTTCCAGTATCCGAGTCTTGCTACAATTCCTGCCTGGTTCCAGTAACCGAGTCTTGCTTCAGTTCCTGCCTGGTTCCATTACCCGAGTCTTGCTACAGTGATATTTACCCCCTTCATGATAAAATATCTCAGCACAATAAATGAGCTCCTAAGTTTGGCAATGGAAGTGATTTTCACAAGGAATTTTGGTAGGATTTAAACACGGCTTTCCTGGTTCACAACCTGCTGCTCTAACCACTAGGGGTGTGCATTCGTATTGAACATAAATGTAAAACGCTACTTATTTTTTTTTTTAACTTAAAAAAGTGATGAGACATAAACGATCGGATTTCCAATTTATTCAACATGGCTATGTTGAATAAGTTGGAAATCGCGATTGTTGATCCAAAATAAAAATTTAAACCCCTCACCTTCCTTAATCCCCCCCCCCCCCAAAGACTTACCACAACTCCCTGGTGATCCAGCGAGGAGTGAGGACGCCATTTCTGAAATTCTTTGCGAGGAGCACGTGACGTCGGCGCCACGTCGGAGTGACGCGGCGTCACGTGATTCCCCGCGGGTTCGCGCCGGAACGCTCGTTCGGCCCAAAAGGAACTTTTGGCCAGCTTGGGGGGGCCTCCTGACACCCCCAAGCTGGCCAAAAGTTCCTTTTGGGCCGAACGAGGATCCCGGAAGCGACCCCGCGGGGAATCACGTGACGCCGCGTCACTCCGACGTGACGCCGACGTCACGTGCTCCTTGCAAAGTTGGTCAGAAATGGCGTCCTGACCCCGCTGGACCACCAGGGAGTTGTGGTAAGTCTTGGCGGGGGGGGGGATTAAGGAGGGTGAGGGGTTTAAATTTTTATTTGCACATATGGACATATACTCAACTCATTGAATTCTGTTTATGTCCATATTGACCGCAAATGGGACCCCCTTTGGACATATGGACATATGAACTTAAACTTTTGCTCTGCACATCCCTACTAACCACTAGGTTCCTCTACTCCATTAAGGACCAGTGTATGCAATATCATATCTATGTAAAAAACAACAGATGAATTATCATTTGTGATATATTTTCTAAACAAGACTAATCTTATTTTGTTTCCCACTTGACTAGTAGCTTATTCTATTGAAATTGGTGCAAACTCATTGAAATACAGGACTACAAATAACTGGCTATGCCTAGACAGGCAGATAAAAAACAAAAAAATCAAACAAAACCATTAAATGGTTTCATAATATGCCTAAAAACATACAAAATAAAATTTGAAAAGCAATAGCCTTTGAAAAACAGATTTTGCATAGAAAACTTTAACTTGTGTTAAAAAACAGAACATTTGCGAACATTTATGTTATTATATGCCTACACGGTAAAGGGGACTTGTTCCTGTTTCTTTTTCCATTTTTCACCAAGTGAAAAAATGTTTTAAGTGATAAAATTGCTTCCATAGTAGGTAATGGGGGTTGCACATGAGCAGCAATACTCAGGCACAGATTTACAACAGAAGTACATTTATATGGGTTTGATGATTTGCAGAGATGAATAAAAAGCATGTATTAGCTGGGTTAATAAACTTTCTATTTGTGTCTGCAGTTGGGATAAAGAGCTTGTATGGTCTAAATAGCTTTTTGCAGCCCATGACATTTCTTTAACTTTTTTTTTTGCAATATTCCAAATACCCAATTTTGTTTAACATTTTTCTAGTAAGATGGCTGTAACATCAACATGTTGTCAAAGTGGGTGGCAAGGTATTAAATAACACCCATTCTCCCATATTTTACAGTTCTCAATCTCAGCAAAAAGGCTTAGAATGGACTCTCCTCAACTAATAGATCAGACCCTGTGTTTGGATTTTGACCAAAAAGAGGCTTAGTCAAAATGATCCCCTTCCAACTCACCCACCGCATACTTTCTGACCTACAAATGCTCAGTGATATTTTGGTAAGTCAAATCCACTGAATGTGAAATAAAACCTAATTTTTGCAAGATCTAAATCACTATATCACTAGAGAAAAAATAAAAATGGCATATTGATCAGTCTATGGTTATAAACATTATTTAATCATATTCCATCATTATCTAATGCTATAGACTTGTAAATTATCAATATTAAATAGAAATTTTATTCTCAGAATAAATAACATAAGAAGTGGTTAAGAAAATAACAAAATAAACATGCAGAAACAATATTGCTAAGCACAATCATATATTGTGCTCAGCAATAACAATGATTCTGCATGTCTCTTTTGTGTATGAAAAGATAGATAGACATGAAATCAAGAGACATTTACAAAATATATGAGGATGTGAGTGTAATATTTATAAGTTCAACCAAAAAAGGCCAATCATTTTTATGCATTTTTGCTTCAAGTCTATTTTGATAAATTGACAAGTCAGCAGGTTTAAGCTCATTCCCTCTAGCATGTAGAGTTCCTAATCATCCATTCGTCTCTGATTCAGATTGCTGACCCTCTCTGTTTCTTTCTAAAAATGTTTGCAGTCAAAATATTCTGTTTTATCTTTATACTTTTTCAGTTGGCTCTCTAGAATTTCTTTATTTTATTGACTTTTCCATCTCCTCTTGTAATATAGACTATGCTGAAGATATCAGCAAATCAGCACATTATCTATCTTCCTCACCTTATTCTTAGGATACTATTAGCTTTACATAAGGGTATTGTGCAACCATATGGTCTTGTAATTAGAACTTTAGGAACTCTTTTTTCATACCTATATAAAATATGACTTATCAGTTTAAGAATATTTGTATTTAAAACATGTTTCTATATCACTTCCCTACACCAACAATAGGAGTGCCCAAATTGGTGTATAATAAAATTAAATGATAATTTTAAAATATGCAATTTAAAAAATAATTCAACACTTATTGATACTTCTATTTATTATTGCTAGCTCCAAACATGCTTGGTCTAGGTCCAGCTTTCTGCATGACCTGGATAAACTATCAGGATCTGTATATGGTTTTTTTTTTCTACAGATTATGCGTAGGAAAAAAAGAGATGCTCATGTCTTACCTTGAGTACTGTGTTCATCTCTGGAGGCTGTATCTCTAAAAGGATATAAACAGTCTAGAAACAGTCCAGAAAAAACAGCCAAAATGGTGAGGAGCTTATTCCACAGGACACCATAAGATCATCAGATATGATTACCCCAGATTACACTCTTCTATTGTTGCTTTGAAGAATTTCATCCCATATACTATACTGCTTCATTGAAAATTTGCAGCCCAAATACATGACTCTGCATTTTTTGGCATTACATTTTAGCTGCTAGACTCTACACCATTCTTCTAACTTTATTACATCCCTCCTCTTGTTTTCTATATCTTCACGACTGTGTACACTGTTGCAGATTTTGGTATAATCCACAAAAAGACAAACTCCCAATAATCCTTCCACAAAGTCACTTATGAAAATGTTTAAAATCCTCATGGCACACTACTAGTATCTCCTATCTCAGCATGAAATCCATTTACCTCTACTCTTTGTTGCCTCCCACTCAACCAGTTTCTAACCCAGTAAATCACCTTTACTGTCTATATGGACGTGTCAAAGGCCTTACTGAAATCCAGGACAGCACATTTAATGCTCTTACCTGATCCAGCTCTCTAATCACCCACTCAAAGAAATTGATGAGATTTGTGTGACAAGACCTATCTCTGGTAAAAGTATGGTTGCACCCCATGAAAGTATGTTCTCCTTGCTAATGTTAATTATACAACAAACATATTTCTCTACCAGATCATTATGATGTTAGTAATTTTATATAAGTATGTATTTGTTTGAATTTCACTCATGCAATAGTTGCAATTCCCACATCTGATGTAGTAGTCCTCATCAGCTGACCTCCTTTACATTAGAACTAGCCTGCACATATACTGGCCTACCATAATGTGATAGGCAGTTTGGCTATGCACCTTCAGACTTCTCAAAAGTCGCTTTTGCTGTTTGGACAAGATGGGTGGAGCTTTAATGTATGCCCCACCCAAAGTTGCAAAGATAGTTCTGCTCTGCTGCGTATTCCATAATCTCACTCTACATCACGGAGTACCAATGGAGTTACGTCCAGATTTCCACTTAACACCATACACGCTATACATATTCACAAGATTCTATGTTGGGCATGAAGCTACTCTGCATGTAACATACAGGGCCATGTAAGCAGGAGTTTCCTAACACTATGGTGTGTGAAGAAGAAAACAAGAGGCAATAGTGAAGGTCCCCAGTAATAAGCTTCTTCTTAACCTCTGTCTTCCTTATGAGCATACATTGAGCATTCAGTGGGATGCAATAGCCCATATGATCTTGTCTGCTAGATAAGTGCCAAGCTGGAATGTGCCAGGGCATTCTATCATGCAAGGTGAAGTGGAGGGCACATTTTTTATCTTCAGAACTGTTAACACAAAAACCACACAATGAAAAAAGAGACAACCAGGAAGTTTAATTTTCAAAACAGTGACCACTTTATTAGCGAACACATGTAGTGCAGTGTTTGAAATAAAGTCAACATCTTAGGTAATCACATTCTGCAAGGACAAGATAGAAACAGCACAAAATATTGTACATTTCATGAACAGCACAATCAGTGTACACCTGTACATACAGAGATTGTCATGTCATCATTACATACATATAGGCTTAGCATCTTATCTTTTATGTACAATCATGATTATAACTAAGCACATAGAAAGCAGAAGTGGCATCCCAATACCTACAGTACTGCTATAATATAAGTTAAAGCAGCAGTACTATGTGCTATAAACTCAAAGGCCCCACACAGTCCATGTTAAAAGAGTGCACTGAAGGAGACAGCCTAAGGGCCACGGCAGCAAAGTTCAGCATGAAAGCAGCAGGACCATGACTGGCGAGTGCAACATCAATGCAGCAGGAGCAGCAGAAGAGCCAGCAGAATGGAGGCAGGAGGCCCAGCAACATGGAGACAGAAGGACCAGGAGGAGACCCAGCAGTATGGAAGCAACAGTTGCAGGAACTGAGATGACATGAGACACCAGCAGCATGGAGGCAGCAATTGTAGGAGCTACAACCCAAGAAAAAAGATCTAGGCATCACAGTGGATAACACATTGAAATCGTCGGTTCAGTGTGCTGCGGCAGTCAAAAAAGCAAACAGAATGTTGGGAATTATTAGGAAGGGAATGGTTAATAAAACGGAAAATGTCATAATGCCTCTGTATCGCGCCATGGTGAGACCACACCTTGAATACTGTGTACAATTCTGTTTGACACATCTCAAAAAAGATATAATTGCGATAGAGAAGGTACAGAGAAGGGCTACCAAAATGATAAGGGGAATGGAGCAGCTCCCCTATAAGGAAAGACTAAAGAGATTAGGACTTTTCAGCTTGGAGAAGAGACGGCTGAGGGGGGATATGATAGAGGTGTTTAAAAGCATGAGAGGTCTAGAACGGGTAGATGTGAATCGGTTATTTACTCTTTTGGATAATAGAAAGACTAGGGGGCACTCCATGAAGTTAGCATGTGGCACATTTAAAACTAATCGGAGAAAGTTCTTTTTTACTCAACGCACAATTAAACTCTGGAATTTGTTGCCAGAGAATGTGGTTAGTGCAGTTGGTATAGCTGTGTTTAAAAAAGGATTGGATAAGTTCTTGGAGGAGAAGTCCATTACCTGCTATTAATTAAGTTGACTTAGAAAATAGCCACTGCTATTACTAGCAGCGGTAACATGGAATAGATTTACTTTTTGAGTACTTGCCAGGTTCTTATGGCCTGGATTGGCCACTGTTGGAAACAGGATGCTGGGCTTGATGGACCCTTGGTCTAACCCAGTATGGCATGTTCTTATGTTCTTATGAGATGAGATGAGAAACTAGCAGCATTGAGTAGGAGATGAGATGTCATGACAAGAGGCAGTAGCTGGACATTGAGTGGAGGCCACTTTAAGGAGGCTGGAATACATGCAGAGCATTGAGGAGGCCTTCTTAGTTAGTGTGCTGAATGAAAATGGTTGAGAATATACCATCCATTTTACATGCTGGCTCAGCAACTCTGTAGTGAGTCATGGCCCAGCATGCTTCTTCCATCTAGAAAGCACAGCAACTCTGAAGTGAGTTGGGGTCCGGCAGGCTTCTTCCATCTAGATGGCACAGCAACTCTGTAGTAACTCTGGGCCCAGCAGGCTTCTTCCATCTAGATGGCACAGCAACTCTGTAGTGAGTCGAGGCTCAGCAGGCTTCTTTCATCTAGATAGTATAGATGAGCTTAGTTTTTACGTGTCGCGTCGGATTTTGGTTAGGGGGCTTCGTTGAAAAATTTCGTTTTTCCGTGGATCATTTTTCGGTGGTGCGGATCAGAGGAAACGAGTGGAAAACAAATCGGGAAAAAAAATGAATCGGGGGAAAAAAACGAATCAGAAAAAAACACCCCGACCCTTCAATTTTACTTTATTACAACCCCCCATCATCCCAATCCCTCCCCAAGATGTACTAAAAACCCTGGTGGTCCAGCAGGGTCCCACGAATGATGTCTCCCTCTCGGGCCATCGGGCCTACCACGAATCAAAATGGCACTGGTGCCCTTTGCCCTTACTATGTCACAGGGGCTACCGGTGCCATTGGTCAGCCCCTGTCACATGGTAGGAGCAATGGACATCTGGCGCCATCTTGTGCTCCTACCATGTGACAGGGGCCGACCAATGGCACCGGTAGCCCCTGTGACATAGTAAGGGCAAAGGCTATCGGCGCCATTTTGAATACTGGCAGCCGACGGCCCGACTGCAAGAGATTGCTTCAGGATCCCCACTGGACCACCAAGGACTTTTGGCAAGTCTTGCCTAATTCGTGATAAAAGAATGCACATCTCTACTAGACAGCACAGCAATTCTGTACAGAGGCCATCCCAGACTTCTCCTACAAATATTCTTCAGCCTTGTAGGCCAGGTAGTTGAACTGTTCATGGCCCCTTGCCACTTCGTGGCTTTCCACTTGAGGGGGCATTGGTTTTTTTTTTTTTTGGGGGGGGGCTACCTCATGGTTGTCTCACTTCACAGGGACTGCTGCAGGGTGTGGATTCTTAGATGTAGCAGAGGACTCTGATGGCTGCTCTGCAATCCTTTGGAGGATCTGTGTCAGAACATTAGTCATGTTGCTGATGGCAGCAACCAGTGTGTTAATGTTCTGCATGTTTGCTGCAGTTTCCTGTTGCAGGATGCAGTTCTCGCAGTTTAATGACCTCCTGAGGCCCCCCTAGCTTTGCACATATGTGCCTGAGCTCTGCAACATGCATTGTTGGTGCTGGTGCTGGTTCTCGTTGCGGTGCTGGTTCCAGTGGCAGTGCTGGTTCCAGTATCAGTGCTGGTGCTGCTGCCAGTGGCGGTGCTACTGGTCGTGCTGGTATCTCTGGCTGCAAAATGGGCATCACAGGGCTTTGTGTCCTCCTCCTGGTGAGGGCATTGTTGTTGCGGCTGGTGTCGGTGTGTGCTCAGAGCCAGCGCTAGCTTCTGCACTGCCCTGTGCATAGGGTCCTCGCTGCCGCCACCATGCCGCTGTGCTCCCACCCCATGCCGCTGCCGTGCCGCTACCCCCTGCAGTGACGTGGGAGACCCTCTGTTTCTTTGGCCACCAGAAGAGGATATGAGCTCATGCCCTCTTCTGGTGGTGGTGTTCTCTCCATCCTCCACCGCCGATGACCCGCCAGCCTGCCAGACCGCCAGAACAATTGCATAGTTTGCACACCCAGTTGCGCCAGCCTTGGTGTGCTGACTCATGGATCTACTGGTTCTGGAGGCTGCCATTCCAGGGTCCCTTCCTCCATGAATTCAGAGAGGTTCATGGAGACATCAAGTGTGCTGGGTACAGTCAGCAGTTGCAGTATGACCAATGTGTGTTCAGGTTGTAGCTACTGCTGCTCCTCCTCCTCATCGCTTACCTGGGTCTGTGCATCCATAATGAACGGCCTGTGGAAAGGTGGTACTGCATGGCTGCTAACTGGGGCATCCCAGCTGGTCCCTGGGGCTTCCTGGCTGGCACTAGCAGCTTCGAGAGTGAGAGCTGTGGAAACAAAACAGAAGACATTAGTACATATGCCAGCAAGTATCCTTTTTTGATTTGGCATGAGAGGTGCACTTTGCTTCTTTGCATAGTGAGCATCTTATGCCAAGTGATGTGTATACCCACTGCAGCCTGCCCATTTAGGGGTGAAGTGAGCTTACTAGCTGCAGCTTGTGTGGTGTCAAGCTGCTCAGCCATGCCCTAGAAAACATCCAGTCCAAGCCTTTCAATGAGTCCCTGCTCTATCTCCGTCAAGATGATCAGACAAGGGGCTACTCTTCTGGTCTGCCATTGATACTTGGCTTGGGCCACCACCCTTGCTTTCAGCTGTGCCTTTATGTTGTGGTATTTGTGTATGACCTGCTTTGCACTTCTTTCCACTTCTCTGCGCCTGGTGATGCTCTGTGCAATGTTCCGCCATATCTGACCCTTGGCTGCATTGGAGGTCTTGGCCGCCCAGTTGCCAAACAGCATCACAGAATTGTGCAGGACCCCCTGCAATTACCAGGTCATTCTCCTGCATGTTGAACTTTATGGCCCTGAGATGCTGGTGTGGGGCTGCCCAGCTGCCTGAAGGGGGTTCCACTTCCTCTTCTGGAGAGGTATCCTTCCTTTCCTCATTCTCTATCCCACTCCCCTCTCCCTTCCCTTCCTCCCCTCTTCATGTCTCTGCCCTACTGACTCCCTTCTGCTCTGCCGTATCTGTCTATCCCTAGCCTGCTCTACTCCTCCCTCCGAATTCACCTGCCTATCCCCTTCTTCCTCCCACACCCTGTTATCTTTTCCCTTCTGCTTCTCTCTGCTTCTGGGTCTGTCCCTACTCCTACTCCTCATTCCCCTGGCACTCCTGCCATCATCTTCCCACTCCCACTCCCTTTTCAGCCTCCTCCCTTCCTAATTTATGCCTCTTTTCTCCTGAACCCCATGCCCTTCATGCTCCATCCCTTCCACAACCTCCACACACAGACCCCCTACACACACACACACACACACACACACACACACATACACCCACACACACCTCCTCAACATCACACCTTCATACTCACACACCTTCTCAACACCACTCCTACTCCATCAGCACTCCTCCTCACCACCTCTTTTCCACACAAAAAGACAGATAGACAAACTGGACTAACAAACAAACACTTTACTCCAACAACACAAAAGACAAAGTTAAAGGTAAACAGAGGAAAACAGAAAACAAGACAACTCAGTAATTGAAAAACTCCTCTAAACTACAAGACCCACAAACCTCTTCTCCTCTCTCAACCAACGCCTGACACACCCTCAAAGAGGAACATGCAGGAAGCCAGTATATATACAGGGAAAAAATAATGCTGCATGCACTAATCGCGAGCCGCGATGACACATTACGGCATGTGATGGTGCATCGTGTTGTGCGATGCCACAACCCCGCATGTGATATTTAGCTATGCGATGTGGCTGGCCACTAATTATCCTAAACATACCTCTTTTTTTATCGCATGAGTTTTTTTTGCGATATTTATCGCAAAATGATGAATCTAGGCATAAGATAGCTGGCTATTAGAGATGTGAATCGGAACCAGAATCGGTTCCGATTCCGGGCTCGGGGACTATCGGGAAATTTTTTGCGTGTGGTCTGATCGTTTTTTTTTTTTATCGGCTGTGCCCGAGCCAATAAACAAATAAACCCACCCGACCCTTTAAAACACATCCTTTAGCTTCCCCCACCCTCCCGACACCCCCCAAACTTTTTAAAAGTACCTGGTGGTCCAGTGAGGTCCCGGGAATGATCTCCTGCTCTCAGGCCGTTGGCTGCCACTAATCAAAATGGCACCGATGGCCCCTTGCCCTTACCATGTGACAGGGGCTATCGGTGCCATTGGCCGGCCCCCGTCACATGGTAGGAGCAATGGATGGCCCGTGCCATTTTTAAAGATGGTGCTGGCTGTCCATTGCTCCTACCATGTGACAAGGGCCGGCCAATGGCACCAATAGCCCCTGTCACATGGAAAGTACAAAGGACCATCGGCGCCATTTTGATTAGTGGCAGCCGACAGCTCGGGAGTGGGAGATCGCTCCCAGGACCCCCACTGGACCACCAGGTACTTTTAAAAAGTTTTTTGGGGGGTCGGGAGGGTGGGGGAAGCTAAAGGATGTGTTTAAAGGGTCTGGGTGGGTTTAGGGGTTGTTTTTGTGTGCCATTTTTCCCTCCCTCCCCCAAAACGATAAGGGAACCCCACAAACAATTTCGTGGGGTTTTCCTATCGGTTTCAGGGAGCCCCTGATTTCTGACGAGTTTGAAAATATCATACGATATTTTCAATCGTCAGAAAAACGATTCACATCCCTACTGGCTATATTCAATTGTGTGGCTGCACTACTGAATATGCCTCCAACGAAAGCTGGGTAAGTTTATCCAGCTAAGGCCTAAATTTATCAAACTGTACTAAATATTGCATACAGTAGGAAAAGGGGCATATTTTATGGTAATAGCCTATTCATCACAATGTGTGTTATCTTAGCACAGGTAATGCAGCAAAGTGCATTAACTTTTTACATAATACCTACATAATTGCATTTTCCTACCTGCAGAGTGCTTGATTTCACTGAGAGAGAGAGAGGGAGAGAGAGACTATCTACAAGGCCCTTGTAGTAGTTACCAATTATTGCTACTATAGGAGGCCCACCTAGTAACTCGTGGTGAGGTTTAGATAGTACTGTAGGGCTTAGGGGCCACTTTTACATGCAGAGTGAGATGTACGAACAGAACAGTGCACTCTTGTAAATATTTTATGTCCTTCGGAGTGAGAAAACTCACACAAGGATGACATTTGTACAATGTTCTCTTATCCTAGCTTGATGGACTTTCTACCTGGGTAACCTTACACTAGCTTGAGAGAACATTGTACAAATGTCATCCTTATGTGAGTTTCCTCACTCCGAAGGACATCAAATCTTCACAAGAGTGCAATCTTCTGTTCATACGTCTCACTCTGCATGTAAAAGTGGCCCCTAAGCCCTACACTACTACCAAACTTCACCTAGAGTTACTAGGTGGGCCTCCTATAGTAGCATAAATAGCTGCTTACTATGGTATCACTTCCAGAGTCTCGCTCTGTCTCTCTCTCTCTCTCTCTCTCCCCCCCATCTCAAGCTCTTCCCCAGCCTAAAAATGCCCATAACAGAATTTGCAAAAAAATTGCTAATTGCATTATGGGCACATCACACAGCTTAATGCAATTGAAAAAAGTGTCGTTATTTTCAGTGTTAAAACTGTGTGATATCATGTGTTATGGCTTCGCACTTTGCAAAGCCAGTTCACTTTTACAGAATTCCTGCCCCTGACTCCTCCCCAATCTCTCCCCTTTTAAAAATTGGCATCGTACCATGCATCATGGTGCTTTTTGCATGCGTTAAGGTGTTTTTCGCATGCGAAAATGCCTTAATGCATGCAAAAACTCTATAACGCAATTTGATAAATGATCCTGTAACTTTGCTATCCGAACACTGTCTGAATATAGACCTCATAATGTTTTAAACACAGGTAGATATAAAGTTTTTCTCCTCTGAGGTAGATGTAATTCTGTAGCATAATGAATATTTTCCCATGGTAAACACTTTAAGAATGTTCATTTGCACTGCAAGTTAGAATCTGTGCTCACAATTGTGACTATTCATCATCATTTAAGCTATGCCCCAATGATTTTAATTTGTAATGACTCAGTATCAAACAAATCATACTTACAAAAATGAATTCTAGCAATTAAAATTAGTTGTAGTTTAAGATGAGGTATGCGATATGACTAGTAGGTAATAACTTTCTGTATGTGAGGCAATGATATCTATCACTTTTTAATGGATACATATGTTACCAAACCATATTAAACCATAATTTAGTATAATTTTCTGTCCTTTTCTTTTTTGTGTCTTGATCCATCTCTCTATGTAATCCTATAATCTATGAACAGTCTAAATGTTTTCAGTTTACTACATTTATTATAATTTCAGGTTGATAGGCTAATTAAAAATTTATGATTAGAAAGGTTATAAGTGTTCCAATGAAAAACATTTCCAATTGGTCCTAAAATAAGGATAATTCAGTGGCAAATCTTTTCCCATTGATTCTTTCCTTTCTTCCTTAGTAAGGATTATGTTGATGGGTTTCAGTAATAGAATTTGGTAGCTTAGGAAAGGCTTTAAAACATTCCTACAGCTTTAGATAATGTGATTAAGTTTATATGAAGTTTGTTTTTCTTCTTAAAATCTTATAAGGGTCAAGTATGCTTGTGATTCTCTTGGTGAGCAAGATTTTGGTAAATTCTAGGAGGTAGTAGTAGTTTGAGTTGTACACATTTAAGTTCTAAAATAAGCAAAAAAATATTTCCTCACATTATGCAACGTAAAAGCAAAATAAATACCAATTTAGCAAAACCACCACTCAAAGTGAAAATGAATGCAAATCCTAACTTTAAAGATTATTTTGCTCATGTATAACTAAATCTGTTCTGATTTTGGAGCGGCCTCGGAGGGAACGGAGGTAGGCTGCGCGGCTCGGCGCGCGCCGGCTACAAGAAATCAGTAGCCTTGCGCGCGCCGATCCAGGATTTTAGCAGATACTCGCGGCTACGCGCGTATCTGCTAAAATCCAGCGTACTTTTGTTTGCGCCTGATGCGCCAACAAAAGTACGCGAAGGCGCGCTTTTTGAAAATCTACCCCTAAAGTTATATACTGGACCCCAAGAAATGACATCAAAATATGGGTGAATATCCTGTGTAAAAGTCAATAGTAATGACATATACTTGTTATCTACCATCAATAACTTACATGAACCGATTTAAATTAAAGAGAACCAAATCAAGTCCTCATTCAATGTCTGTAATTTGAAGATTCAGTATTGTTCTCTGTTATTCTGTTTAGCCAACCTATTACCACCTCTATCTAAATATCCCAGTTGTTCTAAAATAGTACAAGATAATTGGGAAAAATTGTGTTTATAATCATGACAATGTTGTACAATTGGAGTTTTTGTTTTAGCTGTATTCAAACAACTTCTCTGTTCCATAAGAAGAATCCATATAGGTCTTATCACGCACCCTATATACATTTTTGAATACAAACACATTATAGCATATATTACAAAGCTAGATCTATAGTCAGTGAGTGTATGTCATGTTATTTTAAAACCCATTATTGGGCCTATCCATACATGTCCTGTGGTTGTACTCACACAAAAACCTGAACCGTTGACATAGTTTATGTGCTGGTAAAATATCCATCTGATCTTACACTGGACCTTTAAAAACTGCATGTGCAACATGTCATGTAAAGCCAACATGACATTTTTTGATGAAGGCAGCTATAGCAACTGCCTTTCTGGTATACTCTAACATGCACATTATTCTTGGCAAATCATCCCATGATCTGTATTGTAATAGACTAGATCAATGTGGGTACTCTGCTCTTTTGATAACTATTCTAGGATATCCACATCTGAAAAATTGTTGTGACTGAATCTTCACTTGATGTTTAAATTCTTCCGTTCTGGAACAAATTCTTCTGACGCAGAAAAAATGGCTCACTTTTAAATTTTCCTTCAAAGACCACTCTTTCTTAAAAATGGTGTCACTTAAAATACAATAAGGGGTAGATTTTAAAAGGGATATGCACATAAGTTATGCGCATAACCCTTTAAAACCCCGCCTGCACGTGCCGAGCCTATTTTGCATAGGCTCAGTGGCGCGCGCAAGCCCTGGGATGCGCATAAGACATATGAGGGCAAAGGCTAGAGCCGGCACCATTTTGAATACTGGCAATACGGCCCGAGTGCAGGAGGTTGCTCCCGGACCCCCGCTGGACTTTTGGCAAGTCTTGTGGGGGGTCAGGAAGCCTCCCCAAGCTAGCCAAAAGTCCCTGGGGGTCCAGCGGGGGTCCGGGAGCGATCTCCTGCACTCGTGCCGTCGGGTGCCAGGAACCAAAATGGCGCCGAGAGCCTTGCCCTTACTATGTCACAGGGGCTACCGGTGCCATTGGTCAGCCCCTGTCACATGGTAGGAGCACAAGATGGCGCCGGCCATCCAGTGCTCCTACCATGTTACAGGATCCGGCCAATGGCACGGATACCCTGTCACAAGGTAAGGGCAAAGGACGGCCCGGTAGCCAGAGGACGGCCCGGAGCGGGAGATCACTCCCGGGACCCCCACTGGACCACCAGGTACCTGTAAAAAGGTTTTGGGGGGTCGGGAGAGTGGGGGAAGCTAAGGGGTTACTTTTAAAGAGTCGGGGTGGGTTTTTTGTTTATCGGCTGGGCAGCCGATAAACAAAACGCGATCGGGCCCGATGGGAAAAAACTCACATGTGAATCTGAACCAAATGCGAACCGATTCCGGTTCTGATTCACATCTCTAGAGCACAGGAGGAGACAGAGGCTAGCTGGAGCTTTGCCTACAGCAACCCGGGGTTTCCGCAGGTTGAGCCCTTGGGTACCCGGGCCACCTGGTCTTAGGTGGGCCTCTCAGGGTCTCCGAGAGAGGAAGCACAGGGGCATGCCCACCACGAACAAGGGTGCATGGTCGATGTCCAAGCAAGAATGTCCAGAGGTCACAGGAGGCCAGAATAGAGTGTCTGAGTGGATAGCGAGGATCAAGGCAGAGTATCAGTCCAGAATGGTCAACTGAAGCAAGGGTCAATACCTTTAATCAATCCAGGAGTAGTCTGGTCAGGCAGAGGTCAAGTTCCAGGCAGTGGTCAGATGAAGTCAGTGGACAGGCAGAGGTCAGTTTCCAGGCAGCGATCAGATGTGGTCAGTGAACAGGCAGAGGTCAAGATCCGGGCAGCAGACAGACAAAGTCAGGAAAAAGCAAAGGTCCGTACCGTGAGATCAGTCCGAAGGGTACTACCAGGAATGGAGAGATGCTGGGACAGGAGAAGCTGGAATAGGAGAGGCTGGAAAAGGAGACACTGGAACAGGCAAACTAGATAACACCGGAGTGTACGACACAATTGCCAAGGCAGGGATCATGGGTTTGAACCCTGCCTTATATATGGAGTCCCTGTGATGTCATCAGAGTGCGCCTCTCGGAGATTTCCCACGCTTGGCCCTTTAAAGGGCTGCAGGCCTGCAATGCGCTTGCCTAGGGGCGGGGCTGATGATGCAGAGGATGCAGAGCCCCAACGGGAGCTCCACTATGAGGCCTGCATCGGAGACTGAGAACAGGGGAGCCGGAGATGTCTCAAACTAGCTGCGGCTGCAGAGGAGGGGAGCCCGAAGCTCGTGGACGGGAAAGCGAGGTAAGGAGGGCCGGCTGCAGAGCGTACGTGGCTGGAATGCGCAACAGTACCCCCCCTTCTAGGCCTCCCCCTTACCGACCTGGGCTTGTCAGGGAGAGCCATATGGAATTCCAACAGGAGGTCCTTGTCATAGATGTGGTGGGAGGGCTCCCATGAGTTCTCCTCTGGTCCGAAGCCCTCCCACAAAAGGAGGTATTCCCAATGACCTTTCCGTCATCTGATGTCCAATACCTCCTTTACTTATAAGGTGTTCTCTGGTTCAGTATTATGCTGTGTAGGTGCAGGAGACCTTCGAGAAGGCCAAGACAGGATTAACGGTTTTAAAGGAATACATGAAATGTGTTGTGGATCCGCATGGAAGTGGGAAGCTGTAGTTGATATGTGACTGCTCCTATGCGCCGGATGATCAGGAATGGCCTGATGAATCTAGGGGCCGGACGTTGTGATGGAAGGCGTATCCTGATGTGTTTAGAGCTCAGCCAAACCTTCTGGCTGGGCCGGAAGAGGGGTGCGGTGCGACGATGAGCGTCTGTGAAGTGTTTGGCCCGCTCGGCCGCCTGGGTCGGTCTTTTCTTGACCTGATTCCATATCCGGCGTATTGTCTGAGAGTGGCACAGGTAGAGGCAGGCGTGGTGGCAGCCAAAGACCACAGAAAAGGGTGAGACGTCAGTAGCAGAGGCAACATGAGTATTGTGGGATAACTCGGCCCAGGGCAAGAGGTCGGCCCAGTTATCCTGTTGATCATTGACGTAAGATCTCAGGATTGTTTTCAGGGAGTAGTTTGTCCTCTCGGCTTGTCCATTCTCTTGAGGGTGGTAGGCCAATGTCAGATTCAGGGAAGTATCAAACTTTTTGCAAAGTGACTGCCAGTACTTGGTGGCGAATTGTGGCCCTCAATCGGAAACAATCTCTTTTGGTAACCCATGTAAGCGGAATACGTTGTTTAGGAAGAGTTTTGCCAGTTCAGGAGCCGAGGGGAGTATTGCTAGTGGAACAAAATGTGCCATCTTTGAAAAGCGGTCGATAATAACCCAAATGACCATGTTGCTCTTTGATGGAGGCAGCTTGATGATAAAGTCAGTAGAGATGCTTGATCAGGGTTCGGTGGGAGCCGGAAGAGGTTGGAGGAGTCCCCATGGACGGCCAGTTGGGGGGTTTTGCTATGCACAGATGGGACAAGAGTCCACATAACTACGGGAGTCTTTAGCCATGCTAGGCCAGCAGTGATGTCTTCTTAACATCTCGAAGATCCGAGCCCGGCCAGGATGGCTGGCCAACTTTGAGTCATGGGCCCAGTGCAGAACACGCTCCCGGAGTCAGAGTGGGACCACCATCTTCCCAGCTGGTACCATGTTGATAACTGCGAGGGATATGCATTCTGGGTCTATAATGTGTCTAGGAGTCTCGGGCGCATCTTCTGGCTCAAGGGAGCGAGAAAGCACATCCACTCAGGTATTCTTTGCTGCTGGGCGGTAACAGAGTTCAAAGTGGAATCATTTGAAGAACAGTGTCCAGTGGGCCTGTCTTGTATGCAAGAGATGGGCTTCCTTTAAGTATTCGAGGTTCTTGTGATCTGTAAATATCGTGAATTTATGGTGTGCTCCTTCTAACCAGGGGCACCATTCTTGAAGGGCAAGTTTCACAGCAAACAGTTCATGATCCCCAATCATGTAATTTTGCTCTGTGGCAGAAAGTTGTGTGAGTAGAAGGAGCAGGGTACTAAGACCCCCTGGGAAGAATATTGGCTCAGGACCTCCCTGGCCCCAATGGTGGAAGTGTCAGCTTTGATGACGAAGGGACGATTGGGATCTGGGTATCATAGACATGGTCCAGTACAGAAGGCCTCTTTCAAGGCGTGGAAAGCAGATTGAGCCTTGGGGTTCCAAACTTGGAGGTTACTACCTTTCCTAGTCATGGCCGTGAGTGGAGCAGCTAGTGTGGAGTAATTAGCGATGACGTTCCTGTAATAGTTTGTAAACCCAAGGAATCTTTGTAAGGCTCGGAGTCCTACTGGCTGAGGCCAATCTCAAATACTTTGAAGTTTCTCAGGGTCCATGGTGAAGCCACGATTGGAGATGATGTAGCCCAGGAATGGAAGGTGGGTTTGTTTGAAAGTGCACTTCTCTAACTTGCGTAGAGGTGATTGTCTCTGAGGCGTTGGAGGACTGTCTGAACATGTGAACGGTGGGACTTCAGGTCTTTGGAAAAGATCAGTATATCATCCAGATATACCACAACAAATGAGTATAGTAGGTCCCGGAAGATCTCATTCATCAAATGCTAAAAGACCGCATGGGCATTACAAAGTCTGAAAGGCATTACTACATACTCGTAGTGGCCATCCCTCATATTGAAGGTGGTCTTCCAGATGTCCTCTGGCTGGATTTGTACAAGATTGTATGCACCTCGGAGATCTAACTTTGTAAAGATCTGAGCTCCTTGTAAGTGATCAAAAGGTTCGCTGACAAGGGGCAGAGGGTAATGATCATTGCGAGTCGTGGCATTTAGCCCACGGTAGTCTATGCAAGGACGTAGACTGCCATCTTTCTTCTTAACAAAGAAGAATCCGGAACCTGCCGGGGAATTGGAGGGTCTTATGAATCCTTTATCTAGATTCTCCTTAATGTACTTTGACATTGTTTGGGTTTCCAGAAGTGAGAGGAAGTAGATTCTGCCCTTGGGAGGTGTGGTGCCTGGCAGGAGCTCAATGAGACAATTGAACTTTTGGAGTGGAAGCAGGATGTCAGCATTTTGTTTGGAGAACACATCTTTGAAGTCAGAATACGGAGCAGGTAATCCGGAAAGGGTTGTAGACTTCAGAACGATAACCGCTGGAGACACCTGTCACAGGCAGCGGGGTTCTGCACTGGGGTCCCCACTGAATTAACTGCAGGAATTTCCAGTTGAAAAGAGGTGCGTGGACCTGGGGCCATGGAAGACCTAAGATTTCAAGAATTTCAAAAAGAGCTTAAAGACATGGCTCTTTAGAGAAGCCTTTCCACAAAGAGAGCGAGAGAGAAAAACGCTGAAAGCTGTACACATAAAATCTTCATACAGCACTAGCACATTTTATGTATGTACGTCATGAGTTTGTCTATTGCATCTTTTAAATTAAATGTATAATTTAACAGTCTTTATCGTAATCACAGGACAGATTAATCATCACTAAACTCTTAGCCATAGGGATGTGCAGAGCAAACGTTTATGTTCATAAGTCCATAAGTCGAAAGGGGGTCCCATTTGCGGTCAATATGAACATATGGAGAATTCCATAAGTTGAGTATATGTCCATACGTGCAAATAAAAATTTAAACCCCTCACCCTCCTTAATCCCCCCCCCCAAGACTTACCACAACTCCCTGGTGATCCAGCGGGGAGTCAGGACGTCATTTCTGAACTCCTTTGCGAGGAGCACGTGACGTCGGCGCCACGTCGAAGTGACGCGGCGTCAAGTGATTCCCCGCGGGTTCGCTCCGGGACCCTCGTTGGGCCCAAAAGGAACTTTTGGCCAGCTTGGGGGTACATCGGGGATATACACCTGACCCCCCCAAGCTGGCCAAAAGTTCCTTTTGGGCCCGAGGGTCCCGGAGCGAACCCGCGGGGAATCACGTGACACCGCGTCACTCCGACGTGGCGCCGATGTCAAGTGCTCATCGCAAAGGAGTTCAGAAATGGCGTCCTGACTCCCCGCTGGATCACCAGGGAGTTGTGGTAAGTCTTGGGGGGGGATTAAGGAGGGTGAGGGGTTTAAATTTTTATTTAGGATCAACAATCGCGATTTCCAACGTATTCAACATAGCTATGTTGAATAAGTTGGAAATCCGATCGTTTTCCCTCATCACTTTTTTAAGTTAAAAAAAAAAATAAGTTGCATTTTACATTTAAGTTCAAAACGAATGCACACCCCTACTTAGCCATTACTATGAAATGATGTACCGAGATCATCAGGCACCTCCATTTCTATTAATAGGAACAGTTGAATGTTCAATTTACTATATGTGCCTATATGTGAACCGTTGTGATGGTATACTACTAAACGACGGTATAGAAAATATTTTAAATACATAAATAAATAAAGATTACTGGATGCGTGGAATGCTTCAAGACGAACAGGGAAATTTCCTCTTCATGGAGAGTTCCCACGGTGAGGCGGAAGGCCATGGTGCGATGAGTAATGCGTCCAGGGAGGTGCTCTCCCTGGATAGATGCAATGCGGAGAGGCACATCCAGAGGTTGAAGTGGAATCTGGAGGAGTGTGACGATGTTATCCAGAATAAAATTGCCACTCGCCCCAGTGTCCAAGAGTGCGGTAGTGGCAAAAGAGCGAGCCTACTTAAAGAGGGACACAGGGAGTAGTAATTGTGGGCCAGTAACAGAGGATGAAGGTAATCTTGGTAGTCTCACTTGGGAATAATGCAGATTGCAGTGCGACTTGCCTAAAGCACTGGTTGAGGAAGCCTCGGCAGAGGCACGGATCCCCATTGAAATGGGGTGGAGCTGGAACGGCCAATGATGCCTGCGGGGGCAGGGTTTGAGCCAGACCCCCTGAATTGGCCATAACAAGATCCTGTAGTTGAGACCATTGTCTCTCCACTGACGAAGCCAAAGCTTCTAGGGTTTGCTGTTGATCTCGGACATGAGCAGCTATGCCAGGGATGGCCTGCACAGCAGGAGACTCCACTGAGTCCATGGCCTTGGCAACCTGTTGCGCTGGAAGTGGACCCTTGGCCTGGTATAGGATTGGTACGGCCCTCTGGTCAGACCCAGAGAGTGCCTGCCACTAGGAGACGGAGCACAGGAGGAGACAGAGGCTAGCTGGAGCTTCACCAATAGCAACCTGGGATTTCCGCAGGTTGAGCCCTTGGGTACCCGGGCAGCCTGGTCTTAGGTGGGCCTCGAAGAGTCTCCGAGAGAGGAAGCACAGGGGCGTGCCCACCATGAACAAGGGTGCGCGGTTGATGTCCAAGCAAAAATGTCCAGAGGTCACATAGAGTGTCCAAGTGGATAGTGAGGATCAAGGCCAGAGTATCAGTCCAGAATGGTCAGCCAAAGCAGGGATCAATACATTTAATCAATCCTGAAGCAGTCAGGTCAGGCAGAGGTCATGTTCCAGGCAGCGGTCAAAGTCAGTGGACAGGCAGAGGTCAGGTTCCAGGCAGTGATCAGACATAGTCTGTGAACAGGCAGAGGTCAAGATCTGGGCAGCAGACAGATGAGGTCAGGAACAAGCAAAGGTCAGTACAGGTAAGATCAGTCAGAAGAGTACTATCAGGAATGGAGAGACAAAGGAGTAGGAGATGCTGGAATAGGAGACACTGGAACAGGAGACACTGGAACAGGCAAATTAGATAACACCGGAGTATATGACCCAATTTCCAAGGCAGGGATCATGGGTTTGAGCCCTGCCTTACATATGGAGTCTCTGTGATGTCATCAGCGTGTGCCTCTCGGGGATTTCCCGCCTTGGCCCTTTAAAGGGCTGCAGGCCAGCCGTGCGCATGCCTAGGGGTGGGGCCGAGGACACCGAGGGCGCGGAGCCCCAACGGGAACTCCGCTGTGAGGCCTGCATCGGAGACTGAGAGCG
The DNA here is from genome assembly GCF_901001135.1 of Rhinatrema bivittatum. NCBI lineage: Eukaryota > Metazoa > Chordata > Amphibia > Gymnophiona > Rhinatrematidae > Rhinatrema > Rhinatrema bivittatum. Next base: position 658,242,662 of record NC_042615.1, on the reverse strand, counting down.
GGGGAGCCAGGGTCGCCGCGAGCTGGCTGCGGCTGTGGAGATCCCAGAGCTCATGGACGGGATTGCGAGGTGAACAGGGCTGGCTGCGGAGCTGACACAGCTGGGAAGCGCAACAGAAAACTGTTCTTAGAAATAAAAAGAAATTGTTATAAGTGATATCTACAATATTATATTTTAAAATTATACATAATAGAAATGCAGAAATAATTCTCTCTTATTTTATGACTAAAAATAAGTAAACAAATGTTTTTTAATGTTAAATCAATAAATACTTACAATCTGATAGACACATTTTATTTGTCATTTTTCCAGTACTGCATATTTCACATATGTTACACTTTTTTTTTCAAAAGCCCATTAACTTTCATACCTACATCTTCCTATGAGAATTAGCATAGGTTTTATACTGTCCATGGCAGACATTCACTTTTGTCTTTTTATTATTTCTCTTTCCACTAAATGCTACAAATGTGATCCATTTTGACTTACAGAGTTGTAAGATCTCTGCATTAATTAAGTTCCTTTCGAACTAAAGATATCCTACTTGAGTGCTTTAATGTGCCTTAATTGCATGAACCCAGCTATACCGAGATCCCTGTCTGAGAGCGGATTAAAACATTATTTCACAGCCAAACAGAAACATGTTCCCAGTCACTGCACTTGAATTATTGTTATGTAGCTTGGGGCTTGTATTAAAATCACTGAATAATTGCAATCAGATTATTATAATCAAGTACTGGAACAGTAATTACAGGTTACAATCATTTTAAGCTGCCCTAAAAGTCTCATATACTCATCATATGCATATTAAAAGTTTATGTTAGTGATAAAATTAATGAACAGGATTGTAAACTCTTGTCTGCGAGATAGGTGACACATATCTTGCAGCACAGGGACATCTCTTTGCATAGTAAGGACATTGAGCGTGCTTACATGTTTTTTCAGCTCTCACAAAAACAGCTGTTATAAAATACCACAGACTATATGTGTTTTTTTTTTACTAGAAGTATGACTCCTTTTGTTGAAATGGAATTGAAAACCTACATTTTTTTTATTTCATTTATGTCACTCTGGGATCAATATGCAAACATGTTGCTGAGCATTTAAGATAAGCTGGAAACTTACCCATTTACACAGCTATTCAGCCGCATTTACCCGGCTAGTTGTAAGGCTGAATATCCAGTTAAATATACCTGCTCAAACAATAAGCAGATACATTTGCACTTCTGAAGTACGCAGCTAAATTTAGCTGCTTAGCAATAAATAGGCTGATTGAGAAAGCCTGCCCAAGGAAAACCTTTATCCTACCTCCATTTTTACTCAGCTACACTTGTGTGACTTGCACATAAATTTAGCTAGATAAAAGGGTCAGATATTTGCTTGGATAAAACCTAATTTTAGCCAGGTAAATATTTTCAGCATTGACCCCCCCCCCCCCCTTATTGATTTCAATGCTTTCTATCTGAAAAGTGGAGACATTGAGCCCGATATTCAAAATTGCAGTGAGCTGGCTTAGCAGCACTTAGCCGACTAAGTGGCACCAATGAATATCTGACTAAGGTCAGCAGGCACCCTTTAGCCACATTTTTAGCCAGACAAGACAAGGGCCAGAAATGGGCAGATCGGGTAGGAGTCGAGATGACTGGAAAAATTGACTGACGAACTAGATATTCAGAGTTAGCCAACTGATTTTTCTGGTCATCTGTGGTTAGGCCAAAGGGCTTACTATAAGATAGCTTGGTATATTCTACTGTGTAGCTGCACCACTGAAAATACAGTACTAGTTAGCTGGTTATGTATTATCCGACTAATTAGCAGACCCATGCGGTGGCTGAATATGGACCTCATTGTCTCAGGGTCTACTCCTCACCTTTCATGATAATAATGATATAAACCAATGTGAGGATTAAAATGTATTTCTGTAACTATGTGTTCAAAAGAAACCTATCTACAGTTAAATAGCCTCACCTGTGTTAATGGCTATTTTTATTATATGCAGTGCAGTTAGATGTTTAATCATAATTCATGTATGTAATCTTCAGATTGTTAAAAAGATAATGCCTACACAAATGTATTTATTTATTTATTTGTTTTTTATATACCGACATTCAACATGTCATCACATCAGTTTACATATAACAAATTGAAAAAGTAAAGGTTACATTGTGATAAATAGTAGAAAGTAGACAGACAAAACAGTAGAGGGAGAATTAATTAATGAGCAGGGGAAATAAAGTATGATTAGCAAAAATTAAAAAGAGTGGTGATGATGGTGATGTTGATTCTTCTTATTATGTTGGGTATGCTTTCTCAAAGAGCCATGTTTTTAATTTTTTTAAAAATGTTTGTGATGAAGGCTCAATTCTTAGTTCAGTGGGGAGGGTGTTCCATAAAAGTGGCCTGACCAATGAGAAAGCTTGTTCTTTTGTTGAGTTGAGGTGGGTTAATTTTGGGGAGATAGTTGCAAGGAGACCAGTGTTAGTAGAGCACAGATTTCTCTTTGGGACTTTGAACTGAATTATTGTATCCATCCATGTTGTCTCATTGTTATATAAAGCCTTATAGATAAGGGATACAGTTTTATATTGAATTCTGTAAGTAGTTGGCTGCCAATGCAGTTTTTTGAGAACTGGGGTGATATGATCTGATCTTCTGCTGTTGCTGAGTGATCTTGCCGCAGCATTTTGCAGAAGTTGAAAAGGTTTAATAGTGGAAGCGGGTAAGCCAATGAGTATTGCATTGCAATAATCTAACTGGAAAATAAGAGGGATTGTAAGGCTGTATGATAATCTTGATGGTGAAGGAGAGGTTTGATCCTTTTTAGTACTTGAAGTTTGTAGAATCCCTCTTTTATTATTTCGTTAATATGTTTCTTAAAGTTTAGTTTAGAGTTCAAATTAATTCCTAGGTCTCTTACGTTGAATATAATTTTTTTGTCAGTTATGTAATTGTTAAGATGGAGGTCAAATATAGGTGAGGATTTGTTACATATATAGAGAATTTCTGTTTTATTGTGATTTAGAGTGAGAGCCATTTGTACTAATAACTGTTGGATTGCAGTGAGGTGAGTGTTCCAAAGGTTTAGTGTACTAGTTAAGTTATCATTAAATGGGATAACAATTTGGACATCATTAGATAAATGTAATAAGATAATTCCAAATCTGAGAGGAGTTTACATAGAGGTAGTAAATAAATATTGAAAAGCATAGACGATAATGAGGATCCTTGAGGAACTCCATGTGGAAGTGATATTGGTCTGGATTCTTTGTAATTAGTTCTTACCATGTATGACCTGTTGGATAGGTTTGAAGTGAACCAACTGATGGTGATGTCACATAGACCAATTTCCTTTAACCTTTTCAGTAGAATCTTGTGGTTTATGGTATCAAACACTGCCGATATATCAAGGAGTATGAGGATGAATTTTTGGAATTATCTAGTCCTCTTAAGATTGCGTTGGAGAGAGATATTAAAAGGGTTTCTGTGCTAAGAGTGCTCCTAAATCCATGCTGTGCTGGGAAAGGTATCTTGTGTCTTTCTAAATCTTCCGAAAGTTGTTGATTGACAATTCTTTCAAGTATTTTAGCTATGAAGGGGAGGTTGGAAATAGGTCTCAAGTTGGTGATATCAGATTGATCCAGGTGTGATTTCTTGAGTGTTGGCTTAATCACAGCACATTTTTATTTAACATTTTATTTAACTATTTTTTATAGACCGATATTCGTTGGGAACATCATACCGGTTTACATAGAACAATAATGCAGCATCATGAAATAACCTTACAGGGAACATAGATTAATACAAGAAGTATTTTAATTTGTCAGGGAAAAAGCCTTCATTTAATGAGAGATTTATTATGTTTGCAATTGGCCTAGCGATGATGTTGGAGATTAGTTTAAGTATTTTTATTGGGGTTGCATCAATTGGATGTTTTGTGGGATTCAGTTTTTGGATGATATTTTGAACTTCAGCAGAAGATGTAGTATCAAAAAGGGATCATTTTGAATTGGGTTTGTTTGGAAGGGATATCGTATCTTCATTAATTGTTGGTATGTTCATGATGAGGTTGAGTATTTTATCTCTGAAGAAAATGGCAAAGTCATCAGATGTGATTAATTGTTGGTCTTTAGGTAAAGGGGGTTTGTTATGTTGAGTAAGTTCTTTGATGTATGTGAAGAGTTCTCTGGGATCTGTTTTGTAAATGTGGAGAATAGTTTTGTATCTATCTTTTAATTGATCTGTTGGGTTTTTCTCCATTTTTTTTCAGTTGATCTAAGTATTTTCTTGATTTTTTTTAGTTCTTGAGTGTACCATGGTGCTTTGTATTTAGATGTTTGTTTTAACTATTTTTTGATGATTGGGCATCTGTTCTTTGCTATTTCTGTAGTGATGGTGAGCCAAGAATTCACAGCAGAGTTGATGTTGAATTTGTCTAATGAATTTAAATATGTCTTACAAACTTACAGGGTCATTCATTAAAATGCATTAGGGCATTATTGTGGGCTTTAGGGCCCTAATGCCCATGATAAATTTATCGCACCATGAGATGCATATGCAAATTTTTTAATTTTAGTCAAAGGGAAGGAGTTTGGGCAGGGTTTATGAAAATGAGGGATGTTTTACATTGTGTGCAATAGCATAATGCACATTATTGTATGTTTTAATGCTGGAAATAACTATATCTTTTTGCCTGGTGTTAAGCTGTGAGATATGGAGAAGAGAGGAGAGAGAGATAGGAGAGAGAGAATAGCTGGGATGGCACCTATATAAGTCAACTGTTTATATCACTGTAGGAGGGTGAACTAGTAACTTTAGATGAGGTTTTGGTGGTGGTCTAGTGTTTTGGGGCCAGTTTTACATTCACAGTAAGACGTACAAACAGCACAGTACACATCACTGAACATTTGATGTGATATGGAATGAGCAAAGGTACACAAAGTTGAGATTTCTACAATGTACTCTCACCCTAGATTGATAGCACCTATGTGTTCCAAACTGAAGCCTGGAAATAAGGAGCCCTAGCCTAACAGACTTTTGCTGGTCCAACAGACCTCACAATGTTTGCTCAGTTCTATGACTTAGGTCTGGATTTATCAAAATGCAATAAGTATTGCATGCAATAGCAAAGGGGTGTGTTTTATGCTAATATACAGTTTATCACAATTTGTGCTAATTACCTATGTGAAGAGCTAAGTTAGCACAAATTGTGATAACATTTTCAGACTTTGTGATAAGTGCCATACCTGTTGTATTTCCTGCATATATCCACTGGGGGGGGGGGGGGGGTGTGGAGAGAGAGAGAGAGAGAGAGAGAGAGAGAGAGAGAGAGAGAGAGAGAGACTAGCCATGATGCACTGTCCCTAGATAGGTATTTGTATCCCTATGGGATGCCCACCTAGTAAGACGAGGTTTAGGTATTAGTGTAAGGGGTTAGGGCCACTTTGACATTCAACGTGAGACATATGAACAGAACAATGGTCTCTTGTGAAGATTTGATGACCTACGGAGAGAGGAAACTCACCCAAAGATGAGATTTGTTCAATGTTCTCTCCGCCTAGCTTGATGTTACCCAGGTACAGAGTCCATCAAGCTAGGTTGAGAGAACCTTGCACAAATATCATCTTGGAGTGAGTTTCCTCACTCTCAAGGTCATCAAATCTTCACAAGAGACCACTGTTCTGTTTGTACGTCTCACATTGAATGTCAAAGTGACCCCGAACCAACTATACTAATACCTAAACCTCATCTTCAGTTACTATTTGGGCCTCCCATAGGGATACAAATATCTATCTAGGGAGAGGCCATTATGGCTAGTCTCTCTCTCTCCCTCCCCCCTCCCCAGTTAGCCAGGCTGGTGCTCCAGGAGCTTCAAATGTACTAAAACAGGCCTTTCAGGAGACATTACAAAATGCACTAAAACCTTACCACCCCATAATGCAAGCTATCACACAGCTTAACACTACTGAAAAATGTGTAGTTAAAATCAGCATTAAGTCTGTGCAATAGCACTTCACAGACTGGCAGGCCCACCCCTAACTCCTCCTCTTTTTCAAATTTGTATCGCAGCATATGATATGGTGCTATCGCATGCGGTAAGGGCTTATTGCATGCGTTAACGGGGCTTAACACATATGATAAATGACCCACTTAGGTAGCAAGTGTAAAAGAATACAGACAAGTTCAGAAATGCATGCATGTTTTTGCTGGCTGGAGATGGCATTTCTTTTGGAGGCCCACCCCTAGGCCATCCTGAGAGCTGGAGACTGTTCCATGGAGTGGACTCCTGTAAAGATGGGAATGGCACAGGTGCAGGCAGTAGCAGGTGCTGAATTATTTGCAGTAGTACTGTGATCAAATTGTTGATTGATGTAACCACAGTGATATAGCCCTGTGTAAATGTCACAGTTTGCTGCTCTATAGCACATGTGTGCTGGGCCTAAGCCTTTCGCAATTGGACAAGCTCTGCCCATATATTATGTAACTGCAGCCCATGCCTCTGAAAGCTGTACACACAAAATCTTCATACAGCACACAGCACATTATATGTATGTATGTTCGGTTTGTTTATTGCACCTTTTAACTTGCATGTATAATCCAACAGTTTTTATTGTAGTTAAAGGACAGATAAGACAACATTGAACAATTAGCCATTATTATGAAACTATGTTACCGAGCTTAAAAGGCACCTCCATTACCAATAATAGGAACAGATACATGTACAATTTACTATATGTGACTCCATGTAAACCGTTGTGACGGTATATTACTGAACGACGGTATAGAAAAGATTTTAAATAAATAAATAAAATAAATGCCTCCTCTTGCTGAGATCAAGTGTGGCATGCAGAGTTGGATCCACCAGAGGTGGTGCTGCTAGTAGTGGGGATGCAGGTTGCTGAGTTGGTGTCTGAGACTGTAATGCTGTCATTGTTGGACTCATGGGCTGAGCTTACTGGGTAACTTCTTCTAGATTCTGCAGGACACATGGGATGCTGGAGGCAGCTGGTGACTGTGCAAGTTCTTCCCATGGCAGGGCAGTGCCCTCTATTAAGCTGGACAGGTTGAGGCTCATGTCAAGGTCATCAAATAACCTCTTCTGTGACTGCTGTTGCTGCTGCTGCTCCTCTTCCTCCACCACTGTGTCTCGGCAACCATCAGAAAGGGGACAATGATGCCTGGTGCTGCACTGCTGGAACTTGGTGCTGCATGGCTGAGACCTGGGGCTTTATGACTGGGACATGGGTCTTCCTTGGTGAGAGCTGTGAAACAAAGAAGAAGATATAAGTATGAATGCTAAGAAGTGCAGATGTATTGGTTTACATAAGATGTGTACTTTGCATCATTCAATGTGAGCATCCTATGCAAAAATAGTGTAGACATCTGTAACAGACTGCACATTTACAAATGATGTAACTTACCAGCCCTGGTTCAAGTCATGTCCAGGGCCTCGTCCATTCTGAGCTGCTGAGTAAACTGCTCCCTCATTCGCGTGAGGATGATGGGGCTCCTCCCTACAGTCTGGCACATGTATTTTTCCTGTTGGCCACCTTATTCCTCAACTGTACCTTGATGTTCCTGTATCAGTGAGTCACCTGCTCTCCAAACCTCTTGATATCATTCTGGTCTGCCATATCTGGTCCTTCCTTGGTAGTCCGGTTGCTGAAGAGCATGTTGTAATTCTTCAGGTCCCCAGTGATGAGCTGTTCATTATCCTCCATGCTGAACTTGTTGGCACATAGATGCAGATGACCTTCTGCCTGGCTGCTGAAGGATTGGGTGTCCCTTTCCTGATTCTAGCTCCCACTTCTTGCTCCACTCCTTTCCTCCCTCCCCCCCCCCGCCCCCCACCTGCACTGACAACTCCCCTATCCTCTGTCCTCTCTGTCTAACCTGATGTCCTCCTCACTCACCTGCCTTGACCCTCCTACTCCCGCCTCCTCCTATCCCTTCCCTTCTCATCTCTACTCCTTCTGTCCCTACTACTACTACTACTGCCATGCCTGCCCTCCTCCTCCTCTCCTCTCCTCCCTCTCCCCATGCCTTCCCCACTCCAACCTCTCCCACTCCATTCTTCACCACTCCTCTCCTCTCTACTCCTCGACACAAAGGGACAGACAGACAAACAAGTCAAATGCACAAAAACTAACTCTTCTTTCACATACAGATAAACACAATAGACACAGATAAAGGCAAACAGATGATAAACAAGAAACAGGACAATGCAATTGGGTAATTGAATCTAGAACTCTTCCAACTATTCCTCCAGCTATGCAGTAATTACTCATCACACTCCACTTCCTCTAGCTTCTGACACACCCTCAAAAAGGCAGCTGCAGGAAGCCAGTATATACATGTAAACAAAAAAAAAAATAAAGTGCCATATATAAAATGACATGTGATGCATAAAATGACCTTCGATGCAACAGTGCATCGCACAACACAATATTTACATATGCAATGTGGTATTTCATTAATTTTCCTAACCACGCCATCTTTTTATTGTGGAACACTAATGCGCCATATTTCTACTATTTTTACCATGGCTTGATGAATCTAGGGGTTTGTGAGCTTGTAAAAGTTAGTATTTGTTTGCCACAGTTAAGAATTATGTATGTTTAGAAATAGAACTTTGGATTATTTTGTGTTCTTGTAGAAATTAACATTGGGTTGCCACTATAAAGAATAGTGCATGGGAGGGTGAGAGAGAGGAGAGCAGAGACCTGCAATGACGCAGTTTTGAGCGCCTTACCATCTTCAGCTGGTCCCAAAAGAGCTCCCTTAGACCAGCTGCTTGCTCCGTGACATCGGCTGTGGAGGGGGCGGACCCGGAAGTGGCAATAAAATCCACCGTGCTGCTCTCCTGGTTGAGGGTGAGAGAGAGGAGAGCAGAGACCTGCAACGACGCGGTTTTGAGCGCCTTACCTTCTTCAGCTGGTCCCGAAAGAGCTCCCTTAGGCCAGCTGCTTGCTCCGTGACGTTGGCTGTGGAGGGGGCGGACCCGGAAGCGGCAATAAAATCCGACGTGCTGCGGCGCGTAGCAAAGCCAGCGCGTCGCTTAAGCCGCGCGCGCTCAAGGGGCGCGCATTCAACCACGGACTTTGCTGGACTTCGCCGGAATCGCCCAAAGTAAGATCACTCTATTTTCTCCTCTCTCTCGGGGTCAACTATTCTAAAGTAAAATTGCATTAAGTGAAGTTGGGTACTATCTTGATTGCAGGTTTGTTGTTTTTCTTGTAAGATATGCCTCCTAAACGAAAAGGCAGAGTAAGAGTTTTTCCTACTCTTCCGATGCTGTCCTTGCTGCAACAAGACATTACCACCTTCATGGCTTCTCCTATTCCAATAGAAGGAGAGACCAGGGACTTTGGTGTGCCAGGGGGTCAGGGAGGGCCCCCTGTGCCTACAGAGGAGGCCTCTCTTAGCCCCAACATTGGGCTACCGCCAGTGCAAAGGGAAAAGGGAACTGTTCCTGGAATGACTGGGGAGAACCAAGAAGATCTTGGACTAACTGTGGGAAATGCTCATTCCCACATCATTAGTCCAAATGGGAAAATAGACAGCTTAATTACCCCCCCCCCCCCCCAATTGAGGTAGGGGGGAAAGAAAGTCTGTCGTTTGCAACCCCAGAAATGGTGGGAAAAATCACTGTGCCTAATGACCAGCCACCAGGCACATCAACCCGCCCAGCACTAGTGACACTAGAAATGTTGTGGGATTTGATGGCAAGCATGTCAAGTAACATTAAGGATTTGGAAAGGAAAATGGATTTGCTAAATGGAAAAAATGAATAAGAACACTTTGATACCCAAAAACAAATAAAAGATACAAGTGAAAGAGTTAAGCTGTTGGAAGATCAAGGGAAAAAGGCTTTGGAATTTAATGTTGCTGTGGTGAAAGATAGGGCTGCTATTGATAGAAGATTAGAAATGTTGGAAAATAATACAAAAAGATTTAATTTAAGATTCTTAAACTTCCCCAGAATTGTAGGGGAAGAACCAATAATATCTTTAAAGAAATTTTTCATCGATCAATTAGGATTTACCTCCGACAGGTCTCCTACTGTTAATAGCTGTTATTTTCTCCCTATAAGAAATAGTTTGGCCAGAGATGAGAATTTCCAGGGAGACCTTACCAATTTTTTGGAAGACACCACAGCCAATGTAATAAATAGGGGAACTTTGTTAGTTACTTTTTATGCCACCACAGATATAAATACTATAATGAAGAAGTACTTTAGTAAGTATCCAATTACCTACTATGATAAATGTATAAAAAATTTTCCCTGACCTAGCTCCCTCTACTCAATTGAGGCGCAAAGCTTTTTTGGGGTTTCGGCAGGAAGTGATTTCGTTAGGTTATTCTTATACATTACGTTATCCGTGCAAATGTATAATACAGAAACAAGATAATACATATATTTTCTTTGTTCCGGACCAATTAAAGAAGTTTCTGGAACAAGCTAGAGTGCCGACCTCAACCCCACTTTCTAGTTAACTAAGGCAATAAAGAAAAGAAAAGATATAGGGAATGCAATAGTCTTAAAAATTTGTTTTATTCTTGATATGCTCCCACTTATAGGAATAATGACCCTCCATTATGATTGATAATTAAATGTAGTGGTTTAATTATATTTTTTGTTTCTTTTTTTGTCCAGTAAGGAATAAGTATAATGTATTTCATTTAACCACTCATTGTTATTTCTACAACTATGTAATGTGTAATATGTAATGAATTATATAGTGAAAATTGATAAATAAAGAATTAAAAAAAAAAAGAATAGTGCATGTTTAAAAATAGGACTTTGGGTTATTTTGTGAGCTTTTATAAGTTAGTATTTGCTTGTAAGTATTATAATTGTGATTATGAAAGGACTTGAATGGGTAAATGTGAATCAGTTATTTACTCTTTCAGATATGCAAGGACTGGGGCATTTCATGAAGTTTGCAAGTAGCACATTTAAAACAAATCACAGAACATTATTTTTTCACAAAATACACAATTAAACTCTGTTGTTCATTGCAAGAGGATGTGGTTAAGGCAATTAGTGTAGCTGGGTTTAATAAAGTTTTGGACAAATTCCTGGAGGAGAAGTCCATAAACTGCAATTAATCAAGCTGACTTAGCTACTGCTTATTACTATTTAATGTTTGAGTACTATTTAATGTTTGAGTACTTGCTATGTACTTGTAACTTGGATTGACCACTGTTGGAAACAAGATGCTGGGCTTGATGGAAACTCTGTCTGACCCAGTATGGCAACTTCTTATGTTCTTATATTGCATTAGTTGTCTGAACTTCATACAGGCTCATAGGTTAGATAATGGTTAGCTAATAAAAGCATTTCTGTCTTGATCATTAAAAGGAGTAGGTTGTATTCAGCTTTTTTTTATTGCTTATATATAGTAAACACCAAATTATCTGGCATTCAACCTACCAGAAATCTCAGTTAACTGACATCCATTGTTTTGCACACTCACTGAACCTGGCAGTGAAGGATGCCCTAGGGATGAGGTCAAATGTGTTGCGATTCTGCCCTCATGGGCAGCCTCTTACCTTCTCTCTGCCTGGAGGCCATAGTCCCCGGTCTTCCTTGCGACTGGAGCCGCTCCTCAGTCTGCCCTCTGTGGCTTGAGAGCTGCCGACAATGCTGGGTTGTTCCTCGGCCCTGCCCTGCTCTTCGGCGTTAGCAGCAGCATGGCCACTGGCCATGGTCCTGCACAACTTCATGCTTCCTCTTCCTAAGGTGTGGGCCCCACCTCTTCACAAGATTTAAAGGGCCAGCAGCCGAATATGCCCCAGGCCCCACCTGATGACTGCTTCCTGTCTCAGCCCTATAAGAGGGCTTCACCTTCTGTCCTGCCAGGCCTTGCATTGGAGTTACTTTCTCCTGGAAGTCTCGTCTTCCAGCACTCTGTCAGGTCTTCATTCTTCGTTGGAGCTCCATGACTCATCTGCTTCCTGTATTTGTGACTTCCTGATGTTCCATGTCTTCATGTCCTGAGGTTCCTAGTCCAGGCTTCCTGATGTTCCACTTCCTGATGTTCCAGGCTTCCTAATGTTCCACTTCCTGATGTTTCTGAGGTTCCACCCTCCTTCACTCATTTCGAGTCCTCCTAGCCTTCCAGCTCCTCTGGTTCTCCAGATGACACCTTGCCTCATCATTGGAGTCTCGTCTCAACTGGATTCCCTTCCTGCACTTGTCCCGCTTTCCGCGTGTTCCATGTCCAGCTTTTCTAGGTTGTGTAGGGCATACAGTGAGAGAGGGTGGTCCATGACCAGCCCATTGGGTCCGCCCGTGTAGGTGGGCTATGTAGGGTGCCCTGAGAGACAGTGCCAATGTCTGAACCTTCCCAGCTTCTCGTCTCATCCAAGAATCTTCCAAGTTCCTCGTCTCGTCGAGAGTCTTCCAAGATCCTCATCCACTTCCAGAGTCTTCTTGTCTATGTCTTGAGTCTTCTTTGTCACAAGGCCTCCATCTGCCCTCATCCTCAGTCCGGCCTGCTGCTTCTTGCCGATACCCAGCAGCAGGTCCGAAAGGGCTGGGAACGGTTGGAGGACAGTTCAATAACCAACATAATGTTGTTGGCTTCCAGAAGCATGCAGGTCCGGCAGAAGGTTAGGCTTTGTCTTTGCCCATGCTGGGGCACTCCTTGTCAACCCTCGGTGCTGTCTTGGATTTGTCTGGGGTCATGCCGAGGCCCATGGGCACACAATCCCCTCAAGTTGGGATTCTCTCCTAGCCATTCCAAATATAACAAAATGACCACTGGAATGTATTCCTGCAGAAGCTGACAGACATGTGCAGGAAATTAGAAAGGCATTTTCATGGAAGCATGAAGTTGGGACAGTTTCTCCATGAAAACAAGAAGATTTTGGGATTCTTCACAATCATCTCATTAAAGATGTTGGCACCTACTGGAATTCTACTTATATGATGCTGCAGAGGTTAGTGGAGCAGCAGGCACCCTTTAATGATCTATCTCAGAAAATAGAGATAAGTGGCAATGCCTCTTTGGGCATGGGCATCATGATTGCATAGTCGTGAAGCAACTTGTACAAACCTTGAAGCCCTTCAAGGATACCACCTGAGTTCCAGAAGCACTACCGAGGGTAGGGACATCCCTTTAGTAAATATTCTGGAGGAAATGTTGAAGGGCTTCCATCAATAAAAGGGAATAAGAACAGAGGTGTTGCAGTTTCTGAACTTCTTTCAGCAACAGGTACAAGAGAGTCTCAAACCTCTCAAGCAACACAATACATGCATGCTTGCTGCACTTTGTGGTTCACAGGTGAAAGGGAGTCTCACCTTCCCATCCCAGTGACTCACATTTATGAAAGAGATGCTGATAACTAAGGAATGTGATGAGGAATGCCAGAGCCAGAGGCAGACTAAGGATGTAGCATAGGAAACAGTGGCCACCTCAGAGATTAGTTCAAGCAGGAGCAGAAGCCTGTCAGCTAGCACTTCTGCCCCCACCTCAATACATCACAGTAATGTTGCCCACAATGAACCATCTGTTCTGACACAGGCCATAGCTAATGCAGCTGGCAAGAAAGATCCTCTGCCCAATCTAGCAAAGGAGATTCCAGCACAAATGTCTGACATACTATCTTGTAGAGCTCATTAAGAACATGGACACAGATGTGCTGTCATATTGGACACACAACTGCAACATCTGGTCAGCCAAAGTGACTATCTTTCCTTTCCACCAACCAGTGCACCCTGTGAACATATCTTCTCAATGATGTGAGCCCTCCTCATGCAAGACTGGTTCCACAGTGGATGGAAAAGCTGGTATTTTTGAAAAGTAATCAGCCTTTGCTTTGGTTGCCAGATTTTCCATGCAAATGGCAAGATGAATGAAAGCATTTTGAAGGCTTTGTTGCTGCTCTCCCTACTTGCCATGCCTCAGATATTCCACCTTAGGGGTCTTGCTGTTACTGCTCTGCCTGCCTGACCATCCTCTTATACCACCTTATGGGTCTTACAGCTACTGCTCTGCCTGCCCAACAATCCCTTTACCATAACGATCTCACGGTTTCCAATCCACCTGCCTGCAAATCCCCATATAACACCACAGGTTTCTTGATACTACCACTCTGCCTGCCTGCCTATCACCTAACACCATCACAGCGTCTTGGTTCCTCCTATCTGCATACCTGACTTGGCTCTTATACCACTTTGAGGGGCTGATGCAATATCATGTGCAGTAAAATGGGAGCTCGTATTGAGCACCTGTTTTCCTAACACATGCCTAACACCTTTCCTGGGCACCCGATGCTATATTATAATGAGCTGCCATCCTGAAAAGGATGCACTAGAGATAAATTGTGCATCACTAGTGCTCAAAGGCGTTGGATGCTCAGGAGACATGGGGAGGTGGGAAGTGAACAAGGTGTCTGTATATTTTGTGTAGCTATGGAGTTTGGGGCAACATTGCCAGGCACAAAGTTAAGTCTTGCCATTTGTCTGCTATTATGAATTGTGGAAGCTGGCAAGGCTGGCTGGGAACAGAGGCAAGCTGGAACTTCACCTGTGCTGATCCTCATCCCCCTCAGGTTGAGCCCTTGGGTGCCGGGGCCGGTAGGACTTAGGAGCACCCCTGTGTGGCTGGTCCCAGAGAGGGTAGAAGAGCGAGTGTAGAAAGTTTCAGAGAGGTTAAGCACAGTTCAAGACAGGAGCACTCTTGGAGGGAGGAGGAGAAAGAGTCTCGGCGAGGACAAGACCACTGCAGCACTGAAGGGAATAGAGCAGGACCAAGTAGGAGTAGCCTCGAAGAGCAGAGGTGCAGTTGCGGAGACCCAAACAGTAAGGTACAGTAGGAGAGCTAGAGTGGGTAACCCACTGTAGCTGATGCCTGAAGAGTAGCAGCGCAGGGGTACTGCCTGGGACTCAGCGATCCGGTGGCAAGATCTTCTGTAGCAGCAGCTTAGAGGGCTACCCCGAGGAGCGGGGCTCCGAGGCCCAGTCTGAAGGCATATTGCACTGAGCCAACTCCCAGAAAGAGAAGGCACTGTAGCAAAAGTTTTCCAGGAGAAGTACCGTAGGAATTCCCAGGAGCCGCAGACACTGCTGTTGGAACTCACAATAGGCTGGTGCTGAGCCTGGCCCCGAGGAGTGGGAAGCGCTGGGAGAGAGTCCAGATAGGTTGCGCTGAGGCAGGACCCACAGAGCGGGAAGTGTTGAGAGAGAGAGACCTGATAGGTTGTGCTGAACTGGGATCTGCAGAGCGGGAGGTGCAGAGAGGGCATCCGGGTAAGGTTGCACTGGCCCCGAGGAGCGAGAACCGCATGGAAAGATTGCGCTGAGCCAGGACCCAAGGAGCAGGAGTTGCAGATAGAGAGTCTGGATAAGGTTGTGCTGAGCCTGACCCCGAGGAGCGGGAAGCGCTGAGAAGGAGTCTGGTTAGGTTGCACTGAGCCAGGACCCGCGGAGCGGGAAGCACTGAGAGAGGAACCCGGAAGAAGAAGTGCAGAGGTATGACAACAGGAACAATCGGTCTGTGGAGAAAGTATGGCACCAAAAGAAACCATCGGCGCCATTTTGAATAATGGCAGGCGACGGCCCGAGTGCAGGAGATTGCTCCCGGACCCCCGCTGGACCACCAGGGACTTTTGTCAAGTCTTGGGGGACCCTGCTGACCCCTGCAAGACTTGCCAAAAGTCCAGCGGGTGGTCCGGGAGCCATCCCCAGCACTCACACCCTCGGCTGCCAGTTTCAAATGGCGCCGATAGCCTTTGACTTACTATGTCACAGGGGCTACCGGTGCCATTGGTAAGCCCCTGTCACATGGCCATTGGCACCATCTGGTGCTCCTACCATGTGACAGGGGCTGACCAATGGCACCGGTAGCCCCTGTGACATAGTGTGGGCAAAGGCTATTGGTGCCATTTTGAATAATGGCAGGTGACAGCCCGAGTCCAGGAGGTCGCTCCCGGACCCCCGCTGGACTTTTGGCAAGTCTTGCAGGGGTCAGCAGGGTCCCCCAAGACTTGACAAAAGTCCCTGGTGGTCCAGCGGGGGTCCGGGAGCAATCTCCTGCACTCGGGCCGTCGCCTGCCATTATTCAAAATGGCGCCGATAGCCTTTGCCCACACTGGTAGGAGGACGATAGCCTTTGCCCACATGGTAGGAGGACCATGTGACAGGGGCTGACCAATGGCACCGGTATCCCTTGTGACATAGTGTGGGCAAAGGCTATCGGCGCCATTTTGAAACCGGAAGCCGAGGGTGTGAGTGCAGGGGATGGCTCCTGGACCCCCCGCTGGACCACCAGGGAGTTTTGGTAAGTCTTAGGGGGGAAGGTCAGGAGGGTGGGGTGTTTTTTTTAAATTGGCTTCTTTAGGCAGCTGAATAATTTGGCAAAGATTCATGTATTCATGGGGAATCGCGATACGTTTCGCTTCCCCACGAATACAATGAATATGGCCACATCCGTTGCGGATTGCCAATACATAGGGACCGAATGCACACCCCTATTAACCTGTGCGCTGACCTGGGCGCACATTATTACATTGTAGGGATGTGAATCGTTTTTGAATGATTAAAATTATCGTCCGATAATTTTAAAATCGTCCAAAATCGTTAGAGTGCACGATACAATACAAATGCCCACGATTTACCATCAGGGGCATTTGTATTGTATCGTTAAATAGGGGGTGGGAAAACCGGCACACCAAAAAAACCCTAACACCCACCCCAAACCTTTAAACAAACCCCCACCCTCCCGAACCCCCCCAAAATGTTTTAAATAACCTGGGGTCCCGGCGCGATGATCCCGGCGCGATGTCCCGCTCTCTGCCCACGGCTGCTGTGAAGAGAAATGGCACCGGTGGCCCTTTGCCCTTATCATGTGACAGGGCAAAGGTAGCGCCGGCGCCATTTTGATTCCTAGCTCCCGACGTCACGCGTCCAGGAGATCGCTCCCGGACCCCCGCTGGACCCCCAGGGACTTTTGGCCAGCTTGGGGGGGCCTCCTGACCCCCACAAGACTTGCCAAAAGTCCAGCGAGGGTCCGGGAACGACTTCCTAAACTCGAATCGTTTTGCCGTACAGCAAAATGGCGCCGACCGTACGGCATGGTCGGCGCCATTTTGCTGTACGGCAAAACGATTCGAGTTTAGGAGGTCATTCCCGGACCCCCGCTGGACTTTTGGCAAGTCTTGTGGGGGTCAGGAGGCCCCCCCAAGCTGGCCAAAAGTCCCTGGGGGTCCAGCGGGGGTCCGGGAGCGATCTCCTACGCTCCTGATGTCAGGGGACAAAAAAACAAAATGGCGCCGGCGCTACCTTTGCCCTGCTGTCATATGACAGGGCAAAGGTAGCGCCGGCACCATTTCTACAACGCACCGGAGGTCCGAGAGTAAAAGATCACACCGGGACCCTCCCTCTGGACCCCAGGTAATTTAAGGTATTTTGGGGGGGTTCGGGAGGGTGGGGGATTTATTTTAAAGGGTCGGGGTGGGTTTTAGGGATGTTTTAGTGTGCCGGTTTTCCCGCCCTCCCCCGATTTACGATTTACACGATATTTTAAAAAACAAAACCGCGACGATAAGATTCCCTCTTCCCCCCCAGCCGAAATTGATCGTTAAGACGATCGATCACACGATTCACATCTCTATTACATTGGTCTGTAGGAGTCTTGATGCTACCACTCTGCCTACCTGCCAAACCCCTTACCCCATCAAAGGGGTCTTGATGCTACTGCTCTGGTTTTCTGCCAATTCTGTTACACCACCACCGGGATCTTGCTGATACCTGTCTACCTGCCATTCACCTCATCACACCATAGGGGTCTTGTTGATATATGCCTATCTGTCATGCTCTTTTTACACCACCAAACTGTTATTTCCCAATGCTAAAATCCCACACTAATACCAAAAGCACACTGTATCAACTTTGTTTTTGTTTTATTTATATATATATATATATATATATATATATATATATATATATATATATATATATCCTTTAATTTCTAATTTTCAAAAATAAAACGTAAAAACCTCATACAGCACAATTGAAGTCCATGCTTCAGTACTGCTCAGCATCCAGAAAATTTGTCAGCTGACATCACTGGGAAAATACCTTTCCAAAATGTTCTTAATTTAATTTAATTTAATTTTCATTTCTTCAAAGTGCTTTAATGCAATGACTGAAGCTTATATTGGCCTACTATTATCAGTTCTTAATGCTAACACACTATATAGATCCCCAAAAAGTAAGCCAAACTCTTCAAGCTCTACTAGGGCATTTTTTCAATAAGATGCCACCAGTATTGCACCTCTCTTACTTCATACAGTCCATCTAAAACAGCAAAGTGCAGAACTTATTTTGGAAAATATCATGTTCCCTGCACCTCATGGTGGTAATTGTGCAGTTCAGTTAATATGACGAAAACAACAGTGAATCTTTCAGTTAAGATCCTTACAATCCTGTGGACTTAAGTTGGCTATTGAATGGACCTACTGTTTATGAATGAGAAAATGGTCTGTGAATGAGGAAGAATCCTTGAAAAAGCAATGTGTTGGGATTGGTTGTTAAAATGGAGTGACAAATTTGACTGTTTTTTGAAGATTTGCATTTATTGTATCTTTAAAACGTATGTTCTTTTCCTGCTTGGAATTAAAATGGCCACCCAGGAAGTCACTGAGAATTTGTGATTTGAAGTTTGCCATGAAGCTGCTTGTATGTGTGTGAAACATGGCCCTGTTTACTTTTTTCCCAGGTAAGTATTTCACTTTGCCCAAAAAGGAAAGCTCCCTCTGACTATCAAACCTTTAACCCCATAATGATTAGCAGTTGCTACCCTTTGCCTCTTATTAATGAACTATTGGAACATCTTCAGGCAGCCCAAATATTCACTAAACTCAGTTTGAGGGGAGCATATCATCTTGTCTGATTTAAAAAGGGTGATGAATGGAAGATGACATTTCAAACATGCTTTGGCCACTTTAATTACTTGGTGTTGCTGTGTGGTTTAAGAAATGCTTCTTCTATATTCCAGAACCTGGTGAATGAAATATTTCATGACATGCTAGATCATCCCTTAGTTATCTAACTGCATGGCATCTTGATATTTTCCAAAGATCTGGCAGAGCATGACTAGGGGATCTGTCAGATACTGGGCCTTCTCCAGAAACACAAATCGAATGCCAAGCTTCAGAAATGTGAATTCGATGAACAATCAGTGGAATTCCTGGGACACATAATTTAAGCCAAAGGAATTCAAATGAACCCAGTAAGATCAGTGCTGTCGCTCAATGGCCTGTCCTAAAAAATGATAAGGAAATCCAATGCTTCCAGAGCTTTGTAAACTTTTACTGACATTTTATCCTAGGCTCTTCCAAATCAACAGCTCCTTTAATGGAGCATCTTAAGAAAAGGACCTCATTCAAGTGGACACATGAACAGCAAAACGCATTTGATCAGCTAAAGAAGGCCTTTATGACAGCTTCGATTCTAGTACACCCAGACCCACAACAACCATTTATAGTGGAACCTAGGGATGTGCATTCGGATTGACCGCATATGGAAAACGCAACTCAAATTTTTTTTTTTACTTAAAAAAAAGATGGGGCGTATACGAGCAGATTTCCGACATAAATGAACATAGATATGTCGGATACGGCGAATCGCCATGCGCGCGCTTTCTCGCCGCCATTACCTGCGACTCGAGCTCGGAGCCCCGGATTACCTGAAAATGGCGGCGCCCCTGCGGTAACCATGCCAACCTGTCTGACCCTGTCCTGTGAGTTTCAGTGACTCACAGGAAAGGGTGGGACAGGTCGGCATGGATACCGGAACGCAGCGAATCTG
Source organism: Rhinatrema bivittatum (assembly GCF_901001135.1). Taxonomy (NCBI): domain Eukaryota; kingdom Metazoa; phylum Chordata; class Amphibia; order Gymnophiona; family Rhinatrematidae; genus Rhinatrema; species Rhinatrema bivittatum. The sequence goes on along the minus strand of NC_042615.1, from coordinate 658,222,846 downwards.
CGTTCACCTTTTCAGAGAAGCACTGAATGCAGCGAATCGCGCTGTCATTCCGTGCTTCTCTGAGGATTTCCTGACGAGCCAGCAGCACTATAAAAGCAGCAGCAGCACGAGGACTGATGGACATTTTCAGCGATTCAGTGGGGAGGTGGGATCGGGATCGTGCAGGGTGGGCTTAGGCAGGCTGAGGCAGAGAAGATAGCAGAACCCGATTTGATAGACAACACAGAACAGAACCAGATTTGATAGACAACACAGAACAGATTCTTTGTTAGGGAAAAAAAAAAAAGAACATTCTTATTGAGTGAGTCTGTACATTTTATCCTGGGCAGTGCCAGGCAGGGCTGGCAGTACTCTGCCTCATATTTGCTATTTTTAAACAGACTTAAAAGCATTCTCCTTGAGTGGTTCAGTGCTGGCTGGGCAGCAGTTCCAGGGCTGGGAGTACTCTGCCTCATATCTACTTTAGTTCTATGTGCACTGCAGTGCACACAGACAGACACATTCCGTGCATTGCCAGGCAGACAGTGAGGCAGTGGGCATTGTAAACAGAGTGAACATTGCCCTTCAGCGAGTCTGTTAAATTTGCTATTTTTAAACAGACTTAAAAGCATTCTCCTTGAGTGGTTCAGTGCTGGGTGGGCACTGGGCAGCAGTTCCAGGGCTGGGAATACCCTGCCTCATATATACTTTAGTTCTATGTGCACTGCAGTGCACACAGACAGACACATTCCGTGCATTGCCAGGCAGGCAGTGAGGCAGTGGGCATTGTAAACAGAGTGAACATTGCCCTTCAGCGAGTCTGTTACATTTGCTATTTTTAAACAGACTTAAAAGCATTCTCCTTGAGTGGTTCAGTGCTGGGTGGGCAGTGCCAGGGCTGGCACTGGCAGTACTCTGCCTCATATCTACTGAAAAGGAAGCTTGTTCTCTGTGCACTCACTGCACACACACAGACACATTCCGTGCATTGCCAGGCAGGCAGTGAGGCAGTGGGCATTGTAAAACGAGTGAACACATTCTCCTTCAGTGGTTCAGTGCTGGGTGGGCAGCAGTTCCAGTGCTGGGAGTACCCTGCCTCATATCTACTTTAGTTCTATGTGCACTGCAGTGCACACAGACAGACACATTCCGTGCATTGCCAGGCAGGCAGTGAGGCAGTGGGCATTGTAAACAGAGTGAACATTGCTCTTCAGCGAGTCTGTTACATTTGCTATTTTTAAACAGACTTAAAAGCATTCTCCTTGAGTGGTTCAGTGCTGGGTGGGCAGTGCCAGGGCTGGCACTGGCAGTACTCTGCCTCATATCTACTGAAAAGGAAGCTTGTTCTCTGTGCACTCACTGCACACACACAGACACATTCCGTGCATTGCCAGGCAGGCAGTGAGGCAGTGGGCATTGTAAACAGAGTGAACATTGCCCTTCAGCGAGTCTGTTACATTTGCTATTTTTAAACAGACTTAAAAGCATTCTCCTTGAGTGGTTCAGTGCTGGGTGGGCAGCAGTTCCAGGGCTGGGAGTACCCTGCCTCATATCTACTGAAAAGGAAGCTTGTTCTCTGTGCACTCACTGCACACACACAGACAGACACATTCCGTGCATTGCCAGGCAGGCAGTGAGGCAGTGGGCATTGTAAACAGAGTGAACATTGCCCTTCAGCGAGTCTGTTACATTTGCTATTTTTAAACAGACTTAAAAGCATTCTCCTTGAGTGGTTCAGTGCTGGGTGGGCAGTGCCAGGGCTGGCACTGGCAGTACTCTGCCTCATATCTACTGAAAAGGAAGCTTGTTCTCTGTGCACTCACTGCACACACACAGACACATTCCGTGCATTGCCAGGCAGGCAGTGAGGCAGTGGGCATTGTAAACAGAGTGAACATTGCCCTTCAGCGAGTCTGTTACATTTGCTATTTTTAAACAGACTTAAAAGCATTGTCCTTGAGTGGTTCAGTGCTGGGTGGGCAGCAGTTCCAGGGCTGGGAGTACCCTGCCTCATATCTACTGAAAAGGAAGCTTGTTCTCTGTGCACTCACTGCACACACACAGACAGACACATTCCGTGCATTGCCAGGCAGGCAGTGAGGCAGTGGGCATTGTAAACAGAGTAAACATTGCCCTTCAGCGAGTCTGTTACATTTGCTATTTTTAAACAGACTTAAAAGCATTCTCCTTGAGTGGTTCAGTGCTGGGTGGGCACTGGGCATCAGTTCCAAGGCTGGGAATACCCTGCCTCATATATACTTTAGTTCTATGTGCACTGCAGTGCACACAGACAGACACATTCCGTGCATTGCCAGGCAGGCAGTGAGGCAGTGGGCATTGTAAACAGAGTGAACATTGCCCTTCAGCGAGTCTGTTACATTTGCTATTTTTAAACAGACTTAACCGCATTGTCCTTGAGTGGTTCAGTGCTGGGTGGGCAGCAGTTCCAGGGCTGGGAGTACCCTGCCTCATATCTACTGAAAAGGAAGCTTGTTTTCTGTGCACTCACTGCACACACACAGACAGACACATTCCGTGCATTGCCAGGCAGGCAGTGAGGCAGTGGGCATTGTAAACAGAGTGAACATTGCCCTTCAGCGAGTCTGTTACATTTGCTATTTTTAAACAGACTTAACCGCATTGTCCTTGAGTGGTTCAGTGCTGGGTGGGCAGCAGTTCCAGGGCTGGGAGTACCCTGCCTCATATCTACTGAAAAGGAAGCTTGTTCTCTGTGCACTCACTGCACACACACAGACAGACACATTCCGTGCATTGCCAGGCAGGCAGTGAGGCAGTGGGCATTGTAAACAGAGTGAAGATTGGCCTTCAGCGAGTCTGTTCAATCTGCTATTTTTAAACAGACTTAACCGCATTGTCCTTGACTTGGTCCGTTCATTTTGTTATTTTAAACAGACTGAGCATTCTTCTTGAGTGGGTCTGTTAATTTAGTTATTTTAAACTGACCGAACATTATTATTGTGGGACAGTGGGCAGTGTTACCACTAGTACTCATTGACATTAAATCCATAATGTCAGGGAAAGGGAGATGCAAGCGACTTAGTGGGAATGGCAGCGGAGGCACTGCAAAAGACACCAGCGCAACACCACCAGTACAGGTAAAAAGGCAACTGTCGCAATCAAACGTCTTTGTAGGGGATGGCAGTTCCATGGCAAAAAAAAAGAAATCAGACCATGAAACTTTGCAATCGCCAGCACCTGTTTCTGGCACTGTAGTTTTGGAGGAGAGTGAAGAGGAGGCAGAGTCTAGCCAGACAAAAGTTACACACCCAAGAGCAGCCAGGGGACAGAAGTGTCCTGCAAAACTTTGCGGTGACAAGGTAGCGCTGGCACTGTTAGCTTCTGATTCAGAAGAAGAATCTTCTTGGATGGGATTCTCATCAGAAACGGAAGATGTTATACCTGAGCAATCTTCGGTAGAATTGTCAGTTAGTCCTGTTTTAGCCTCCACCTCCAGAAATCTGCGGCAGGGGAGACATTCCACTGATATCGAGGAGGAGGAAGAGCTGTCAGAAGGGAGACAGAGGGTGACTGTTGCCCCCGCTGGCATTGCTTCGCCGGGTGCAGTGGGTGCACCACCCACACCCAGTAGTACCTCAACTCCAGTGCCACCATCCACCCCCAGGGCGGGAAAGAGAGGAGGATCACAAAAGAAATCTGCGATCTGGGCACATTTTAAAGTGACAGAAGACCCGCATTATGCTCGGTGTAATTACTGTGCCAGGGATATTAGCAGAGGCAAGCAACTGGGACATCTGTCAAATTTTGGCATGGAGTATCATGTTAAGAGGCAACACCCAACAAGATTACTGCCATCTGGGGATGGTAGCATTTTCCGTCAGGGGACCCCTTCCCCTTCCAACCAGGGTGCAGTGGTAGGAAAGCAGCAGAGTCAGCCCACGCTCTCATACCCTTCTAGCAGTCAGGCGGCAGGCCAGAAACCCACTGACATGTGGGAGAAGCGACAATGCACCATGGAGGAAATGGGGTGGAGTGCGGTAACGCTATCCCGGGGTAGGAGGCAGGCAGCCGCAAAAGTAGTAACCAGGAGCATTGGGGAAATGATTGCCCTTGATGACCAGCCCCTGCAGTTAGTTGAGAATGTGGGTTTCAAACGTTTCTTGAAGGTCGTACTTCCAAATTACAAAGTCCCCTCCAGAACCACATTTAGTAGAAAGGTCATCCCCAGCCTGTACAAGCACTGTGTCAGTCGCGTGCAAGCACTGCTAGGTAAGGCAGACGGAAGAGTGCATTTCACCTGCGATATCTGGACCGCCATGAATGCTGCACACTCTTACCTCTCTCTGACAGCACACTGGTGGGACATGGCAGAGGCAGGGGCAGCCAGCAGCTCTATTACTGAACAAGCATCAGGGTGGAGGTGGGCTTTACTGAACACCCACCTGACGGACCATGCCCATACCGCTGCCAATATTCTAGCATGCATCAGAAAGATGCTGGCGAGCTGGAAAGTACACCAGCGAGACAGTAAAATGCGGGCAGGCTTTTTTGTCACAGACAACGGTGCAAACATGGTTAAGGCAATAAGCGATGGGCGGTTTAAGAACATCCGATGTTTTGCACACACTCTGCATCTGGTAGTGAAGTCAGGTTTGGGCTTGGAGTCCAAGGACAAGGAGACTGAATACCTGCGTAGGTTAATACAGAAGTGCAGGAACATAGCAGCACACTTCCACAGAAGTGTCAGGGCGGGGCAGGTTCTCCGAGAAAATCAGACTGCTTTGGATATGCCCGAGAAGCGTCTCATTCAAGACGTTCCCACCCGGTGGAATTCCACCTTTATGATGCTGGAGAGGTTATTGGAGCTGCAGACACCCCTTCATGAACTTTCTGGTACAATAGACATAGGTGTACAGAATCCCCTAGGGCATCACGATTGGTTAGTCATGAGTCAGCTGGTAAAAATCCTGCAGCCCTTCAAGGACGTCACGGAGGAGCTGAGTTCCAGAAGTTCCACCTTGGCTGACATCATCCCTATAGTGAAATTCCTGGATGACCATTTGGAAGGCATTAAACGGCAAGAGGGAATGACTGCTGAGGTGCTGCAGTGTGTGGACGTTTTGCAGCAGCAGGTGAAAGACAGATTAAGGCCTTTAACAGAGGACAGCACATACATGCTCGCCTCTGTCTGTGATCCCCGTGTGAAAGGTAAAATCGCCCTACAGACCAATTGTCTGTCATTTGTGAAGGAGCTGTTGTTAGCACAGGTCCGTGAACAGGAGCACCATAGGCGGAGACAGATTAGGCTTGAAGCACAGGTGGAAACAGCAGGCACGTCACAGAGTTGTGCTGCTGCTATCCCTGGCAGGAGAAGGACTGTGTCAGTGACAGATACTATTACTAGTGCCTCCACCTCAACGTCAGAACGCCCAAGGCATGTTGGCCATAAAGATACATCAGTAGTGCAACAGGCGAGAGAGAAAGTAACTGGATTGAGTGACTCTCAGCCCTCCCAAGCACAGGAGGAGACAGCAGCAGAGCTGTCAGTGAAACGGTATCTCTCAGAGCCGATAGAGAATACGCAGACAGATCCGCTGGCATATTGGGCACACAAGTCCACTGTCTGGCCACACCTAGCCAAAGTGGCTGAAGGATATCTGTCATGTCCACCAACAAGTGTGCCCAGTGAACGTGTTTTTTCAATGACAGGGGATATCATGAGCCCTCACCGCTCAAGGCTTTCACCGGTCTTGATGGAAATGCTAGTGTTTTTGAAAGTAAACCTGCCAGTGCTTGGCTTTCCCGATTTTCCTTGTGAATGGCAAGATGAATAAAAGCTATTGAAAGGAGCCTTGCAGCAGTTACAATTGCCTCCTATGCTCAAGATAATGTAAGCAGTAAGCACTGCAGCACATGTTCTTGACATGAATCGCTGTGTCTGACCGGCATCTACTGTGCAGCCCTAGTGTTCCCACAAGTGTTTTAACTCCGTTGCTGTTCCTGCCTGTACCTCCAGGCCTTGTGTCCCTAGCTGGGCAGTTCCATTTTGTTATTTTAAACAGACTGAGCATTGTCCTTCAGAGTGGGTCTGTTGATATTGCTATTTTAAACAGACTGAGCATTGACCTTCAGAGTGGGTCCGTTAATTTTCTTATTTTAAACAGACTGAGCTTTCTTCTTCAAGGCCGAAGTGGAGAAGGGTTCCATGTGAACAGCAGTTCAACATGGGTCAGCCGGTCCTAACAGATAGGCGAGCGCCGTTCGGAAGGGACGGGCGATGGCCTCCGTCATCCTCGGCCGATCGAAAGGGAGTCGGGTTCAGATCCACGAACCCGGAGTGGTGGAGAATCGGCGCTGGGCTCTTCCCTCTTCACTCGCCGTTACTGAGGGAATCCTGGTCAGTTTCTTTTCCTATGCGACTTGTGTCCCTAGCTGGGATTGACCTCTGTCCTCCAATGATGTGCCTGTTCCTCCAGGCCTTGTGTTCCCACAAGTGTTTTAACTCCGTTGCTGTTCCTGCCTGTACCTCCAGCCATTGTGTTTCTACTGGTGTTTTAACTCCATTGCTGTGCCTGCCTGTCCCTCCAGGCCTTGTGTCCCTAGCCGGGATTGACCTCTGTCCACCAATGATGTGCCTGTTCCTCCAGGCCTTGTGTTCCCACAAGTGTTTTAACTCCGTTGCTGTTCCTGCCTGTACCTCCAGCCATTGTGTTTCTACTGGTGTTTTAACTCCATTGCTGTGCCTGCCTGTCCCTCCAGGCCTTGTGTCCCTAGCCGGGATTGACCTCTGTCCACCAATGATGTGCCTGTTCCTCCAGGCCTTGTGTCCCTAGCTGGGCAGTTCCATTTTGTTATTTTAAACAGACTGAGCATTGTCCTTCAGAGTGGGTCTGTTGATATTGCTATTTTAAACAGACTGAGCATTGACCTTCAGAGTGGGTCCGTTAATTGTGTTCTTTTAAACAGACTGAGCATAGTCCTTGAGTGGGTCCGTTAATTTTGTTCTTTTAAACAGACTGAGCATTGACCTTCAGAGTGGGTCCGTTAATTTTCTTATTTTAAACAGACTGAGCATATTCCTTGAGTGGGTCCGTTAATTTTGTTCTTTTAAACAGACTGAGCATTCTTCTTCAAGGCCGAAGTGGAGAAGGGTTCCATGTGAACAGCAGTTCAACATGGGTCAGCCGGTCCTAACAGATAGGCGAGCGCCATTCGGAAGGGACGGGCGATGGCCTCCGTCGTCCTCGGCCGATCGAAAGGGAGTCGGGTTCAGATCCCCGAACCCGGAGTGGCGGAGATTCGGCGCTGGGCTCTTCCCTCTTCACTCGCCGTTACTGAGGGAATCCTGGTTAGTTTCTTTTCCTACGCTGCTTGTGTCCCTAGCTGGGATTGACATCTGTCCTCAAATGATGTGCCTGTTCATCCAGACCTTGTGTTCCCACGCGTATTCTTATTTCTGAGAGATTTTCCGATTCCTTTGTCATCAGCTAAAGTGCATAAGATGCGTTGATGAATAGTTTTGAAGATGACACATATGGCTTTATAGATGATACGGAAGTGGACGGGTAGCCAATGTAACTCTTTCAGAATGGGAGATATGTGGTCTCTCTTTCTTGCGCCTGTTAGTAATCGGGCTGCTGAATTTTGAACCATCTGTAGTGGTTTGGAATAGGATGAGGGCAGACCTAGCAATAGGGAACTGCAGTAGTCTAATTTCGCAAAAATGACTGCTTGGATGATCGTTCTGAAGTCTTGAGCATGGAAAAGAGGTCTTATCCTCTTCCGAACCTGGAGTTTATAGAAGCAGTCTTTGGTTGTTTTGTTGATATGTGCCTTGAAGTTTAGCCGGTTGTCTATTATCACTCCTAAGTCTGTAACTTGTGTGGTAGGTAGGTTGGTGGGAAGAGTAGTGTTGGAGATATTGTTTTCAGGAGAGATGAGTAGGATTTCTGTCTTGGATGAGTTTAAGATGAGGTGTAGGTTGTTTACTACTTGTTTGATTTTCTGGTGGCATGTTTCCCAGTAGTCAAGAGTTTTAGAGTATGTGTCTTTGATATGGATGATGATTTCAATATCATCTGCGTAAAGGAAGTACTTTAGATTGAGGTCGGTAAGAAGTTGGCAGAGAGGAAGAAGATAGATATTAAATAGGGTCAGAGATAATCAAGAACCTTGAGGGACTCCTATGACAGAGTCAAATCTTGAGGATTCCTTGTTTTGGAGTTTAACTTTGTAACCTCTGTTATCGAGAAACGTTTTGAACCAGGATCGGACGGTGCCGCTGATTCCTATGGACGAAAGCTGGTTTAGGAGGATGGCGTGGTTGACCGTGTCGAACGCTGCGGAAAGGTCTAACAAGATTAATAGGAAAGAGTTTCCTTTGTCGAGGCCCATTAAGATATAATATTATATCTTACAGTTGTGGTTTGGATCATATTCTTTAGGTCAAGACGGTTGTCTATAATTACTCCCAGGTCTCTCACATGGTTGTGGGTGAGAAGGTGTTTGTGATGGATCTGAGATGGGAGGTTTTCTTGCTTGTAGGAAATGAAGAGGAGTTTAGTTTTAGAGGCATTGAGGACCAGGTTTAGACTGTTGAGGAGATTAGTGGTGGCTTCGGCTTGTAAGCTGTTGTTCCAAAGTGCGATGGCTTTCTTAATAGATTCTGTTATGGGAATAAGAATCTGAACATCGTCTGCATAGATGTAGTGAATGAGGTTAAGACTACTTAACAGTTGGCAAAGGGGAAGGAGGAAACGGCGGGGGTAACGGCAAAGCTGCTGCCAGGGGGGGCTATAACACGCGCCGCCGGAGCGGCGGGCCACCTGCCCCCCCTGGGCCTTCCCAGCCGACATGGAGCCGGTTGCGGCGCTCCGCCGCGGAGGAAATGCGCCCTGCGGCCGTCCGGGAGGCGTTCCCCGCCCCCCCGCGAAAGGGGTGGGGGATGCGCTGAAAGCCCCCCCGGTCCCACCGAACCCGCCGCCGGGTTCAATCCTCCAGGCGGACTGCACGCACCCCACCCGTTTACCTCTTAACGGTTTCCCGCCCTTTTGAACTCGCTCTTGAAAGTTGTTTTCAACTTTCCCTTACGTACTTATTGATTTTATATATTTACTTAATTTTTTTTATTCCTGGACGGGGCCGGGGCCGTCCGGGAGGCGTTCCCCGCCCCCCCGCGAAAGGGGTGGGGGATGCGCCGAAACCACCCCCGGTCCCACCGAACCCGCCGCCGGGTTCAATCCTCCAGGCGGACTGCACGCACCCCACCCGTTTAACTCTTAACGGTTTCCCGCCCTTTTGAACTCGCTCTTGAAAGTTGTTTTCAACTTTCCCTTACGTACTTATTGATTTTATATATTTACTTTATTTTTTTATTCCTGGACGGGGCCGGGGCCGCGGACTGCACGCACCTCACCCGTTTAACTCTTAACGGTTTCCCGCCCTTTTGAACTCGCTCTTGAAAGTTGTTTTCAACTTTCCCTTACGTACTTATTGATTTTACTGCTTTACTTTATTTTTTTTATTCCTGGACGGGGCCGGGGCCGTCCGGGAGGCGTTCCCTGCCCCCCCGCAAAAGGGGTGGGGGATGCGCCGAAACCACCCCCGGTCCCACCGAACCCGCCGGGTTCAATCCTCCAGGTGGACTGCACGCACCTCACCCGTTTAACTCTTAACGGTTTCCCGCCCTTTTGAACTCGCTCTTGAAAGTTGTTTTCAACTTTCCCTTACGTACTTATTGATTTTATATATTTACTTTATTTTTTTATTCCTGGACGGGGCCGGGGCCGCGGACTGCACGCACCTCACCCGTTTAACTCTTAACGGTTTCCCGCCCTTTTGAACTCGCTCTTGAAAGTTGTTTTCAACTTTCCCTTACGTACTTATTGATTTTATATATTTACTTTATTTTTTTATTCCTGGACGGGGCCGGGGCCGCGGACTGCACGCACCTCACCCGTTTAACTCTTAACGGTTTCCCGCCCTTTTGAACTCGCTCTTGAAAGTTGTTTTCAACTTTCCCTTACGTACTTATTGATTTTATATATTTACTTAATTTTTTTTATTCCTGGACGGGGCCGGGGCCGTCCGGGAGGCGTTCCCCGCCCCCCCCCGCGAAAGGGGTGGGGGATGCGCCGAAACCACCCCCGGTACCACCGAACCCGCCGCCGGGTTCAATCCTCCAGGCGGACTGCACGCACCCCACCCGTTTAACTCTTAACGGTTTCCCGCCCTTTTGAACTCGCTCTTGAAAGTTGTTTTCAACTTTCCCTTACGTACTTATTGATTTTATTGCTTTACTTTATTTTTTTATTCCTGGACGGGGCCGGGGCCGTCCGGGAGGCGTTCCCCGCCCCCCCGCGAAAGGGGTGGGGGATGCGCCGAAACCACCCCCGGTCCCACCGAACCCGCCGCCGGGTTCAATCCTCCAGGCGGACTGCACGCACCCCACCCGTTTAACTCTTAACGGTTTCCCGCCCTTTTGAACTCGCTCTTGAAAGTTGTTTTCAACTTTCCCTTACGTACTTATTGATTTTATATATTTACTTAATTTTTTTTATTCCTGGACGGGGCCGGGGCCGTCCGGGAGGCGTTCCCCGCCCCCCCGCGAAAGGGGTGGGGGATGCGCCGAAACCACCCCCGGTCCCACCGAACCCGCCGCCGGGTTCAATCCTCCAGGCGGACTGCACGCACCCCACCCGTTTAACTCTTAACGGTTTCCCGCCCTTTTGAACTCGCTCTTGAAAGTTGTTTTCAACTTTCCCTTACGTACTTATTGATTTTATTTATTTATTTTATTTATTTATACCGGCATTGCATCCGCTGTAGGCTTCCCTGGTCGGTCTTGTGCATTTGAATAAACGGAGAGGAATTTGTAGGTCGATAATGGTGTGTTGGTGAATGATTTTTTATATCAAGGTGATGGATTTGTAAATGACTCTGAACTGAATTGGTAACCAGTGGAGGTCTTTTAGGACTGGGGAAATGTGGCCTCCTTTCCTAGTGTTTGTTAGTAGACGGGCTGCTGCGTTTTCAACCATTTGGAGTGGTTTCATGTATGAGGAAGGGAGTCCAAGTAATGTAGAGTTGCAGTAGTAGAAAATGAGGGCTTGGAGGATGGTTCTGAAGTGTTTGGCGTGGAAGAGTGGTCTTATCCTTTTTTTAAACTTGCAGTTTATAGAAGCAGTCTTTGGTGGTTTTATTGGGGGGCCACTACCGGCCTAACACCGTCCGCCGGCTGATCCTCCATCAGAAGGACTTGGGCCCCCGAGCGGCGCTGGGGAGCCGGTCTTCCGTATGCCACATTTCCCGCGCCCGCCGGACAGGCGGGGATTCGGCGCTGGGCTCTTCCCTCTTCACTCGCCGTTACTGAGGGAATCCTGGTTAGTTTCTTTTCCTCCACAGCTTGTGTCCCTAGGTGGACCCTGCGGGTCGGTACGGCAAGAGCGGTATTCAAACAGCAAGCAATGGGGTATGAAAATACAGACCCCTGTGTACTTACTTGGTATAGGTTTTGCTAGGAGTAAGAATTTGTTGAGGATAATGTCAGTTTCTTAATAAGATCTCATGCTTTGACTGTTGAGGAGATTAGTGATGGCTTGTAAGCTGTTGTTCCAAAGTGCGATGGCTTTGTTAATAGATTCTGTTATGGGAATAAGAATCTGAACATCGTCTGCATAGATGTAGTGAATGAGGTTGACTACTTAACAGTTGGCAAAGGGGAAGGAGGAAACGGCGGGGGAAACGGCGAAGCTGCTGCCGGGGGGGGGGGGGCAATAACACGCGCCGGAAATGGTATTTAACCTTAGATGGAGTTTACCACCCACTTTGGCCTGCATTCCCAAACAAACAGACTACGAGAAAACCCGGTCCCGGAGCGCCGGGGGCCGCTACCGGCCTAACACCGTCCGCGGGCTGAGGCTTGATGAGAAGGACTTGGGGCCCCGAGCGGCGCCAGAGAGGCGATCTTCCGTACGCCACATTTCCCGCGCCCGCCGGACGAGCGGGGATTCGGCGCTGGGCTCTTCCCTCTTCACTCGCCGTTACGGAGGGAATCCTGGTTAGTTTCTTTTCCTCCGCGGCTTGTGTCCATAGGTGGGATTGACCTCTGTCCTAGAATGATGTGCCTCTTCATCCAGGCCTAGTGTTCCTACTGGTGTTTTAAGTCCATTGCTGTGCCTGCCTGTTCATCCAGACCTTGTGTTCCCACACGTATTATTATTTCTGAGAGATCTTCCAATTCCTTTGTCATTTTCTGAAGTGCATAAGTAGGGTAGCTAAATGAGGAGAATATTGGAGGGGCGAAGTTCCATATTGAAAGCTGAGTAGCTTTACTTATCTAGTGAAAGTTTGAAGGATCAGGGAAGGCTTGTAAGAATAGCCAAGTTTGTTAATAGATTCTGTTATGGGAATAAGAATCTGAACATCGTCTGCATAGATGTAGTGAATGAGGTTAAGACAAGTTAACAGTTGCCAAAGGGGAAGGAGGAAACGCCGGGAGGGGGGGCTATAACACGCGCCGCTGGAACAGCGGGCCACCTGCCCCCCCTGGGCCTTCCCAGCCGAACCGTAGCCAGTCGCGGCGCACCGCCGCAGAGGAAATGCGCCCTGCGGGGGCCGGGGCCGTCCGGGAGGCGTTCCCCGCCCCTCCCCCACCCCCCGCGAAAGGGGTGGGGGTGGGGGATCCGCCGAAACCCCGGTCCGACCGAACCCGCCGGGTTGAATCCTGCGGGCGGACTGCACGGACCCCACCCATTTACCTCTTTACAATTTCACGCCCTCTTGAACTCCCTCTTCAAAGTTGTTTTCAACTTTCCCTTGCGGTACTTACTTATTTATTTTATTTATTTAAGGTTTTTTTATACCGGCATTCATGAAATCGTTCACATGATGTCGCTTTACAGAAAACAGGGGTGCAAAGAAAACAACCTATAACATAAATACACGTGGTGAAGAGATGCAGTTACAATTAACTGGGGCTATGAACTGGGAGTGTAAGAAATAAAGAGGGATAGAGGAGGTTAATTATATACATGTGTAGAATATAAAAATATACAAGAGTACATTACAAATATGGCGTCCAATATATACAGCTTCTGAGCTGAGAATTTATTGATGGTGTGTGTTAGGTGCAGTTCGGGAAGGCTTGCCTGAAAAGCCATGTCTTGAGTCTTTTCCGAAAGGTTAGGAGGCAAGGTTCATTTCTGAGATCTGGGGGGATGGAGTTCCATAACGGTGGACCTGCTGTGGAAAGGGCTCAATCTCTAAAGGTGCTGTGATAAGTGGTTTTGGAGGGTGGAACAAGGAGGCATCCTCTGTAGGCTTCCCTGGTCGGTCTTGTGCATTTGTATAAACGGAGAGGAATTTGTAGGTCGATTATGGTGTGTTGGTGAAAGATTTTGTATATCAAGGTGATGGATTTGTAAATGACTCTGAACTGAATTGGTAACCAGTGGAGGTCTTTTAGGACTGGGGAAATGTGGTCTCTTTTCCTAGTGTTTTTTAGTAGACGGGCTGCTGCGTTTTGAACCATTTGGAGTGGTTTTGTGTATGAGGAAGGGAGTCCAAGAAATGTAGAGTTGCAGTAGTCTAATTTGGAGAAAATGAGGGCTTGGAGGATCCTGGTTAGTGTCTTTTCCTCCGCGGCTTGTGTCCCTAGCTGTGATTGAACTCTGTCCTCGAATGATGTGCCTCTTCATCCAGGCCTTGTGTCCCTAGCTGGGATCGACCTCTGTGCTCGACTGCTGCGCCTCTTCATCCCGGCCTTGTGTTCCCACAGGTGTTTTAACTCAGTTGCTGTACCCATTCTTCCGGGCCTTGTGTTCCCACAGGTGTTTTAACTCAGTGGCGGTGCCTGTTCATCCAGGCCTTGTGTTCCCACAGGTGTTTTAACTCAGTGGCTGTGCCTGTTCATCCAGGCCTTGTGTTCCCACAAGTGTTTTAACCTGGTTGCTGTGCCTGTTCATGCAGGCCTTGTGTCCCTAGCTGGAATTGACATCTGTCCTCGAATGATGTACCTGTTCATCCAGGCCTTGTGTTCCCACACGTATTCTTATTTGTGAGAGATCCTAGGCTCCAATTCGTTTGTCATCAGCTGAAGTGCGTAAGTACAGTCTGAATTCACTAGACGCCAACGGAATTCACTAGACGCCAACGATATTCACTGGACGCCAATGTAAACACCGGGTACACACAACTCTAGGGGTGGACCCGTTCCAGGGAGTCCTTCCCTGAACAAGCATGAGGGTGGAGGTGGGCTTTACTGCACACCCACCTGACGGACCATGCCCATACCGCTGCCAATATTCTAGCATGCATCAGAAAGATGCTGGCGAGCTACCAGTGTTTTAACCTAGTTCCTGTGCCTGTTCATGCAGGCCTTGTGTCCCTAGCTGGGATTGACCTCTGTCCTCGAATGAAGTGCCTGTTCATCCAGGCCTTGTGTTCCTACTGCTGTTTTAACTCCATTGCTGTGCCTGCCTGTTCATCCAGACCTTGTATTCCCACACGTATTCTTATTTCTGAGAGATCCTCCAATTCCTTTGTCATCTGCTGAAGTGCGTAAGTACCGTCTGAATTCACTAGACGCCAACGGAATTCACTAGACGCCAACGATATTCACTGGACGCCAATGTAAACACCGGGTACACACAACTCTAGGGGTGGACCCTTTCCAGGGAGTACTTCCCTGCACAAAGGAAAGGGAACTCTCTCCTGGGCCAATTGATAAGAAAACCACAATTCTGCAGCCAAAAATAGGCTGGAAATCCTTCCCCCATTGACTTTAATGGGCGACATATGTACATATACCCAACTCATTAGATTTTTTTTATGTCCATATTGGCCGCAAGTGGGACCCACTTTCGGACATAAGAAATATGAACATAAAATTTTGCTCTGCACATCCCTAGTGGAACCTGATGCATTTAAGGTGACTCGGGTCTCTACTATCAAAATGGAGGGGACCTAAATACCTCTTTGATCCATGTGCCTTTTACTCTCTTAAGCTTACAGATGCTGAAAAGAATTATCATGTTATGACAAGGAAATTTTGAATATAAAACTGCTTTTAAGGAATGGCTTCACCTTCTGGAAGTGGCATGTCACCAAGTCCACATTTTTACTGACCACAAGAATTTAGAATTCCTAAAGACTATGATGGTCATAAGCCAGCTTGCGCCAAAGGATGCAGACATTTTATAACATACGTGCATATATGCACGTATGGTATAAAATAGGCTGTATGCATGTCATATGCGCCAGTATTATATATACGCACGCATGTGCACACACATGCTGCCTCTAATGCATAAGTGGGGGGATTTTAGTAGACACATGCACCGACACAATTATAAGTTTCCCCAGTTCTTTCTCAGTTCACCCAGGTAAAGGATAAGATTTCCTACCCTCCCTAGTTAAATAGCTTCCCTTTTTCCCTGTTAGCACAAACTAGGGATGTGAATCATTTTTCTAATGAATTGAAATATCATACAATATTTCTAAATTTGTTATATATCAGATAAAAAAAGAAACGATCACTTTTCCCCCCGAATTTTTGTAAAAATTGTTTTTCAGGTTAGTGCGCACTAACTCATGTTAGCGCGCATTAACAAAAAAGCGTTTATTTTTGTTACTTTTTGCTATTTTTTGTTAGTGCGCGCTAACATGAGTTACTAACTCCCGTTAGCGCACACTAACACGAAACCAATTTTTCACGAAAAAAAACGGGGATCCACGGGAAAACGAGATTTTCTCTCAGCCAGATGACCCCAAAAGTGGGAATGATTGGACACCCGATTCACATCCCTAGCACAAACCCTTGAAACCCTTCTGACTTGCCGAGATTTATTAATTTTATTACTTATACGCCATCCATAGCAGAAGTAGTTATGAGGTAGGGGACCCCAGAGTGCACTTGTTTATGCACTGGTTTCATTCATAAATCCAGGAATGCCCAGGCCCTGCCCAGACCATGCCCACACCCTGCCTCTTTTTTCAAAAAAATATTTTGTACACTTACTGGGACATACACATGAACACAGGCACCTTTTAAAATCTGCGCTGCACATGCCAGCATGACTTCTGCACATATCTCCCAGCTTTGGTGTACATAGAGCTATTAAAATTCATCTTATTTATTTATTTATTTATTTATTTAAGGTCTCTTTTATACCGACATCCGTTGACACATCACATCGGTTTACAAAAAACAAAAACTTTTGGGCGGAGCCCTTACATATAACAGCGGAACAAGATTAACTTTTGGGCGGGGCCCTTACGTATAACCAATAGAGTACATTAAACAGGGGGGTGAAAACTAGATATAAATATAAATCAATATGAGTAAACCAACTATATACACAGATAGGAGAGTTCAAAGTACAAAAAACAGCAAGCAAATTCTTAGTCTTAAATCGAAGGCATTCATAGTCATAGCTCGAAGAGCATATATTATAGAGGAATTCTCTAATGGGGGAAATTCTAAGTGGTGGGGGGGGATATGGAGTAGGCTTGCTGGAAAAGCCAGGTTTTCAGTTTTTTTTTTAATTTGGGTGTATGTGTCTCTAGGCGTATATCATGGGGTAGGGAGTTCCATAAGGTGGGGCTGGCGAGGGAGAAAGCTCTGCTAATAGTAGAGGAGAGTTTGAAAGTTTTGATGGGTTGGGCACGAAGGGTTCCTTGAAGGGCTGTGCGGGTGGGTCTGTTGGAGGTGCGGGGGAGGAGGGGGGGGTTGATCCAGTTGAGGTTGGAGTTTAACAGACTTTTATGAATGATGGAGAGTGCTTTATAAAGAATTCGTGATTTTATTGGGAGCCAATGTAGTTCTATGAGTGTGGGGGTAATATGGTCTCTTTTTCTTGTGTTTGACAGAATCCTAGCGGCGGCGTTTTGCAAAAGTTGTAAAGGCTTGGTATGTATTGCAGGGATGCTGAGGAAGAGAGCGTTACAATAGTCTATTTTAGACAAAATGATAGACTGGAGAACTGTGCGGAAGTCGGAGAAATGAAGCAGGGGTCTGAGTTTTTTTATCGTTTGGAGCTTAAAGTAGCATTCCTTTAGGATGGATTTAATGAATGGTTTAAAGGTGAGATGATTGTCAATAAGGACACCTAGGTTGCGAGTGTGCGGGGGGAAAGTGGTAGATGAGTATGCAAAAGGAATGTCTGGGAGCAGATGCCTGTTAGATATGATTAATAGTTCAGTTTTGTTGGGATTTAGAGCTAGCTGCATGTCATTGAGAAGTTGGTTGATAGAGGAGAGACAGGATTCCCAGTTCTGTAGCGCAGTTTGTAGAGAGTCAGAGAATGGGAAAATGAGTTGCACATCGTCAGCATATATGAAATGCTTGATGTGAAGGTTAGTGAGAAGCGTGGTAAGGGGAAGCATGTATATATTAAAGAGGGTAGAAGAGAGAGAGGATCCTTGGGGCACACCTTGAGGGAGACTGATGGGGTCAGATTCATTGTTGTCCACTAAAACAGTAAAGAAGCGATTTTGGAGGTACGATTGAATCCAGGTGAGGGCATTGCCAGTAATCCCGATACTCTTCAAGATATTGAGGAGGACATCGTGATTGACTGTATCAAATGCAGCAGAAATGTCAAGCATTGCAATCAGGTAAGAGGATCCTGAGTCGATTCCTCTGATGAGGGTATCATGTAGGGAGAGCAGTAGGGTTTCAGTACTTAAATGCTTCCTGAAACCGTGTTGGGTGGATGGGAGAATATTGTTCTGTTCTAGGTGATCAGATAGGCGTGAATTAACTAGTTTTTCCAGGACTTTAGCTAGGAGGGGTAGATTGGAGACGGGTCTGTAATTAGATAGGGTGGCAGGGTCAAGATTGGGTTTTTTGAGTAGCGGTTTCACTACTGCTTGCTTGAGAAAATTAGGGACTGTGCCATGCTCTAAGGAACAGTTAAGAATATTCGATAAAGGTTTGGCGATCACTTTGGGTATAGATAGTAAGAGTTTAGAAGGAATAGTTTCAGAGGCATGTGAAGAGGGTTTCATTTGTAAGAAGAGGGCTTCATGAAGAGGGCTTCATGTGTAAGAAGAATTCCAGGCAAGCTCAGTGACTTCACTTCTATACCCAGTTTGATTTTATATTAACTTAACAACCAGACTCCAAGAACAGTAAGGAAGATGCTTTGTTCTGATGGGAAGAGGAAGGATCTGTGGAACCAGAAGTTCCCACAACAATCCTTCAACCAAGGAACTTCACCTTCAGAATTAGAAATTCTGATTTGATGGAGATAATATGGGGGAACCTGCAGCATGATGAGTTTGCACAAGTCCAGCTACAGGGATTGGAAAACAAAGAAAAGGATACTGGGGTAGATTTTCAAAGGGGTATGCGCATAGGATACGTGCGTACCCCCGAAAACCTACCCCAAACCCCCCCTGCGTGCACCGAGCCTATTTTGCATAGGCTCGGTGGCGCGCGCAAGCCCGGGGATGCGCGTAAGTACCGGGGCTTGCATGGAGAGGCATGCCAGGGAGCGTGACGGTTGTGACGCGGCGTTTCGGGGCATGGCGCGGGTGATGCGACGTTTCGGGGGTGGAGCCGCAGGCATGGTTTCAGCCCGAGGGTGTTCCGGGGGTGTGGCTGCACCTTCCGGAACAGCCTCCGGGTCGGGTGTTGGCGCGCCAGCAGTCCGCTGGCGCGCGCAGATTTACGTCTGCCTCCAGCAGGCGTAAATCCGTCGATAAAGGTAGGGGGGGGTTAGATAGGGCCGGGGGGGTGGGTTAGGTAGGGGAAGGGAGGGGAAAGTGAGGGGAGGGCGAAATAAAGGCTGCGCGGCTCGGCTCGCGCAGGCTGTCCAAAATCGGCAGCCTTGCGCGTGCTGATCCCGGATTTTAATGGATATGCGCGACTATGCGCGTATCTATTGAAATTCCGCGTACTCTTGTTCGCGCCTGGTGCGCGAACAAAAGTACGCGCTCGCACAAAATTATAAAATCTACCCCACTGTGTGGAGCTGGCAAGAAACCTTCCTTTATGGAAAGAATTGACTCTATGTACTAGAAGGAACATCATGTTTGTAAGTCCTTTGAAACTGCCATGATTCTCCATTCACAAGTCATCCTGGTTGCTAGGGATCTGCAATTGTTTTTCCCAAATCAAGCAATGTTAATGAAATTGCCTAATTCGGAATGGTTCGGGAGAACTGAAAAATGATTGAATTTTCTACAAAATTTTGGAAAAAATTAATTTTTGAGTTAGTGCGCACTAACACGAAAATCAGGGCCCCCGAAAAAAACAACCCTGAACCATGGGAAAAATGAAATTCCCGTGGGGGGTGGGGGGCCCAAATTGAAGCCCGCCACAAAACGTTTACCCGAAGCACATCTCTACTGCTTGCCACTAAACTAAAGAACTATTTGCCCATGAATTTTTGTGGCCTGGATGGAGTCAAGATATAATTGAATATGTCACCTCCTGTGAAGTATGAACCTGGAATAAGGTAAGGTACCATGTTACCATCCTAATGGACCACTCTTGCCATTACCAGTACCCTTAAGACTAAAGGAATGGGTATCAATGGACTTTATGATGGATCACAAGGGAAGTCCATGGTTCTGGTGTTGGTGGAGGATCCATTTACTAAGATGGCCCATTTAATAGCTATTACAGAATTTCCTTTTTTCTCATGAAACACCAGATCTGTTAGTTTGCAAAGTAGTCTCTCAGACTGCCATCTCATATTGTCTCGGACTGAAGTAGTTTGTTGCAATTTTTCTGGTGAGAAATAACTAAATGCCTGGATGTACAACTCCATTTGTCATCAGCATGTCATCCACAATCTGATGGGCAGACAGAAAGGCTAAATCAGATGCTAGAGCAGTTTCATCATTGCCTCTGTAACTTTCATCAGACAAGCTGAGTACAGTTATTCCCTATGGCAAAGTTTGCATATATTAACTCCAAGCACTTGGGGGTGGTTTAAAAAAAAATACATGGGCATCCATGTGTGCGCAGTCCCCGGCGCAAGCACATGGAGGCAGCTATTTTATGTGTGCACATGTGCGGGCGGATTTTAATATCCACATGCACATGTGTAGGCAGGAGTGCTCTTCCACGCATGGAGGGGATTTTTAAAATTACATGCAGCTACACGATTTGCCTTTTTCCCAGTTCCCTCCCAGTCCACTCCAATATAGGGCCGGCAGTGCGTGTAACCCATTTACGTGCAGGGGGGGGGGGGGGTGTAAAATCCGGCCAAGAGCATGCAGGGCCCGACCACCTGTGTCACCCTCGAATTTTATACCCATGGACCTTTTAAAATTTGAGCATTGGTATTTAAAACCTCTCCATTCTTTGCATGCTATGGCTTCTAACCCCTTTTCCTCTCAAGGGACGCTCGGCAGTCCAGAATCCTCACAGTGGCTGAATGGGTAAATGTTTTAACAGAATTATATGTGCAAGTCCAACATGAATTGGAACAGTTATGATGGCAGAAATGGACCAAATGTTCTATTCAGTTTGCCCATCAAGTTTAAAGTAATAACTGCCAGTCTGTGCAGGCTATGCCTATATTTTTCTTAAGAGTAGTTACTGTCACTCAGTGAAGTTAACCCCAAACATTATGGGCCAGATTATCTAGCTTATGCCCTATTTTATAACATACGTGTGCAGCCACGTGCGCAGCCACGTGCATGTCAGCGCGCGCAAGGGTGTGCACGCCAAGCCCTAAATAAGCCAAGCCAAAGCCAAGCCAAAATCGAAGCAGCCTCGGAGGGAACTTTCTTTTCGCCCCCCGCACATTCCCCGCACATTCCCCTCCTTTCCCATATCTAACCCGCCCCCCAGCCCTACCTAAATCCCCCCCACCTTTATTATTTAAGTTGTGTCTGCCTCTCGCAGGCATAGGTTGCGCGCACTGGCACTTGGCCAGCGCAATTCCCTGGCCTAGCAGTCCTTTGGAGGCCTCTGGCCATGCCCCCACCCTGCCCCACCCCGCCCACTCCCTGCCCCCTTTTTCAAGCCCCGGGACATATGTGCATCCCGGGGCTTGCGCGCATTGCTGAGCCTATGCAAAATAGGCTCGGTGTGCGCAGGAGCAGGTTTTCGGGGTTACACGCATAATATACGCACGTAACCCTTTCAAAATCCGCCCCATGATACCCATAAAAACTTTAGCTAGTAATATTTTTTACTGAGTGATGAGCTTTCTTGAAAATTTAGACAGTGTTGCTTGACTTGCTTTGCTTATGGACTTGGCCATAGAAGAAATCTTGTACTTTTCCCCTTAAGACTATCAGTATCCCAGACCTTTGAAGTAAGGGCCCTCAATTATTGTCTCAATCCAATTCCCCTTTTCCCCCATCTTCTAAGCGGGAAGCATCTGTTAAGGGTAGTAACTGCTAAACCAACAAGTTATCTCCCTGCACACTATTCATTTCTGTCCACTAGTTGTCTAGGCAGGGAACAATATTGAGTTGCCTTAAAAGCATCAAGGCCTATTGATAATCTTACCAAGGCCTATTGGTAATCTCCATGCCTTCTGCTAAGGGTAGTCACCACCACACCAGCAAGTTATCCCCCTGCATGCTTTTCTCATTTCCGTCCTCTAACCTAGGAGCAAGAGACAGTCAAATACGCTGAAGCAGAAGTTTATGGAACCATTTCTGATTCAGGAACAAATAAATAGAGTGGCATTCAGCATTCCAGTCAATCTACATATCCTTATAGTGTTCCATGTAGCCCTTTTGAACCCTTATAAACCGAATCCTTTCCCAGGAAGATGACCCCCCTCCTCCAGCACCAGTCATGATGAAATGTCATTAAGAGTTTATTGTCTGCCAGATTCTGGATGCCAGTGTTATCAGGGGATGCCTGCGCTATTAATTGCATTTAAGAAGTGCTTGCAATTACAACTGGTAAATCTTGAAATTAATCACTCTCATGAAATGTTGTTGGTAACTGCTAACCTTTGGAGTATATGTCGTTATATTCCTCCTGGACTTTTTTCACTAACTTTCTCTCCTATTTTAGAAGCATTCATTTCTCCTGATATAAATTTGAATTCTACCTAGATTTTAAGAAAATCTGGTACTTATGTTCATGAGGTGCCATTGTCAAGTACTTGTCATTATTTTTTTACTTTCTATGATTGCATTAAGTTTTGAACAAATCATTGACGAACCCACACTTGAGAAAGGTCACATGTTAGATTTAATGTTACTTAATAAGTATTTTAGTACACAAAGTAACCCAGAAACTAAACTAAATTAGAGTAATATGGTCAGATCATTATTTAATCCATTTGCAACTACATTTTCCAGTGAAAAAGTCCAGTCAGTAAGTAGAACAATTTCCATGTATCCCTAAAGGCCATATTGATAATGATAAAGATACAATGGATACCTAATCTTATGAAATTATCTAAAAGACCCTATTTTATTATTATTATTATTATTATTATTATTATTATAGTTTGCTTTTTTGTACTTCAAAGCAGATTACATTCAGGTACTGTAGGTATTTCCCTAGCCCTAAAGGGCTTACAATGTATCTAACAGGGAGATGCATCAAGACACTGTAGGGCTCCAATATGTGTTAAACAGCATGAGATCAATATACAAAACTAAACTGTAAATGGGTAACTTGGATAGCCTGGAGTTAGAATTCATAACGTATGAGTTAGATGGATAACTTATGTGTTAGATGGAAAACTTGGAGTTAGATGATAACTTGCCATTTAGATGGATAACTTGTGAATTATCCATCTAATTGACTTTGAATATTGAATTCACTATATCATGCAATACTGTGTGACATACACAATGTTTTGCATAGCCCTCCTCAGATTCCCTCCCCTTTTGCAATGAGCTGCTTTGCATGGGATTTGCATGCATGAATTTTTTTAAATCCATGCAAAGCAGCTCATGAAAAGGCAATCACATAATTGTTAATTAATGCTCATTCAATCTCTAAAAAAAGCTGTAATAATTCATGACACCTTAATTACAAATAATCCTTACAGTTTCTGTCTAATCAAAACATGGCTCCATGATTTATTTATATAGAAGCATTTGTGAATTGCTTCACAGATTGAAGCAAACACCCAAAGTGATGAACAAAATCAGCAAACAAAACAAAATACAAGATTCACATATTTATATAACATAATCATTATAAAATTAAAATATAAGAATAATTAAAAATAAAATTATAGCAGTACATATTTGACCCCAACCCACAACTAATTTTTCTCCCCCACAGCAAACGAAGACTAGTTGTCAATCACTGAGATGATATTCTGCAAATGGCATGAATTTCAGACCCAAGATCTGTATAACAAAAGAATCTTCCCCTCCAACTTACTCTTATATTTTTCAGTCTAGAGGCTCTCGTAGAGGGGACTGCTTGGTGGTTTTATTTAAAAGAACACTTAACTTCTCAAAAATCAAAGTTCCTCTGTCTCCTCCCTATGAAATCCCCTGCTGAAATCTAGATGTCTGAACATTTGTTTAATATACTGCCCAACTGGCTTGTTAACCCATAACTTGTTAACCCATAACTGATATATTCTACCTAAATACATAATTGACAACAGGATAAATTAGTAAATTGATATTTCTTAGGTGTTAACCATCAAATTACCAAAATGAGGACTATCCAATGCAACTATTGTGGAGCCTTTATTCAGAGGGAGATCATCTGGAAACTTAAGGCTTGCCCCATTTGTTCAAAGCTTGCTTCCTTGAAAAAGGAGCTGGCTGAAGTTAAAGCTCAATTAGCTTCAATGAAGAAAGGCTCATCCTCTTTACAATATTTGGGAAGTATTTCCCCATTACCACAGAAAAACCAAAAGTCAAGGATAAAGAGATTTACAGTGGGCTCAGGCAGGATAAGACCTGTGACCCATAGGCACCCATTCTTAAAAGCTGTGCAACCCATTAGTCTAACCCCCCATTCACACAGGGCATTAATGAACTCAATAAACAAGATTACAGAGGGCTCTGGTAGAATTGAACCTCTGATGCAGAGACACACACTGTATCAAGTGCAACAAGTACAAAAAGCCTTCTCTGTATTAAATACTGAAGAAGCTCTTGAGAAAAAGATTGAAGTGTTATCTGAAAAGAGAGAAGAAACCCAATGCATACAGAAATTCTAGATCAGTTACCAAAGGAAAAAGCTGATTGTGCTGGATGAATCTGTCATCAAAGGCACTAATCTTTCCCCTTGCACAAATGCAAAGGGAAAGGGAAAAGTGGATAACGAAACTCAAGTAAAATCACAAAAGGAGTCCAGGAACAGCAGTAACCTGAACGTGGAAAGCTGGAAAGCTATGAGCACAAATGCTCATAGTTTGGGCAAATAAATCCCAGATCTGCAAGCCCTAATGGTGGAGGCGGACTTGGAAATTGTTGCTGTCACGGAGACGTGGTTCACAGAATCTCACGATTGGGATATGGCAATACCGGGCTATAACTTGTTAAGGAAGGACAGAGCGGATAGGAAAGGGGGAGGCGTGGCTCTTTATATCAAAAACAATATCCAAGCATCTGAGCTGCAAGAAAGATGGGGCAATGAAGAAGCACTATAGGCCAACCTAAAAAAAGATGGGACATCCATTTTTATTGGAGTGGTTTACAGGCCTCCAAACCAAAAGGAAGAGCTGGACAGAGATCTGGTTGAAGACATCCAAAAGATGGGAAAGAAGGGAGAAGTGGTAATTGTTGGAGACTTTAATTTGCCGGATGTAGACTGTAAAATCCCATCTGCAGAATCTAACAATAATAGAGAAATAGTGGATGCTCTGCAAGGAGCTTTGTTCAAACAAATGGTAATGGAACCCACAAGAGAGGGAGCTATACTCGATTTAGTGCTCACTAATGCAGATAATGTCTCTGATGTGCAGGTGGGCACCCATCTCAGCACCAGTGATCATCAAACGGTATGGTTTAATATCACAAAAAGGATATGGAAAAGAAGCACACGAACCCGAGTTTTGCAGTTCAAAAACACGGACTTTGATGAAATGGGGAAGTACCTGGAGGAAGAACTAGTAGGCTGGGAAAATGAGAGAGATGTGGAACAACAGTGGAGAAAACTAAAAGGAGCAATTACCAAGGCAACTAATCTATATGTTAGAAAAGTAAAGAAAAGCAAAAGAAAAATAAAACTTATCTGGTTCTCCAAGGAGGTGGCTGACAAAATAAAGGCTAAAAGAACAGTGTTCAAGAAATATAAAGGATCCCAAAAGGAGGAGCACAAAGAAGAATATCTGATAGCACTGAGGGAGACAAAGAAAGTAATCAAGATGGCAAAAAGTTAAGCAGAAGAAAGGATTGTCAAAAAGATTAAGAGAGGTGACAAAACATTTTTCAGATACATCAGTGAAAGGAGAAAAGTTCAAAGTGGTATAGTGAAATTGAAAGGTGAAAAGGATCAATGTGTGGAGAGAGACGAAGAAATGGCAGAAATATTAAACAAATACTTCAGTTCTGTGTTCACTAAAGAAGACCCTGGAGAAGGACCATCACTAGTTAACAAACTAGAGGGGAATGGAGTAGATGTAACTCCACTTACAGTAGATAATGTATGGGAAGAACTGAGGAAACTGAAAGTGGAGAAAGCCATGGGGCCTGATGAGGTTCATCCCAGGATACTGAGGGAGCTCAAAGATGTGCTGGCAGATCCGCTGTGCGACCTGTTCAATAGATCCCTAGAAATGGGAATGGTGCCGAGTGACTGGAGAAGAGCGGTGGTGATCCCGCTTCACAAGAGTGGAAACAGAGAAGAGGCTGGTAATTACAGATGGTTAGCCTCACCTCGGTGGTGGGAAAAGTAATGGAGTCGCTGTTAAAAGAAGGAATAGTGAGCTATCTACAGTCGGAAGAATTGCTGGACCAGAGGCAGCAAGGATTCACCAGGGGAAGATCCTGTCAAATCTGATATAATCTTTTGACTGGGTAACCAAGGAATTGGATCAAGGAAGAGTGCTCGATGTCATCTACTTGGACTTCAGCAAAGCTTTTGATACAGTTCCGCACAGGAGACTGGTGAATAAAATAAGAAGCTTAGGAGTGAGTGACAAGGTGGTGACCTGGATTGTAAACTGGTTGATGGACAGAAGACAATGTGTGATGGTAAATGGAACTTACTTTGAAGACAGAGCGGTGTTGAGCAGAGTGCCGCAAGGGTCGATGTTGGGACCAGTCCTGTTCAATATCTTTGTGAGCGACATTGCCGATGGGATAGAAGGTAAGGTTTGTCTTTTTGCGGATGACACTAAGATCTGCAACAGAGTGGATATGCCGGAAGGAGTGGAGAGAATGAGATTGGATTTAAGGAAGCTGGAAGAGTGGTCGAAGATATGGCAGCTGAGATTCAATGCCAAGAAGTGCAGAGTCATGCATATGGGGTGTGGAAATCTGGAAGAACTGTATTCAATGGGGGGAGAAGGGCTGATGTGCATGGGGCAGGAGAGAGAGACCTTGGAGTGATAGTGTCTAATGATCTGTAGTCGGCAAAACAATGTGACAAGGAGATAGCTAAAGCCAGAAGAATGCTGGGCTGCATAGAGAGAGGAATATCGAGTAAAAAAAAGGGAAGTGATTATCCACTTGTACAGGTCCTTGGTGAGGCCTCACCTGGAGTACTGTGTTCAGTTCTGGAGACCATATCTCCGAAGGGACAGAGACAGGATGGAGGCGGTCCAGAGAAGGGCGACCAAAAAGGTGGAGGGTCTTCATCGAATGACTTATGAGGAGAGATTGAAGAATCTAAATATGTACACCCTGGAGGAAAGGAGGAGTAGGGGTGATATGATACAGACTTTCAGATACTTGAAAGGTTTTAATGATCCAAAGACAATGACAAACCTTTTCCTTTTCAAAAAAAATAAACAGAACCAGTGGTCACGATTTAAAACTCCAGGGAGGAAGACTCAGAACCAATGTCAGGAAGTATTTCTTCATGGAGAGGGTGGTGGATACCTGGAACGCCCTTCCGGAGGAAGTGGTGAAGACCAAAACTGTGAAGGATTTCAAAGGGGTGTGGGATAAATACTGTGGATCCATAAAGTCTAGAGGATGTGAATGAAGAGAAGAGGCATGGGGGTGGCTTCAGGGAATGATGGCTACTACCTGGAGATGAATATCCTTATTCAATAATGCGACTCCAACATTGCTCTATGCTTCAACGGCAAGAGGAAATGTGGGAAAAAGGATTTGCAACCACATAAAAGCAGGGGAGTAGCTTGCTTGTTACGGCGGTTACTACCCCAAACCAAAAATACCTGATACTTCACTTTCAATGCAAATCCAGCATAACTCTCTGCTTCAACGGCAAGGGAGGAAGTTTGACACTTCACACATATCCAGCATAGCTCTCTGCTTCAACGGCAGGGGAGGAAGTTTGACACTTCACACATATCCAGCATAGCTCTCTGCTTCAACGGCAGGGGAGGAAGTTTGACACTTCACACATATCCAGCATAGCTCTCTGCTTCAACGGCAGGGGAGGAAGTTTGACACTTCACACATATCCAGCATAGCTCTCTGCTTCAATGGCAGGGGAGGAAATTTTGACGATTCACGCATATCCAGCATAGCCCTCTGCTTCAACGGCAGGGGAGCAAGACTGATACTTCACTTTCAATGCATAGCCAGCATGGCTCTCTGCTTCAACAGCAGGGGGGGATGAAGAAAGGTGATCTATATTCAGGCAACAATCAACAAGGACTGACTTACATAGTCTGAATAAACAGATAAGCATGGGTGTAGCTTGTTTATTGCGGTGGTTAATACTCCTAACTAAATTATAGGGATGTGCAGAGCAAAATTTTATGTTCATATTTTTTATGTCCGAAAGGGGGTCCCACTTGCGGCCAATATGGACATAAAAAAAATCAAATGAGTTGGGTATATGTACATATGTGCAAAAAAAAAATTTAAACCTCCTCACCCTCCTTAATCCCCCCCCAGACTTACCACAACTCCCTGGTGATCGAGCGAGGAGTGAGGACGTCATTTCTGCAATCCTTGGCGAGAAGCATGTGACGTCGGTGGCACGTCGAGTGACGCGGCGTCACGTGATTCCCGGCGAGTTCGCGCCGGACGGCTCGTTCGGCCCAAAAAGAACTTTTGGCCAGCTTGGGGGGGGCCTCCTGACCCCCCCAAGCTGGCCAAAAGTTCTTTTTGGGCCGAACGAGCCATCCGGCGCGAACTCGCCGGGAATCACGTGGCGCCGCATCACTCAGACGCGACGTCACGTGATTCCCGGCTCGTTCGCGCCGGACGGCTCGTTCGGCCCAAAAAGAACTTTTGGCCAGCTTGGGGGGGCCTCCTGACCCCCCCAAGCTGGCCAAAAGTTCTTTTTGGGCCGAACGAGCCGTCCGGCGCGAACTTGCCGGGAATCACGTGACGTCGGCGTCACGTGATTCCCGGCTCGTTCGCGCCGGACGGCTCGTTCGGCCCAAAAAGAACTTTTGGCCAGCTTGGGGGGGCCTCCTGACCCCCCCAAGCTGGCCAAAAGTTCTTTTTGGGCCGAACGAGCCGTCCGGCGCGAACTTGCCGGGAATCACGTGACGCCGCGTCTGAGTGACGTGGCGCCACGTGATTCCCGGCTCGTTCGCGCCGGACGGCTCGTTCGGCCCAAAAAGAACTTTTGGCCAGCTTGGGGGGGTCAGGAGGCCCCCCCAAGCTGGCCAAAAGTTCTTTTTGGGCCGAACGAGCCATCCGGGGCGAACGAGCCGGGAATCACGTGACGCCGGCGTCACTCGACGTGCCGCCGACGTCACATGCTTCTCACCAAGGATTGCAGAAATGGCGTCCTCACTCTGCTCCATCACCAGGGAGTTGTGGTAAGTCGGGGGGGGGGGGGATTAAGGAGGGTGAGGGGGTTTATATTTTTATTTTGGCTCAACAATCGCGATTTCCCACATATCGAACATATCTATGTTCGATATGTGGGAAATCCGATCGTTTATGTCGAATCAATTTTTTAAGTAAAAAAAAAAAATGAGTTGCGTTTCACTAATGCGGTCAATCCGAATGCACACCCCTACTAAATTAAGCTATTTCACTTAGATGCAGTTCCAAACCTGCTCTCTACATTAATGGTGGGGGTGGAAGGGAAATAGAATAAAAAAAAGGTTACTAAGAGCCAAGAGGAACAGATAAGTATGTGAGAGAAAAAAAAACCCAAAGTGCGAAAGCTTGCTGGGCAGACTGGATGGGCCGTTTGGTCTTCTTCTGCCATCATTTCTATGTTTCTATGTTTCTATATGTAACTCTTCTCCACTTGCTGAATGATTGGCCTGTACTGATGTTGATATACACAAAACTGTTATCTTAAAGAGATTTTAACTTGCATGTAGACCAGTTTCCACCCTCTAACAGATGTACTACCATTTTTAATACTTTGCTTGTGGATTGGAGCAGATAGTTCCTATTACCATCCATTCAGCAGGTCATATTCTTGATCTTATCTTCTGAAATCCTCTTATTTTTCCATTGAGCATGCAAATGTCTCTGCTATGAAAGTTCCCTTGTTTGATCACTCTATGTTGTCCCTTCCTTTGAAATCACTCTATGGAAATATGATGACAGTTGACACATAGTCAATATCCTTCAAGAGAAGATTTATTAACCTCGAATAATTCAAATCAAAATTTACTCCTCTCTTGGACAAACCTTGTCAGGATTCCCTGAAGCAATACTTAATTTGTAGGAGTATGCCCTTCAAACAGTAGTTGATATACTAGACTCAAAAAAATCAGGTGTTAAAAGTGATTTTGGCATGTTCCCTGGTATACTCACTCCAGTAACAGAAATGGCTATTAAGAAGATCTGAGAGGAAATGACAGTCTAGTCCTACCCCTGACCATTTAAATTCATATAGAAACCAGCTATAGTGTTATCAATCTGTTATATGTGCAGCTAGAAGTCTTATGTTTATGCTAAACTCTCAGCCTCATTAACAAGAAAGTTATTTCATTCAGTTAATCATCTCATTACTTCTTCTTACATTCCTCAGGCTAATCCAATGGTCAGGCCTGCTTCTAATCGCACAGAGACTTTCACACACTATTTTTCTGATAAAATAGAGTTATTACATACCACATTCTCCAATGATACTGGAACTTTTACTGATAATCTCCTTTCTGATGGAACCAGCTGGGGCAATTTCTCTCAGGTGTCAAAGTCAGAGACTGTGCAGATTATTTCTAATGTGAGATCATCTACCAGCCCAATAAATCCTTGTTCTACTGTACTGTTAAAAGTCATCTGGTATGACACTGCTGAATTTATTACTGAGTTTGTACATTTGTCTCTAACTGATTGTAGATTTCCAACTGCATTACAAAGAGGATCTGTTCATCCCATTCAAAAAATTAGAACTTCAACTGATTTGTCAATTCTATTTAATTATTGTCTCATCTCTTCCCTATCTTATCTAGCAAAAACAGAAAATGTTGTCATACAACAATTATCCAGTTTCCTTGATTCACATTCTACACTGCACCAGAATCAATTTGATTTCCATAAATTTAACAATATTGAAACTCTTCTCCTCTTTAGCTTTGACACTGTACCACAAGAGTTTGATATAGGAAATGAAAGATGCTTATCCTACTGACATTTCCTCCGCATTTGACACCATTCATCATACTATTGTACTGTCTCATCTTACCTCTCTAGGAGGCCGATGCAAAACAGTGCGCTCAGCCGAGCGCACTGTATACCTCGCAGTCGGATGCAAAATGAATAGGTGTTAATCAATCCCCTAATGCAATTGTTGCATTCGTGCCCCTTCTCGCCCCTCACTCCACCCTCTCTACCTGAGATGCAACTCCCTTCGGCTCTGACTGACAGTGCAGCCACGGCTTCTCTCCGCCTCATGGTCTTGGTTCCCCTGGGCTGGCCTGATGCTATGGATCCGCCATGTTTCTGATGACATAAGGGCGCGTGCACGCTCGCTCCAGACTTTGTACCAGCAAGGGCGCAAACCTCGGGGGCATCCCCCCCATAGTGAATTCATCCATTTTCACTTTAAAAGGTCTTTATTTGCTAACCTCTAATGAGTTAGCAAGGAACTCCAACAGGACTTGCTTCGGCAGTCCATGATACTTGCAACAATGATCCGAGTCAGCGAGGGGAATCCTTCTCCACTACTCAGCCTTTTCAAACTTACCAGGAGTACCCGCTCCACGGGGGCTCCGCTCTCTCTTCTTGATTTCAGATTGCCAGAAGACTTGGAAGACTCTTCATTGCCTGGAAGCAATCACGGACGTGAACACAGTGAATTCTATTACATAGGAATTGGTACTCGCTCCATGAGGGCCTACATTCCTATTGCTCTGAAGACTCCCTTCCATCCAAGATGTTATCGCAGGTACAGAGATCAAGAGTTAAATTGGCAAGAGGGCCCATGTTCCTAGAATATTATACAGACTCTCTTCTACTCTAGAAGCCATTTCTTATACAGCAATTGTGAGTTCATATTACAGACTGTTTGTGGGAACCAGTGCTCGCCTACGGCTCCTATTCCTGAATGTACTGAACACTCTCTGTGGCATAGAGACCATTGGGTACATCTACTATTGTGAGTGTACCATCTTGTATACAGTATACCCTGTCTACTCACTACTTCTAGTCTCTCTCTACAGCTCAGCCACCCAGAAATTATATTCCAGTATCAGAACGACTTCAGCCTTGCCGGACACAGCGACTCACTTCTGCCATTCCTGGTGGTCCAGCTTCCAGTCTAATAAAGAACTATTGTGTTTATCTCAAATTCTTGCCTAGCCAGTGGTTCCTCTTAGGATCTCTTACTGGGGGTGCTGTCATCTGCCATCGGCCCAGGGATTCACCATTTCCTCCAATTGGTCATTCCTTTTATTGTCACCTTGTGGGAGTCAACCACTACAGACCACTAACTCCGCTCACGGAAGTATTATATAGACAGCTACTCCTCTTTCTCTGAGACTTGCCAACAGCTTATATATATATATATATATACAGATTGCTACTCTGTAGCGGGGGCATGATAGATTGCTATCTCAGCAGCGAAGAACAATATACCTATTCTTAGCTCCTCTCCTCAGAAGAGTATCATTGCCAACTCCTCTTCTTTGGAGAGTTGATCCATAACAGATTGCTACTCCTTAGCAGATTGGTAACAGATTGTTACTTCCTTTCCTTACAGGAGCATCTAACAGCAGTTTGCTAACAGATCTACAGATAGCTAACTCCTCCCCTCTAGAGGAGGCGAGCATAACAGATTGCTAACTCCTCCCCTCTAGAGAAGGAGAGCGTAACAGCAATAAGGGGATTAGCGCTTATTCAACGAGCGTCCAACACAGAGTGAATCTAATAGCGCTCATCACATGCAAATGCATGTGAATGAAGCTATTAGACATTCACTCCGATGCAAAAAAAAATGTTGCAATATTAAGTAGGAGGAAAAACTTAAAGAAACAAGTTTAAAAAAAAACCCTTGACAGTCGGGTGCAGGAAACAGGCGCTCAACTGTCAAGTGTCTGTTTCCTGAACCCCCGGAATCGGTTTTCCTAACCAGCAGATGGCCAAGTTAGAAAACCGACACCAATAAACTAGACGTCGGTTGTCCTAACTGGCAGACGGACGAGGTAGGAAAACTGATTGGGTTCTCATTAGCAAGGAAGTGATAGGGGCACGCAAGCAACCCTAGCGCCTCCTTGCTAACATGACCCCTTAATTTAAATATTGCATGGTGCCCCCCTTGGGGACACCTGGGGTGTGTTAAGAAAGTGGGCGCTGAGTGTTCAGCATCCAATTTCTACACACATTTATTGCATTGGCCCCTAGGTCTTTCTGGTGCCATTCTTATGGTTCAAATCTTATTCATCCCATCATAGCCAACAAGTTGTGGTCAGTTTTGAATTGTCATCTTGGTTTGCTCTTTCTTCTGGTGTACCCCAAGGCTCATTCTTGTTGGAAGCATTATTTAACATCTGTCTCTCAGCATTATGTTGTTTGCTTGCTAGCCTTGCATAACACTACAAATTATATTCAGACAACATCAAGTTTTTTCCCCTCTAAAGACCTCTTGTGCTTTAACTGAACAATTTGCTTCACTTTGCTTATCCACAATCCAAAATTAATTGCAACACAATAATCACTGAATGTTAGTAAATCTGAAATTATTATCTTATCATGTTTTCTTTTAACTAATATTCCCTCTACCTTTCAAAGGACATCATATTCATATTTTTCATGCCTTTTGTACATTTGGTGTCCTAATTGATCCATCACTTTCTATGCATACCCACATAAAAGACAGATTTTGACTGGGTAACCAAGGAATTGGATCAAGGAAGAGCGCTCGATGTCATCTACTTGGACTTCAGCAAAGCTTTTGATACGGTTCCGCACAGGAGACTGGTGAATAAAATAAGAAGCTTAGGAGTGAGTGCCAAGGTGGTGACTTGGATTGCAAACTGGTTGATGGACAGAAGACAATTTTCTTCTGTCCATTATTTTCCAGGCTAGATGTTGCACCATCTAAAATCCCTTTCAGATCTGCCTGACTTTCATAAAGTCCTGCAATCTTTCATATTCTTTGGGCTTGACTACTGTAACTCCATTTATGTTGGTCTCCCTGCCTATGCCATATGACCACTCCAAATTCTGCCAAACTCTGCTGCCCAATTATTAACAGGCACGTTAACCCATGTTCATATTACTTTACCTCTTCAATCACTATCAGGTAGATTTTCAAAGGTGCGCGCACACATGGATGCACCAATTTTATAACATGCATGCGCAAGGGGGGGGGGTAGACTTTGGAAATTTCATGCAGCAATGCATCATGGCCTTCCCTACCCTTTTACCCTAACTTCCCTTCCTCTTTCCTTTTCCTCCCCGCCCCCTATCCCTATTCTATCTACCCCTGTTTTGTTTTTTTTTACCTTTTGCTCCCCAACAGGAGCAAGTTGTGCATGCTGGCAGAGTGCCAGCATGCGCTTCCTCAGCACAGTAGCAATGGTCACTGTACTGGTGGCTCAAGCCCCACCCCTTCCCGCCCCTTTTCTTTGGCCTGGCACTTCTGCGCGTAACAGGAATTACACGCACGACCGGGAAGTACAGCACGTGCAAGGCCTGGCCGTGAGCATAACCCCCAAATTTTACATGCACGACAAATAAAAAATTTGCCCATATATTGGCTCCCCATTCTCTCTCATCTTCAGTAAAAACCAGCAGTCATTATATACAATCTATTGAATAATATTATTTCTCCATGGATATTGTTGACTTTGAAACTATATATACCAGCACGATTCCTTTGATCGACTAACCAAGGGACTCCTTGAA
This sequence comes from Rhinatrema bivittatum, assembly GCF_901001135.1. Taxonomy (NCBI): domain Eukaryota; kingdom Metazoa; phylum Chordata; class Amphibia; order Gymnophiona; family Rhinatrematidae; genus Rhinatrema; species Rhinatrema bivittatum. Next base: position 658,188,577 of record NC_042615.1, on the reverse strand, counting down.
TTTGGCCTATCTCAAGGAGACAAGGGAGTGGGCTTTTTCAACTATTGGTCAAATCCTATGGAATGCCCTCCCAGCGTGCAAATGAAACATAAACATGTCCTTTGTCATGGTATTTGTCTTTTATTTTTGAGGCTGTGTTTTTATAATTTTACATTATCAATATTGTATCATTTTATTGCTTTGTATGATGCCTTTAACATATGTGCATTCTGTACCCCACCTTGAACAATGGAAGTACTGGTAGCAAATATATTAAATATATAAATACATGTGTCACTACCATTCAGAAAGGAAAGGGAGAATAAAAGTTTGTATGAGAAAATGTTAAATAATAAATAAGTGAAACATTTTATTGTGATTAATCTTTATATTTTATATAAAATCTTTATATTTTATATAGCATTTTAAGATGATCAGGAACCAACATTAAAAAGATATATAACGTATATGTTTCTGAAAATAATGAAGGGGTCCATATTCAGTAACTGAGCAGCTAGATAAGTTAGTCTGATACACCTATCCGGCTAACTTACATTTTTTATTTATTTATTTTTTATTTATTTAGGGGTTTTTTTATAACGGCATTCGTAGGTACATCATGTCGGTTTACATGGAACTGAATTAACAGGAAAAGAGAGGTACATGAAACTGTAACATTGCTAACAAAAACAGGGTTAAGGAATTTTAAGAGAAAGGATAATAACAATAAGATAACAATATGAGAACAACGAGGGAGGAGAAACAACTGCGAGGTTACAAAACAGAGGAGTTATGCATGAAACCAGATACTAATCGTGAAATATGATGGGCTAGACATAAGCTTGTTTGAAGAGCCAGGTTTTGAGGTTTTTCTTGAATTTCAGAGTGCACTGTTCTTGTCAGAGATCAGGTGGCATGGAATTCCAGGAGGATGGACCTGGATATAATTAAATAGGATATTCGGCTATCTTAAAAGTTAGCCAGATAGGTACATATGGCTAACTTTAGACCTGCTTGCAGCGCAGCCAGACTTAGCCTAACTTGTGAAGTCCGCTCCTCCCTGGAACACCTACCACCTATCCCAGCAATGCCCCAGACATAGCTAGCTAAATTCTAACCGGATAACTCTTTATCCTCCTAAAATTTAGCCAGATAAGTCACTGAATATCATGGCTAAGCTATTTAGACAGAAAACTTTTCACTTATCTACCTAAATGGCTTTTGAATAACTAACCCAAAAAGTTTTCTATTAAAAAATACATGTATCTTTCTTCTGAAGACAAGTATTTTAGAAGAATGTCTAAAATGTTAGTTAGTGGGACACTTAGCAGCTTGTTATTGCCTAAAAGAGCATCTGAGCAAATTTTAAAAAGTGCAGACTGAAGACATTTACATTAATTTTGATGATCAACCAACACAGGCATTTAAAGTGTCTTGAAAAAATAAACCTTTTGAGAACTAGTACATTTTAAAAAGTATTTTCTTATTTTAAACATTTTTAGTAAGATTTTACATTTTTCAAAAATACTTGGCTATTTTTGTAAAGTATTAATTAAAATGTCTGTTAGAAGTCCAGTGTTACGGCTATGGCTGCAGTGCAACCGCCTCACCACCAGGGGTCCCTCTAGTGCTGGCTCTCCTGACAGGCCCAGTCCATCTCCCCTGTCCACTCTATGTTCTGGGCTGTCCCTTATAACCCTGCCTGACAGTTCCCTCGGTGCTTCGGCATCGAGCTCGCCTGGGCTCCCTGCTCTAGCCTTCCTTCCCTGCTTGCTGTGCGTTTGGTCCCAGGACCTTGCCTTGCGCGGCCTTTGGGCCTTATTCCTTGCCTTGCCTTGCGCGGCCTTCGGGCCTTATTCATTCCTTGCTTTGCCTTGCCTTGCCTTGTGCGGCCTTCGGGCCTTCTGTGTGTGTGTGGCCTACGGGCCTTCTGACCTGCCTTGCCCTGCTTACTGTGTGTGGCCTATGGGCCTTCTGTGTGTGTGTGGCCTACGGGCCTTCTGACCTGCCTTGCCCTGCTTACGGTGTGTGGCCTACGGGCCTTCTGTGTGTGTGTGGCCTACGGGCCTTCTGACCTGCCTTGTCCTGCTTACTGTGTGTGGCCTACGGGCCTTCTGTGTGTGTCTGTGGCCTACGGGCCTTCTGACCTGCATTGCCCTGCTTACTGTGTGTGGCCTACGGGCCTTCTGTGTGTGTGTGGCCTACGGGCCTTCTGACCTGCCTTGCCCTGACCCAGCCTGAACCCAGACACTGCTATCTGCCGCCTGCCCTGACCCAGCCTGGACCCAGACACTGCTAATTGCCGCCTGCCCTGACCCAGCCTGGACCCAGACACTGCTACTTGCCGCCTGCCCTGACCCAGCCTGGACCCAGACACTGCTACTTGCCGCCTGCCCTGACCCAGCCTGGACCCAGACACTGTTTCTAGCCATTCCTGTCTCTCTCCACCTGGAGCCACCCTTCTGGGTGGTGTTCATGACTCCTGACCGGAGCCCATTCGTAACATCCAGTCTTTAGTATTTTACAACTGAAAGCAGAAAGATTATGTCACTGTACTTTTTTTTTTTTTTACTCATTTTGTATTTTTTAGCGCATTTTATGGAACAAGAAACATGCTTATGGTTTAGGTTTTGCCTGCCTGTCCTTCTGTCCATATGTGTTGTGTTATACTTACATCATAGATGGGAAGTAGCAGCAAGCAAGAGGTTAAGCTCAAATCATATGTTGTAGGAGGGGAGCAGTCAGCAGTTGGAGCAGTAGTGTTAGCAGGATTACCTAGGCCCTGCAAGCCAAAGATGAAGAGGGCTTTCTTCAGGTCAGAGCACCCATGCTGGTAGCATTCACCAGATCCTGCCAGTTGAAGATGAGTTGGATTTGTTTACTGAGAAGGTGGCTGTAGAAGTGGGAGGGAGTAAGGGGAAGGGGAGGGAAAGAAAGAGGTAGGGAAAACAGGGGAGAAATGAAAGGAGAAGGAAGAGAGGAGGCAAGTAGGGAAGAAATGGGGAGGAAGGAGGAGGATAATGTAGGAGAGGGAGTTTGAGTGGATAGAGGACAAAACACTGGAGAGTAGAGATGGCGTGATAGAGAATGGCAGGAAAGAACTTGGGGGTGTGGAGTGGAAGGGCGCAAGAGAGTCTGAAGAGGAAATAATATGCCACCCACCCTCACATTCCTCTCTATCCACCCTGACACACACATCTCTCACACACCCAATCTGCTACCCATACCTCATCCTCCACCTCCCAATACCCCCAGAGCAATTGCAAGATGCATAGTCACAAACAAACACACACACACACCTGGAGCTTCTTTCTGTAATGCACACATGCAGGTTATGAAGTCATAAAATGTATCATGAAATTCTAGATGTATTACTCATAGAATTTATTTCTTACTGTATATTTTTGTACAGTCTCATCAGGAAACTGAAACAGGAGAAAGGGCAATATTTGCCTGCTATCGACTTTGCTGTGAATGCCTAAACTGAATTTTTAACTATGTTTTCTATAATAAATACATTGCCTGGACCCTCCCAGTTGTCTGGGTGTCTTGACAGGACTCTCAGCTCCAAGGAACAGAGACTATCCTATGAGTATCTTGTAGTGCTATAGAAATGAGAAGTAGTAGTAGCAGTTGCAGCAGCAGCAGTAGCTTTCTTGTTCTTTGTAGAATGTCCTCTATATTCATCAGAATTTCTAAGTTGGTTTTGCTTGTTATAAGTAAATAAAAGGTGCTGCAATATTGATCAGCAACCATAATGTTAAAGGTAATAAGGTAATTTATGTTTTCTATATGCTTCCTGAACCTATAAAGCAAGAATGTGTGGATTTTAAACACGTTAAGTAAAGCATTAAAATCTTTGTGGTGCTAATCTAAACAGTTTGCTATAGGGCAAACCCATTTTGTAGACAAGTAAAATGAAAGCTCAGGCCTGAGTTTCCCTGTTTTCTATTAAGTAATGTTGCGAAGTAAGCAGAAGCTGGATTCAGATATATGATAATTATCTCCACACTATGTGTCACAGTAAATAATTTTAATTGGTTTAACTTTGAGGACCATTACTGGCCTAATTAGAAACATGAAAAGACTACAAGTATTAGGAAATATCTAAAGGAATGAGAACATTTGCAATTCTGTCAAGCAATTGTTACAATAAGTACATGGTAACAGCCACAGTTTTGTAAGACAGCTGGTAAGGAGCAGAAAGTACTCTTAAGAAATAGTATTTGTATGTTGTAGTAACGAGACACTATTTTATAAATTCATTAATGGACTAATATACCACAACTGTAAGGAATATGCATGCTCATTTATCAAGATAGCTGCTTTAAAAACCTTAAGAAGCAAGAAAATCTAAGCACAGTCTTTCACAGTATAATAGTATTGAAAAGATCAGACTTTAAGCTTATAGATCTACTTTAATTCTTACAGTCTTAATACTGAAAAAAATTGAATTGTTATACATGGAGAAATATTTATTTATTTGTTTGTTTGTTTATTTTACACTTTTTTATACCGGTATTAGTAGTTATATCATACCGGTTTACATTTGAATTGAAGGTGGAAATTACATCAAACAGGTACAAGGGATGGGACTACAGAAACAAAAGGAAAAGTAGCCGAAACTGGCAAGCAAGGGCAACATCATATGTAAAGCTAACAAGTAAAAAATGGAGCATAACTTTATACATGGGTTCCGCATATGTGCTGAAGCAACAAAGGGTTGAAGGCAGGGGATCTAGTCTGGGTATGCCTGTTTGAAGAGCCAAGTTTTTAATTTATTTTTGAATTTGATGGTACAAGGCTCAAGTCGGAGGTTAGTGGGTAGTGAGTTCCATCGGGTGGGACCGGCAATGGAGAGGGCTCAATCCCTCGTGGAGGTGAGGTGTGCCTCCTTGAGGGATGGCATGTGAAGTGTTCCTTTATTGGTTGCTCTGGTGGGGCGGTTAGTGAGGCGGAACAGCTCATCAAGCCAGTTGGAGTTGTGTCTGTATCCTTTTTCATACTGCAAAACAGATATTTGAACCTGTTTAGGAAATAATTGGCCTATCCCGTGGATATTTAATCCTGCCTTTGATTTTAAGTTTTGTATGGTAAAACAGTGAATGATGACAGAAAAAGATTGATTGGCTCATTCAGTCTCCCTAGGTATGATTTTTCCTATTGTGGATTGCAAACTGGTTAAATGATAGTAAACAGAAAGGACTAAATGGTCATTTTTCTCATTCGAGAAACAAAAATAGAAGAATGCCTCAGGGATATGTATTGGGACTGATGCTTTTATTATGTTTATAAATGACTCTGAAAAGGGGAACAGAGACTTGGTGGAAGGAGGATAACCAATGGGACAGTGCTATATCAGGGTACAAATAATTTTGCAATGATAGGGAGGATCAACTGGGTGGGGGTGTGGCAATTTATGTCCGGGAGGGTATAAAGTCCAACAGGATAAAGATCATACAGGAGACTAAATGCTCAGTAGAATCTATATGGGGAGAAATCCCATGTGTGTTGGGTTATAGTGATAGGAGTATATCATTTTGTCCACCTGAACAAAATGGTCAAACAGATGATGAAATGCTAAGAGAAATCAGGGAAGCTAACCAATTTATTTATTTATTTATTTATTTATTTTAAAGATTTTATATACCGACAACCGTTTGCACATCGTATCGGTTTACAAATAACTTAAAACTTATAACTTACAAATAACTTCGGAACAATGATATCAAGGGTAACAATTAGGCATGGGGCCTTTACAGTGAACAATAAAGCATGGAGATAAATCATTACAAAAAACAAAACAAACAAAAAAATATTAGGAGAAAGGTAGGGTAAAATTCAAATTGGGGGTGGAAAGGAGGGGAGGGGGAAACGTTTAAGTACCAAAATAAAATAAAATAGAAGACTATGTACAATATTTTACAAGATGGTCGATGTAGTTACTAGGTTTTGAGGGTGGAAGAAGGGACATTTCATGGAAAGTCGGGATTAAGGATTAATGATTTGGGGAGAAAAGATATCAGAATGGGGTTTTTTTTGATAAATTTGGATAATTTGGATAAATTTTTCAGTGTAATAATAATGGGAGATTTCAATTACCTCATATAAATACGTTGTGAAGCTACAATTTCTCCTTCAATGTGCTGTACATTATTAATGTAAATTAATTTGTATGAAGGACCGTCATAACACCCACGGTATACTAGCTGTTTTAGCTTTATGTATTAACTGCTACGGGTCATTTTTAATTATCGGTTCAAGTCCAAGTCCTTTTATTAATGATTATACTTTTTCATTTTTTCATTTATTGCTTTTTTTGTTTTCAATTTTTCTTAAAATTAATGTGGAACCGATACTTCCCTTAGTAGGTGACAACGCTGCCGCGCTTCAGAAAATCCAGTTCTTTTGATGGCGCTGCCGCACTTCAGAGAATTAATTTACTCAGGGGACAGTTGTTCAACGAATCCAGTCCAGTCTGACGTACGTTTCGCAAAGCTACTTCAGGGACTGCAACCAACATAGATTCTCCTATACAAGTCACTGAGATATGAAAATCATCATGTCCACATGGCTATTTCTATTCTATGAAGGACAGATACCAACATGACATGAACTTTAGGCTTACCAAGGGGGCTTAGGATGGTAAAGGAACTGAAAATTTCCACCGAATATCCCGAATTTCTTGAGCAGTAGTCCTACATTCTCAATAAATGTTCAATGGACCTCATGTTGTTAATTGTGAAACAAACACATAAAATCACACAGGAACTTCAGGAGTGGTCTCAAGCTATGCTGGAGTCCCTGAAGCAAGACACGGCTTTAGATGTGTTTGATAACACCTTTCAAGAATTTAAACACAATATGGATAAATTCAAAGCTGAAACTAAACTTGCCAAAATCAATAAATTCAGGAGGGTTGAAGGTGACTATAAGGATGGTTCCATTTATCCGTGGCTCAATCAGGATGCCAAGCCTAAACAAGTTACTTTAAACCTATCAGATCATTCCTCTGGTAGTGGGGAGGAAACACCATTGGGGGATCGCCCAAAAACAGCACCACAACGTGGAAAAACCAGCAGAGGGAGAAGACGGGGGTCTCACAATTATCAGAACACAAATTGGAGTTGACCCAAGACCAGATTGCAATACCAATCCAACAATTACCCCACAACATCCGGACAGAAAGATTGGCCGTGATGTCTGCAGTAATTAATATTTCAGGGTGTCCGATCTCAGCTTTAGAAGAGAGAGTCCTTAACAAGGGCTTGAATTTTGTTCCCACTCAAAGACATGATCCTTTTCAGTTTTGATGTGACTTTTTTAAGTTCATCAGACAACTTCAACGAAGAGTATTTTTATCACATTGTCCTTTTGAATCTTCACCAGCTGTTATCACACCCATAGTTAAGTTAAAATCAAAATGGTGCCCACCACCTCTGGGTGATGCAGCGATTAACACTTTTCAGGCATTAGTTATGCATGAAGTTGAAAACATTGAGAAAATGCAGTTTCATTCGTTTTTCAATTTGACTTGGGAGGAAGCACAAGCACTCCAACATCTGTGAGACAGGAGAGACATCGTAATAAAACCTGCGGATAAGGGAGGTGCGGTGGTCGTTATGAGTTTAACATCATATTTGAAAGAAGTACAATGACAACTTTCCAATACATCTATCAGGAACTTAGTTCGGATCCCACGGATGACATTTTAGCCCAGGTAATACAAATTGTGGAATGTGGACAGGAGTTGGGTTTTCTTACTAATAGTGAATGTGAATTCCTCATCAACAAACATCACAGAATTCCAGTGATGTATATTGTACCAAAAATTCATAAGAACCTTGACAACCCTCCAGGAAGACCAATAGTCTCGGCTAAGGAATCTGTGTTGGAACCCATTTCAATTTTTTTGGACAAAATTTTACAGCCTTATGTATCAGAAGCACCATCATACATCAAGGACACCTCCTATATGCTTCAATTTTTATCCCTGACCAATGACAGTTTATTAGTCACCATGGACATTGAGTCGCTCTATACAGTCATTCCGCAGGATGAATTGCTCACAGTCATTGCCACTATACTAAATAATCGCCCTTCACCGCAACGCATACCTACATCCTTCATCATGGAATTATTACATTTACATTACATTTAGAATTATTTCATGTTTCAAGATAGATTTTTCTTACAGGTATGTGGTACAGCAATGGGAGCCGCTATGGCCCCCGATGTGGCCATCTTATTTGTTACAGTTTTTGAGAAACAATACATTTATCAAAATCAGTGGTCATTACATTTAAAACATTGGAAAAGATATATTGATGACATTTTCATAGTGTGGGAAGGGACTCAGTCATCATTGTTAGAATTCCATGCCTGGTTAAACAATCTCAATTCATGTCTCAAATTCACTATGAATTTTCATCTATGAATTTTCATCAACAGCAAGTGGCATACTTGGATATCCTCATTACTAGATGTCAGAATTCTTTAACAACGACTCTCTATCGCAAGCCCAATGACCGCAATAATTTGTTGCGCTTTGACAGCTTCCACCCTAGGACATTTAAATCTAATCTTCCTGTGGGACAAATTATGCGGATACGACGACTATGCACTGAACATTCTGAATTAAATAGCAGGCCAAACAACTTGCAGGACGTTTCTTACAGCGAGGATACCCAGTATCATGTGTCAAAAAAGCATACCGACGAGCACTATATTCCAATAGAGATTTTTTATTTTTGCAAAAAAAGCCTGAGGATTCAAACCCACAGACACTGGTCATGAGGCACACACTGGCATCTTCACTTATCAGTAAAGCTATTAGGCAACACTGGTCAAGTCTACAGAATTTACATCCTTTATTCAAGGAACCTGTTCGCATAGCATATTCAAAAGGCAGAAATATTAAAGATCAAGTGGTTCACTCCAGCTTTCATAGTTCATTAACAATAACAGCAGATGTCAGCAATTGTACCAATTGTTCCTATTGCATTCTAAGATCTTCACAGACCACGATACATACATCATCAGGTCGTACCATTGCACTACCTTGTTTCACCTGCAAAACCTCTTTTGTAGTTTATGCAATTTTTTGTCCATGCCCACTTACATAAATGGGCATGACCAAATGCCCGATTCGCACTAGATTAACCGAACATAAATGTTGTTTAAAAACTGGTAGGATTGAAGAACCACTGGTGGCTCACTTCACAGAGGAGCAACACACTTTTTCTGAAATCAAATGGACCATTTTAGAAATAGTAGCGGCATTTTAGAGATGGGGCGACAGGATCAAACGCCTTCGCCAATGTGAACAACGTTGGATTTAAGAATTGAAAACAGTGACCCCTCATGGACTTAATAAGGAAATTGAGTGGATTCACTTTATGTGAACACCACCAGGCAGCTGAATTAAACACACAGGTGTAGTATAACAGATTACATATAATCAGTGGTGATCTTGTGGTAACCTTGCTTAGATGCTGACAAGAGGAAAAGGCGGCAAGGTTTGGTGAGTCTGTGTTCTCTTCTATAACCCTGGATGAGCTTTTTGTATTTGAATTTGAATCTATGTGCAGTGAATAAGCCTAAAGTTCATGACATTTTGGTATCTGTCCTTCATAGAATAGAAATAGCCATGTGGACATGATGATTTTCATGTCTCAGTGACTTGTATAGGATAATCCATGTTGGTTGCAGTCCCTGAAGCAGCTTTGCGAAACGTACGTCAGACTGGACTGGATTCGTTGAACAACTGTCCCCTGAGTAAATTAATTCTCTGAAGTGTGGCAGCACCATCAAAAGAACTGGATTTTCTGAAGCACAGCAGCATTGTCACCTACTAAGGGAAGTATTAGTTCCACATTAATTTTAAGAAAAATTGAAAACAAAAAAAGCAATAAATGAAAAAATGAAAAAGTATAATCATTAATAAAAAGGACTTGGACTGATGATTAAAAATGACCAGTAGCGGTTAATACATAAAGCTAAAATAGCTAGTATACCATGGGTGTTATGACGGTCCTTCATACAAATTAATTTACATTAATAATATACAGCACATTGAAGGAGAAATTGTAGCTTCACAACGTATTTATATGAGATATTGCGATTCGTTGTGCATTAAGGTTAACTGTAATTATTTTTGTAGATTTCAATTACCCCAATATTGACTGGATAAATGTAACATCAGGACTTGCTAGAGACATAAAGTTCCTGGATGTAATAAATAACTGCTTCTTGGAGCAATTGGTTCAGGAACCAAAAAGAGAGGGAGCTATTTTAGATTGAATTCTTAGTGGAACGCAGGATTTTGTGAAAGAGGTAATGGTGGTGGGGCCACTTGGCAATAGTGATCATAACATGATCAAATTTAAACTAATAACTGGAAGGGGAACAATAAGTAAATCTGCAGCTCTAACACTAAACGTTTAAAAGGGAAAATTTGATAAAATGAGGAAAATAGTTAAAAAAAACCTGAAAGGTACAGCTGCAAAGGTTAAAAGTGTTTAACAGGCATGGACATTGTTTAAAAATACAATCCTAGAGGTGCAGTCCAGATGTATTCCATGCATTAAGAAAGGTGGAAGGAAGGCAAAACGATTACCATCAAGGTTAAAAGGTGAGGTGAAAGAGGCTATTTTATCCAAAAAAAAACTTTCAAAAATTGGAAGAAGGATCCATTTGAAGAAAATAGGATAAAGCATAAGCATTGTCAAGTTAAGTGTAAAACATTGATAAGACAGGCGAAAAAAGAATTTGAAATGAAGTTGGCCATAAAGGCAAAAACTCATAATAAAAACTTTTTAAAATATATCCAAAGCAAGAAACCTGTGAGGGAGTCGGTTGGACCATTAGATGATCAAGGGGTTAAAGGGGATCTTTGGGAAGATAAGGCCATTGCAGAAAGACTAAATTAATAGGGAGCATTTGGCTGGCTATTCCAGGGTAGGGTATAGTCCATATCTGAGCATAGGCTGCAGACAAGATATCATGCAAGGCCAAACTGGTTAAAGACACATCTAACACCATCCATAAGTTCCAATGTCCACATCTTACTTGTGCTCCAAACAGATAAACATTTATTTTAATTCACAATGATAAAATTAGAAAGATCATCAGATTCAAATCACAGTTAAGTACCTTCTTCAAATCAGTTGTCATCTTGGTAAGATCATAGAAATTACTAAGGGTGGGAAAAAGTAAAAGTTTTGTTTTATATTTTGTTTCATTTTTATTTTTTTTCCAATGAATTTTGTTTCATTTTTATTTCATTTATTTTGTTAAAAAACCCCAAAATAAACATGACCCCCCCCCCAAAAAAAAATGGGGGAAAAAAATAGAAATGGAGCCTCTTGAGGCCTCCCATTCTCACTACCCATCCTGCCCATCCAAAAAAAATGCCAGGACAATGATCTCCCTGGTCCCTACTTACCTGATCCAGTGGGATCCAATGATGAGGTCTAACCACAGGCTAAATTCTTGGCCTTGCATAGGCCTGGGCCCACGTATGTCACCATGACCTTGGCCTAGACCCTACACGAGGCCCGGGCTTGAGATATCATCCCAACACCAGATTCTAGGCCTAGACCTAGGCCTAGGCCAAGGCCAAATCTGGATGCTGGGTCCAGATGCCTGGGTTTTGGACCTCCGATGCCAGGGCCCGGTCCAATTGCTAGTTGCAGATCCTTGGGCTTCGTCCCGCTAACATCTGGGCTCAGTCAGGAGGCTGGGTTCCAATGCAAGGGCCTTGGCATGGGTCCAGGCTCATTGTCGCAGCCTGGTCAGGAGGCTGGGTCCTGATGCCTGGGCTTTAGCCTAGGTTAGGACCCAGGCCCAGAGCATCATGCTTTGGCATTGGTCATGGCCCCTGTGTCAGGTTGCAGCCTATGCCTAAGTGATGCCCTGGCTTCAGACCTGTGCCTAGGCCTAGTACTAGTTGCTGACGTCAATCGAGTGTAGGCCAGGACACCTATTGTGTTTCTTGTCCTATTCCCAAAACGAGGCCCTGGCTTCAGGCCTAAGTCTAGACCCAGGGCTGAAGAATGACTTTTTTTCTTACAATTTTCAAAATGGGATGAAATTCCAACAAAAGTTTGTCAGAATTTAAATCATTCTGTTTTGAAAACAACTCAAAATGAAATAGGAAATTTCATCTCACTTCCTATTTCATTTCTCCTTAAAGCCTATCCCTAGAAATCACAGTTCACCTGCTTTACATTTCCACGTTGTTTAAATTATATTCCAGACCCTCTGTGGCTCCATCTCCTTCCTTACTGCACTTCAGGGCTATTTCTCTCACTTAGGGGCCGATGCAATATAGTGCGCTCAACCGAGCGCACTGTATAACCCGCACTCCGACCCCCCCCCCCCCCCCCCCGCTGGACCACCAGGTAATTTAAAACATTTTGGGGGGGTTCGGGAAGGTAAGGGATTTGTTTTAAAGGGTTGGGGTGGGTTTAGGGGTTGTTTTGGTGTGCCGTTTTCCCGCCCTCCCCCCCAAATAATTCCCCTAATGATTTTTCACGATAAATCGGTGGAATTTGTATTGTATCGCGCACTCTAACGGTTTTTGATGATTTAAAAAATATCGGATGATTTTTTAAATCATCAAAACATGATTCACATCCCTAGTATTAACTGCATTCTATTTGTTACAGAAATCAATTCATTTTCACATTTAATGATTTTCTTTTCTTGTTCTTCAATTTGATTTCTGTTAGCTTTAATCACACATAGAAATGACTCATTCATCTTAATAATATTACTATCAAGTTTTAATATCATTTTCCCTAGATCATCCAAGGTAACATTCCCCTGTAACACCACAGGGCTATGTATACCTTCACCACCGGTAGGTTGTTTTTCTTGAATAATCGATGTTACTACGTTCTCAGTCCATTGAGAATCAGCTTGGTTCACCAGGCCAGAGTCCCTTTGGGCCACACCTACCAGGTTTCCCGCTGCGTCTATTGATGGAAATCCAACTGGCTGTAGGGGAGACTTCAGTCCATCGCCAGGACTTAGGGAGACCAAAGAAGATGCTCCCAAACTGTCCTCTCTTGGCGTTTCTACCACTCTAACCACGTGATGGTTCATAGGTCCAATGCATTGTTGTTGCTACAAAGGAGAGGATGTGATGATCCGTGCTTTCCTCTTTTTACCCATCGAAAAATCACCAATAATATCGCCGGTCTCTGGTCACTCCGGTCTCGCTGGTCTAAGCTGGACCAAGCTGCGTGCGCCCCTTTGGCTCACGCGGCTTAGGCATGGCGCCGGCAGCAGCAGGGTGCTGCCCCTTCACAGATTTTAATGTCAGTAGGGGGGGAGTCATCTGAGCTGACGTCACAGCTCTGCGACATCAGCTCTCTCATCTCCAGGTGATGGTAATTACCAGCAGTAGCAGAAACACAGGGAGAACGGACCAGCTCCCTTCTCCTTCCTTCTCCCCACTCTTATGCCGCCCCTCCGCAGATTTGAAAGTCAGTATAGGGGGACGTCTGAGCTGACATCACAGCTCCGTGACACCAGCTCTCTCGCCTCCAGGTGATGGTAATTACCGGCAGTAGCAGAGACACAGGGAGATAGATCTTCAAAACATATGCGCGTGTACTTTTGTTCGCGTCACCGGCGCAAACAAAAGTACACCAGATTTTATAAGATACACGCATAGCCACGCGTATCTTATAAAATCCGGGGTCGGCGCGCAAAGCTGCGCAAAATCGGCAGCCTGCGCGCGCCGAGCCGCGCAGCCTGCTTCCGTTCCTTCCGAGGCCACTCCGAAATTGGAGCGGCCTCGGAGGGAACTTTCCTTCCGTGTCCCCCCACCTTCCCCTCCCTTCCCCTATCTACCCCACCCCCCAGCCCTATCTAAATCCCCCCCTACCTTTGTTGGGCAAGTTACACCTGCTTGAAGCAGGCGTAACTTGTGCACGCCGCCCCAGCATCCCCCGGCACAGGCCACAGTGCTGGGGGACTCTGGATCGCCCTCCCGGCCCGCCCCCAAACAGTCACCATGCCCCCGGACCCGCCCCCCGGATCTGCCCCCTCCCTCCCCTTTTACAAAGCCCCGGGACTTACGCGCGTCCCGGGGCTTTGCGCGCGTCGGCGGCCTATGCAAAATAGGCGCGCCGGTGCGCAAGTGCCCTGCGCGCGTAAATCCGAGAGGATTTACGTGCGCAGGGGTTTTAAAATCTACCCCAGGAGAATGGACCAGCTCCCTTCTCCTTCCTTCTCCCCGCTCTTATGCCGCCCCCTCTGCAGATTTTAAAGTCAGTGAGGGGGATGTCTTTGCTGACATCACAGCTCTGTGACACCAGCTCTCTCGCCTCCAGGTGATAGTAATTACCGGCAGTAGGAGAGACACAGGGGGAACGGACCTGCTCCCTTCTCCTTCCTTCTCCCTGCTCTTATGCCACCCCTCCGCAGATTTTAAAGTCAGTAGGGGGGACGTCTGAGCTGACATCACAGCTCCACGACACCATCTCTCTCACCTCCAGGTGATGGTTATTACCGGCAGTAGCAGAGACACAGGGAGAATGGACCAGCTCCCTACTCCTTCTTTCTCCCTGCTCTTATGCCGCCCCTCCACAGATTTTAAAGTCTTTAGGAGGGGGACGTCTGAGCTGACGTCACAGCTCCGCGACACCATCTCTCTCACCTCCAGGTGATGGTTATTACCAGCAGTAGCAGAGACACAGGGAGAACGGACCAGCTCCCTTCTCCTTCCTTCTCCCCGCTCTACATAAGAACATAAGAAAATGCCATACTGGGTCAGACCAAGGGTCCATCAAGCCCAGCATCCTGTTTCCAACAGTGGCCAATCCAGGCCATAAGAACCTGGCAAGTACCCAAAAACTAAGTCTATTCCATGTAACCATTGCTAATGGCAGTGGCTATTCTCTACGTGAACTTAATAGCAGGTAATGGACTTCTCCTCCAAGAACTTATCCAATCCTTTTTTAAACACAGCTATACTAACTGCACTAACCACATCCTCTGGCAACAAATTCCAGAGTTTATTTGTGCGTTGAGTAAAAATGAACTTTCTCCGATTAGTTTTAAATGTGCCCCATGCTAACTTCATGGAGTGCCCCCTAGTCTTTCTACTATCCGAAAGAGTAAATAACCGATTCACATCTACCCGTTCTAGACCTCTCATGATTTTAAACACCTCTATCATATCCCCCCTCAGCCGTCTCTTCTCCAAGCTGAAAAGTCCTAACCTCTTTAGTCTTTCCTCATAGGGGAGTTGTTCCATTCCCCTTATCATTTTGGTAGCCCTTCTCTGTACCTTCTCCATCGCAATTATATCTTTTTTGAGATGCGGTGACCAGAATTGTACACAGTATTCAAGGTGCAGTCTCACCATGGAGCGATACAGAGGCATTATGACATTTTCCGTTTTATTCATCATTCCTTTTCTAATAATTCCCAACATTCTGTTTGCTTTTTTGACTGCCGCAGCACACTGCACCGACAATTTCAATGTGTTATCCACTATGACACCTAGATCTCTTTCTTGGGTTGTAGCACCTAATATGGAACCCAACATTGTGTATTTATAGCATGGGTTATTTTTCCCTATATGCATCACCTTGCACTTATCCACATTAAATTTCATCTGCCATTTGGATGCCCAATTTTCCAGTCTCACAAGGTCTTCCTGCAATTTATCACAATCTGCTTGTGATTTAACTACTCTGAACAATTTTGTGTCATCTGCAAATTTGATTATCTCACTCGTCGTATTTCTTTCCAGATCATTTATAAATATATTGAACAGTAAGGGTCCCAATACAGATCCCTGAGGCACTCCACTGTCCACTCCCTTCCACTGAGAAAATTGCCCATTTAATCCTACTCTCTGTTTCCTGTCTTTTAGCCAGTTTGCAATCCACGAAAGGACATCGCCACCTATCCCATGACTTTTTACTTTTCCTAGAAGCCTCTCATGAGGAACTTTGTCAAACGCCTTCTGAAAATCCAAGTATACTATATCTACCAGTACACCTTTATCCACATGTTTATTAACTCCTTCAAAAAAGTGAAGCAGATTTGTGAGACAAGACTTGCCCTGGGTAAAGCCATGCTGACTTTGTTCCATTAAACCATGTCTTTCTATATGTTCTGTGATTTTGATGTTTAGAACACTTTCCACTATTTTTCCTGGCACTGAAGTTAGGCTAACCGGTCTGTAGTTTCCCGGATCGCCCCTGGAGCCCTTTTTAAATATTGGGGTTACATTTGTTATCCTCCAGTCTTCAGGTACAATGGATGATTTTAATGATAAATTACAAATTTTTACTAATAGGTCTGATATTTCACTTTTTAGTTCCTTCAGAACTCTGGTGTGTATACCATCCGGTCCAGGTGATTTACTACTCTTCAGTTTGTCAATCAGGCCTACCACATCTTCTAGGTTCACCGTGATTTGATTCAGTCCATCTGAATCATTACCCATGAAAACCTTCTCCATTACGGGTACCTCCCCAACATCCTCTTCAGTAAACACCGAAGCAAAGAAATCATTTAATCTTTCCGCGATGGCCTTATCTTCTCTAAGTGCCACTCCTCCACAGATTTTAAAGTCAGTATGGGGGGACGTCTGAGCTGACGTCACAGCTTTGTGACACCAGCTCTCTCGCCTCCAGGTGATGGTAATTACCGGCAGTAGCAGAGACACAGGGAGAATGGACCAGCTCCCTTCTCCTTCCTTCTCCTCCACACATTTTTAATCTAGAAAATTACCTGTAAAATTCTCGCTCTTTCCAGGGGTCTGGAATGAAAAAAGTAATCACTATCAGCAAAAATACTGGAGAAATAAAAACATCAGTCTTACTCAATCTTACATCAACCTTATATCAATCTTGCTGAGTATTTATTGCCTTGTTATCACCTAGTTGTTGTTGTTGTTTGGTTTTCACATATTTCCCTCGCTAAGCTTACTGTTCCTATATTTCCTTTGTAACCTCCCCCCCCATTCAATGTATTTTCCTCCTGCTGTTGTAATGTAAACCAATAGGATGTTGCCAAGAATATCAGTATCGAAAAAGTTATAAATAAATAAATAAATACTTCTATACTGCCTCTGTCTCTTCAGTAAACTCACCATTGTTGCGCTTGGAGGTTGACCCTTGTCCTGGAGCAGTGGAGAATGGATCCCTGGTAGGGACCAGGAAGCACCTGCCCTCAGGGGGTGGAGCTCGGGAGGAGACAGAGGCTAGTAGGAGCTTCACCACTGGAAGTCCGAGCCTGTAAAGACCCGGGCCTGTAGAGACCCGGGCCACTTGGATTTAGGTGGGCATTGCAGGGTCTTCCGGAGAGGTAGTAGAGAGGCATGCCCACAATCAGCAAGGGAGCGTAGTCAGACTTCACACTGTTGGCCTGAAGAGACAAGGAAGGTCCAACAGCGTAGGTGGTGACAAGGCAAGGGACAGAGCCAGAATCAGGAGACGTGGTCAATGGTAGCCGAGGTCAGAATCCAAGGGTCAGTCCAAGGAATAGTCAACAAGGCAGAGGTCAGGTTCTGAAGGTCAGATGAGGTCACAAGGCAGGCAGGGGTCAGGATGCAGGCAGCAGACAGGAAGGTCAAGGAACAGGCTGATGTCAGTACCAGAGAGACAGTCCGAAGGATGCTGGAACAAGGACACTGGAACAAGACTGGAACAAGACTGAGACAAGACTGTGAACGCAGAGGCAAACTAGTACACTTATAGTGCCAACCCGATTGCCAAGGCAAAGAAGTGCAGGCAGGGACTTCCTTATATTGTTCCATCAATCAGGGCACACCGCAGAGCTAGGACCCGTCCCTGGCCCTACAAGAGGCCGGGCGGTCCGCGTACACGCATAGGGGCGTGGCCAATGCCACCGGAGATGCCAAACTCTGGCGTGAGCCCTGATGCGCAGTGTAAGACCCAGCGACCAACGCCATGGGACGCCAAGGCCTGGAGGAGCTTGCGGCTGCCACTGGGGAGGGTGACCTGTGACCTGCAGAGGAGCTAGTGAGGTGAGCAGGCCTGTGCGTGGGCTGGGTGCGGACAGGGCGCGTAACATCTATTAGGGATGTGCAGACCAAAAAAATTTGTTTCGGTCCATTCATTCCTTTTATTGGGACCCATATTTTTTTCATTAGTTTCAAAATGAAAAAACAAATTTTGTTTATTTGTTTCATTAGTTTAATTCATTTTCCATTAAAACACAAGGGAGAATTATTGCAGTCTATAATTGTGGTGCATATTGTGATAATTAGGAATTAACATAAAACATGCCACTTTTTGCGCTGCATGTGATATTTACAGCAATTTGATAAATCCGGCTATTAGAGTCAGGGAGCTCCAGAATGGTCCTATAATCGGGAAACTTCCAGGCTACCCTTTCAGTAACTATTTGCAGTGAACAAGATAATAATTTGGTACTACAGAAACATTTTAAAAACAAAGACATTCTTTTCTGTGGTAAAAAGATTCAGATATTTCCAGATGTTGCTAGAAGTAGGAGAAAGCAATTTGTGATGTTAAAAGCTAGAGCCTTGTCCTTAGGGGCATTATTCTTTCTTAAATTTTTATATAAGTGTTACATTATATTTTGTAAGAACAGATTTATTTTTTATGGTCCTTCCCATCTTGAGACTTTTCTTGCAGATAAAGAATCTACATCTTGACTGTCAATGAGGTTTAGATAGTATTATAAATAATGTCTTTCCTATATATATATATATGCTTTTCCTTTTTAGATATTTTTCTTTACCTTACGAAGCACTCCCCCAGATTATTAAGGGGATAGTAATTAAGGAACAATTGATGCTATAAGTTATGTATGTCTTATTTTCTTGATTTTCTTCCTGGTTTTGCCTGTGATATTATTAATGTAATGATTAATAATATAATAGAGTATAAATTAAAAAAAAAAAAGAGGATGGCTGTCCAACAATAGTGTCCTGAGCAGATGATGGCAGCATGAGAGGCAAAGGGGCACCAAAAGTGGCATCATGAAGTGGGAATGAAGTAGAAAATGTAGTAGAAAAAAAATCCCAAGGTACAGATACAGGGACCAAGAATCGGAAAGAGTGGTATCAAGGTAAAGAATTCAAAATCATGGGAGAGGTGACCAGCAGCACTCCAGATTGGCAAGAAGTCCTCAAAGTGTAAGAGCTGGAGTGTGCCAGGAATATACAGTCAGAAATAAGAAATACGTTAAAAATATAAAGGTGTAAAATCTGTGCATGGCAGCAAGGCTGTGCAGCACAACCATCTGAAGGTGTAGGATGAGGGGCATAGCATTAAGGCAGAGTGGCATGCGAGATACCCGTCATTCCATTGGAGCATGCAGACAAACATAGAGAGGGAAAATGACTCTTCCTGTCAAAATATGGCTGCACCAGGATGATCCACCAGTCCAGTAGGATATGTTTGTGACATGGAGTAAGCCACACATGTTATTGCTAGGTAGTAGGTAGGTACCCAAATGCACAGTACAGAGGAACTGCTAGTGGTCCATGAAATCAGTTATGGTTCATGAAGCAGTGCCACAAGTGTGCGAAAGAATGGATAGCTGTGCAAGAGTAAGAAATGGCAAGCAGGTAAATACCATAGATGAAGAATGGTCTTAAAATCCTGAGGAGTGTTTCAGTAAGTTTGTAAAGCAATCTTTACAAAGTAGGGCCACAGTGGAAATGATTTGATCATGGCATGTGTACCTGTAAATGACAGGCCTCAGTGGATAGGGTTAGGAAATGGCATGCCATATCTGTAATGGATAGGCCTCAGTGTTAATATTTGGAACATGGCATGCTGTAGCTGTAAGTAATAGGCCTCAGTGGTGAGGATTTGAAAATGGCATGCCGCAGCTGTAAGTGATAGACCTTGGTGGTTAGTGTTGGAGTAAGCCAGGCTGATAAAGGATAAGTTATTCTTAAGTGGTGGGTTTTGAAAAAGAGGCAGAGGATCTCAGTGGAGACATGTCCCAGAGGTATGATCTCACTGACCTCTCTGCTTGCTTCACCTCAATACCTCTTTGGAGCGAAGCAGGCAGGGGAGACACTGAGACATGACTCCACTGTCTCTCCTTACCTGCTTCTCCTCAACAGTTGTTTGAGGAGAAGCAGGCAGGGGACAGTCAGTGGAGTCATGTCTCAGTGTCTCCCCTGCCTTCTTCACTCCAAAGAGGTATTGAGGTATTAAGTTTACTAATAAATACTTTGTATTAGACCAGTTAGCACAGGGCAACATGAACTAAGTTTGAGATTTGCTGAACATGTGGATATTTAAAGGGCCACATCCACTTTACCATTAGTTTTTGCGCTCATCTGTATTCTGCATATCGTTAGCTTAGTACATTGGAAGATACCATTTTTTTGCTCATGTACTGCAAATTGTGTGCCACTGACTTGCCCTGCCTTCTTCACCCCAAATAACAGTTGAGGAGAAACAGGCAAGGGGAGACAGTGGAGTAATGCCTCTGAGGTTGCGTTTGTTAAAAGGAGTCAGAGGATCTCAGCGGCGTCATGTCTCAGAGGTTACATTTGTTAAAAGGAGGGAGAGGAACTCAACGGATTCATGCCTCGTAGGTTGCATTTGGGAAAAGAAAGCAGAGGAGCTCAGTGGAGTCATGCCTCGTAGGTTGCATTTGGGAAAAGAAGGCAGAGGAGCTCAGTGGAGTCATGCCTCGAAGGTTGCATTTGGGGAAAAAAAGGCAGAGGAGCTCAGTGGAGTCATGCCTCGAAGGTCGCATTTGGGGAAAAAAAAGGCAGAGGAGTGCAGAGGAGTCATGCCTCAAAGATTATATTTAGGGAGAAGGAAGCAAAGGAGCACAGTGGAGTCATGCCATGAGGAGGTATCCAAGGTTCTTGAAGAAGTTGCCAAACAAATGGAACCTAAAGCAGTGGGTGAGCTGGAATGGGGGCTACCATCGGCACTTCCAGAGCCTGGCTGACCGTTTCCAGCACAGCTCTGTCCTGGCCATCCCCACTCTCTAATGCAGCTGCCCAGGCTAGAGCTGACCTGAAGCAGTTTTTGTTCCTATTTTGTTTTTTAATGAAGTTTGATGTATGTTTAAGATGTTTATTTATGAATCATAAAATTTGTTAGCTGTGTGCTGCTGGTGTGATTGGATCAGTTAGGCCAGAAACTCCCAAGCACTACTGTTGCTAAGGGAATTGAGCTACAATAAGGCTCTGTCCTGGACAAACAATGGCTAATTGTAGTGCTATTTAATATTTGTGTGGGTGGGGACCCCCATGATGATTTT
The DNA here is from genome assembly GCF_901001135.1 of Rhinatrema bivittatum. Classification (NCBI taxonomy): domain Eukaryota; kingdom Metazoa; phylum Chordata; class Amphibia; order Gymnophiona; family Rhinatrematidae; genus Rhinatrema; species Rhinatrema bivittatum. The sequence goes on along the minus strand of NC_042615.1, from coordinate 658,167,340 downwards.
GTTTTTCAATTGAAAGCAAGGCTTTCAGCTACTACTGCTACTAGGCTATTTCTTTGTTTCTCTGGTACTAGTCGCCTCTCCTTTTCCAGGACTCTTAGTGCTTCCTGCTATGAGTTGAAGCAGGGGAATGCTTCCTGAGTTTGGGTCTCTCTGAAGGAGCACAGAGTAAATGATGAGGCTGGCACAATAATGCCCATTGAAGTGGGAAAGTCTCAGTTGTTTTCTGCACTTTATGAGCAGACTCAGGCTTGTCTGGATAGAAAGAAGGCAAGCATAATAAGCTCCTGCACAGACCGGGAAGACTAGCAGCTGAAAAGATGCTAGTGCTCTCCTTCCTCCCACCATGCAAATCAGAAACCCCTGACCCTGCATCTCCTCTCTCCAGTGGCACCACAAGTTCTATTTTATTGTCTTTAGTTGGCACTTTAACAGTTTTGAGTTATAAATGTTTTCAACATGAGGTTTGTTTCCTTTCTTTCTTCTGCTGAAGGGACAGATCCTTGGCTGTAGTACATTTCTGATAGTTGCTCTATGAATGTTTATTTTTTGAGGCATTTAGAATATTATTATATACGTAAACTAGCAGTAGGGTGGTTGTGGAAGTGTGGCCCAACTGGCGGTGCTGGGGCCACACCAGGACTCAGCAATGCATCTCTTCCAGCCCTTGACCTTGCATCTTGGGCCTGGACAGGAACAGCAAGGTGGTACTTCTTGTGTGGCCCAACTGGCGGTGTTGTGGGCCATCATTTTGGTGTGTGGCCTTGGATTGGATTTACAGACTGTGGAGGCAGCAGCAATGTGGTGGTTGTAGTGTGTTCCCACTGGCAGTGTGGGGGCACAGCAGGGCACAGCATAGCATCTCTTCCAGCCCTCAATCTTGCATCTCAGGCCTGGACAGGTACAGCATTGTAATGGATGTAGTGTGGCCCAACTGGCAGTGTTGGGAACACAGCAGGGCTCAGCATTGAACACCTTTCCAGCCTTTGATCTGGCATCTCGGATCTGACAACATATCAATGTGGTTGGTGACATGTGGTCCAATTTATGATGTTGCGGGCAGAGCAGGCAGATGCAATTAGTCAGTCACAGTCACTAGATGTTGCTGGATGCTGGATGTAAGCTCTATTGCTGTTATTGAGGCATGGCATGCAAAAAGGCAGAGCAGCTAGCAGTTACAGGACCTTCACGTTCCATCCATTCATCTTGCCACTCGCATGGCAAATCTGGATAGCCATCGGCACCATTTTGATTAGTGGCAGCCGACGGTCCGGGAGCGGGAGATCGCTCCCGGGACCCCCCACTTGACCACCAGGTACCTGTAAAAGGTTTTTGGAGGGGTCGGGAGGGTGGAGGAAGCTAAGGGATTAGTTTTAAAGGGTCAGGGTGGGTTTAGGGGTTATTTTTGTGTGCCGTTTTTCCTGCCCTCCCCCAAAACAATAAGAGAACCCCCATGAACAATATATTGGGGTTTTCCAATTTCTGACAATTTTGAAAATATCGTACGATATTTTCAATCATCTGAAGCCCGATTCACATCCCTAGTATTATGTTGGCCAGTTCCTATATATCTTTCTGTTTCTTTTCCCTTTCTTTCAGTCTGGGATGACTATACACTGTAAGGATTTCCTCTTTGGTTTGGTTGCCTTTCTCAAAATTACTTGAGCATTATTATCAGTTCTGATCTGATTTTGGGTAAAACAATATAAATTTGTGTTCAGATTTATTTATGTAATCATGGTGCAGCAGAACTATGCCTAAAATCAGTAAAGGTTTTGTCTTTCATTGTTAGCAAATTATTACTGCAAAAATGCACACTTGTATTGTATTTCTCCAGTTTTAATATTTTCTTATATTAATTTATGATTAATTGCTTTGTTTTTATTGGTTTCTGTAATTCTACTTCATGAAAGATTTTGCCTTCTAACTTATGACACTATTGTGCATCAAGGTTCCTAACCTACTATCTATGAATATCTCTACGTTCTATTATCTGACTTAGGCGGCAGCAGGTTTCTTATCTGACAGCATTATAATTATGAAAGTGTCTGCATATTAATGATTCAGTGTTTACATAAACAACTAGCCTTGGAGAAATCTAATGAGCAAGCATTGCAGGATTTAATTTTGCCTAATTAAATGTAAACAATGTTAAATGTTGTATGTTCCAGGATTTTTTCAGGGTATCGTGAAGTTTCTCTTTTTAACTACAGAAAACATTTTTTATTCAAATCCTCATCAGACCTCTGTTTATTAGAAATAAAAATGCTGCCATATTAACCATGAAAGCCTCTTCATATTGTAGTAATCAGTTAACCTAGAATGTTCATTCCATTATTGGTTCAAACATGCATTCCCTTTTCCTATTCTGTAGGTCTGTGCCACACAGTATTATTTATTTAGAGAAGAACTGGAAAATCTTTTAAAAACATTGTGACACTTTTTCTCTTTTTTTCACCTTGTTAAGAACATAGGATATCATATATTTCAAAATATAACAACATTTTAGGTAAATTATTTGATGTACAATTTGAGGATCACAAATTATTTGACCACTTTTTAAAATATATGGTATTCTTCCTTTCATTAAAAAGGATGTTCTTAATTGACAATTTTTTTGTGTTCCTTATTTACTGAATGTTATCACTGAATTGTAAACCTACCTCAGTTGTCTTTCCTTTCCTCTACAGATTCTTCTTCCACTCTTTGGTCTGGGTATGTATATTAGGGCAGCGGTCCCCAATCCTGTCCTGGGGGCCCACCAGCCAGTCGGGTTTTCAGGATACCCACAATGAATATGCATGAGAGAACATTTGCATGTTATAGAGGCAGTGCATGCAAATGTTCTCTCATGCATATTCATTGTGGATATCCTGAAAACCCGACTGGCTGGTGGGCCCCCAGGACAGGGTTGGAGACCACTGTATTAGGGGACTGACTCCTTTTAAATTACTGAATACCATTTGCCGCCATCTTCTGGAGAAAGTTTGGCTTAGCTTTCTGTGAAAATAAGATGGATGGTCATATACTCTGCAACAGTGGATTCCTCCATCATGATTAAAATTCAAACCTAATATTGTAGAAGGTTTATCCAGAACTTTATTTGTCCTCAAGAGATCAGAATGTTTGATTACTAATATTTTTGAAAATTAAAAGAAAATAATAACCATTATCCATTGTGTAAAGTTCCAAAAGTCTTTAAGGCAAGCAGAACTACCCACTAAAAATATGCAAAAACTACATTAATCCAACCCTTACCAATTTTGGACATTCTGATTTATCCAACACACATTCTAAATTGGTGTACTATTTAAATAGTAAGTCCAGACAAAAAAGCACAATTCAGTTCAAATTTATAGTGGCAGAAGAAAGGGAAAGCAATAATCAAAGCCATATTTTCTAGTAAAATTGCCCACCCTCAATGCACATACATTTTGGAAGCCTCCCCAGAGGTGGGGGAGGCAACAACAAACCCATTGGTGATACAGCATTGTGTGCTTAAGTGAACCACAGTATTTTACAAACTGTGTGGCAAAAGTTACAAGACTATACATTTCTGCTCTAAATCTATATGGATATATTTCAGTATGTATGTACATTTCCAATACAAATAATCATTCTCTACCTAATTTATAAACAATGAAAGAGAGAGAGAGAGAGAGAGAGACTACCGACAAGGCCCTTATAGTAGTTAGCTATTAATATCTCTATAGGAGGCCCACCTAGTAACTCGAGGTGAGGTTCATATAGTAGTGTAGGGATTAGGAGCCACTTTTACATGCAGAGTGAGATGTATGAACAGAACAGTGCACTCTTGTGAATATCTGATGTCCTTTGGAGTGAGGAAACTCACACAAAGATGAGATTTGTACAATGTTCTCTCAACCTAGCTTAGTCTTTTGGCAAGTCTTGTGGGGGTCAGGAGGGTTCCCCAAGACTTGTCAAAAGTCCCTGGTGGTCCAGCAGGGGTCCAGGAGCGATCTCCTACACTCGGGCCATTGGCTGCCAGCAATCAAAATGGTGCCGATAGCCTTTGCCCTTACTATGTCACAGGGCCTACCGCTGCCATTGGTTGGCCCTTGTCACATGGTAGGAGCACAAGATGGCACCGGCAGCCGACGGAGGAAGGGCAGGAGACGCTCCGGGACCCCCGCTAGACCACCAGGGAATTTAGGCAAGTCTTGCGGAGGGGGTCAGGAGGGTGGAGGGTTGTAGTTAATTAAATTAAAAGGGAAACGAATGAGAATGGCACGTATCAATGGATCGGGGGGCCCCTTTGAACAGATACAACGTGTCTGGCCCCAACGAATACGAATGCCATATGAAACATATGTGGCTTCTCTGCACATCCCTAATGGAGACTGGTGGAATGTCTTTCTAAAGAAGCGTATTCATGTGAGACTTGAAGAAGAATAGAGGTAGAGCTGAAAGTACTAAAAATAGGATTAATTTCCATATGAAGCTAATAGTGAGAAAATGACTGGAGACAATAGTAAGCTAAGTATAATGGCATAGTCTGCTCAAGGATTGAACCTGAGGATGGTATGGCCAGTAAACTGGCAAGGCAAGTCAGGTAACCTCCAACTGGAACAGTGACAGGACATCTTCTGCTTCTAATGGCCATTATCCTTTTGGGTTGAGCCTTTGGTTGTTGGTGGCCTTGAATCAGGACTAAGCAAGGTTGGAATAAGAATCATAGGCAAATTCTGTAAACAGGAAGACCAGATGAGATGAATCAATCTGGAGAAGCAAAGCATACAATCAATGCTAGAGTCAATGCAATGAGACAAACTGGAAAAAGAACTCAACAAGAGGGCCAGAAAATGAGACTCAAGCTCTGACAACCTGCTGACTAAAAGCCTGGAAATTATGTACGTCAAGATAGGATGACTGCAAGCAGCAATTGTGGGCCAAGGAGCTGGGAAGACTGAACAAATATTCCTCAAAGCCCACAGAGGCCCCTACTGTTGAGAGGTGAAAACTGCCTATTGAGACCTCACACTGAGATGACAAAGATAGCTGACAAGCACAAGTGCTGAACACAGAGTATGAAAACTGGAAAAATCAGAAATTAGGGGTCAGATAAATTTCCAAAATCCATTCTGTTAAATTCTACAAACACATTTCTAAATGTTTAATTAACAAACACTACAGATGAAAATAAAAATCATAATACCAGGATTTTCATATCTGGAACTACTTGGTACCTCTATTTTATTATAGCCTCATTAACATTCCTAGTTATAATAATAGGTCTATGCACATTTTAGTAAATGTATTCATAAGAACATAAGAACATAAGAAAATGCCATACTGGGTCAGACCAAGGGTCCATCAAGCCCAGCATCCTGTTTCCAACAGTGGCCAATCCAGGCCATAAGAACCTGGCAAGTACCCAAAAACTAAGTCTATTCCATGTAACCATTGCTAATGGCAGTGGCTATTCTCTAAGTGAACTTAATAGCAGGTAATGGACTTCTCCTCCAAGAACTTATCCAATCCTTTTTTAAACACAGCTATACTAACTGCACTAACCACATTCTCTGGCAACAAATTCCAGAGTTTAATTGTGCGTTGAGTAAAAAAGAACTTTCTCCGATTAGTTTTAAATGTGCCCCATGCTAACTTCATGGAGTGCCCCCTAGTCTTTCTACTATCCGAAAGAGTAAACAACCGATTCACATCTACCCGTTCTAGACCTCTCATGATTTTAAACACCTCTATCATATCCCCCCTCAGTCGTCTCTTCTCCAAGCTGAAAAGTCCTAACCTCTTTAGTCTTTCCTCATTCAGAGGTAGCTTTTAAAAGCTCTGCTCATGCAAAAATGCCCAAAGCAGTACATGGAAAAAATAAGAGGGTGGAAAAGGGGCAGGATGGGCAGAGCATGGAGATTCTGGAGAGGTGCCAACAGTTATGCACGTAACTCCTTATTTTAAAACCGGAGAACATGGTGTATGTTAGCTTGCTATCCATGTAACTTTACTGCTGATCCAGATGAGGAGCAAGCCTGTAGATTTCAAGTTTTAGAACTTACAGGACATGGTAAGGGGTCTGGTTCAACTGGAAGGCATGCAGAATGAAGAACCAGAGGGATCTGGAAGACCTCAATATTAACTGGGCAAACTTGTAGATTAATTGGAAAAACTGGGTTGTCCCTCATGCAGGGCCAGTGCCGCCCCTCCCCTCCTCCTGCGTCTTATGGAGCGAAAAATACGGTAAGTTTTTGGTCTTTTATTTCTTGTTAATTTTATTTCTATAATGTTTTGCTGATTTAATTTTCAAAGTATTACATAAACGTGACGAGTGACGAGTGAAATATTATGCATGTTACGTGTGCCGTCCACAGCACACCCGCAGCTCGGTCCTCTCACCTCTTGGCATTAACTCCAGCTCCTGGTTCCTTGTTTCTGGCAGCGGTAGACTACCAGCTCCGTCCTCAGTCTTCTCCTGGTGCCTCCAACTCAGCTACAGTACCTGGCATTGCCAGTCCAGCCACCACTTCCATTGCTTCACGTCGGGCCTCTCCGCGTGGCCCGTGGAGAGACGCTGCTACATGGTGCTGCGCCCCTCCCTAGGTGTGTGCACACGCATCACTAATGCTTAAGTAGGGCCCACGGCGGGAACCTAGACACAGTCCTGATGATGATGTTAGCGGAGCACCGGTACTTAAGCCCGGGCTCCACTCCATAGTTTTGCCTTTGCAACAGTTCTCCTCGCTGGTGGAGTACTCGTTGCCTCCTCAGAGATTCGTCTCACTCCTGTGTTCCTGTTCCTGACTCCTTGCCTCTAAGTTCCTGCTCTTTACCTTTCCTCGGATTGCCTGCACAGACTTTGACTTTGCTTTACCTGACCACACCATTGACTCTCTCCAAGCCCAGACCTCTGCTTTACTTGACCATGCTGTTGCCTCTCTCCAGACCCAGACCTCTGCATTGCCTGACTACGCTGTTGCCTCTCTCCAAACCTCTGCATTGCCTGACTATGCCGTTGCCTCTCTCCAGACCCAGACCTCTGCATTGCCTGTTGCCTCTCTCCAGACCCAGACCTCTACATTGCCTGACTACGCTGTTGCGTCTCTCCAGACCTCTGCATTGTCTGACTACGTTGTTGCCTCTATCCAGACCCAGACCTCAGCATTGTTTGACTACGCTTGACCATCTTCATGTTCAGACCTCACCTTGCTTGCCACTGCTTACAGATTGCTGCCAGCCCTGACTCAAGCTTGTTCATTGACACCTCTTCAGACTACTACCTGGACTTGGTCTATTCAGGCTTCGGCCTGCTCTTGCTTGGGTGCCCCCTGTCTGCCTACGTTCCTTTGGTGCCCGGGTTTCCAGGACAATACCTTGTCCAGTATAGACTGTACCATTTCCCTTCTGCTGTCTCTGGGCTGATCACGATCTCCTCATCGATGACACACAGAGGCCCACCTAAGTCCAGCCGGCCCCGGCAACCAAAGGCTCAAACCATGGGGAATGAGGGCTGGTATTGGTGAAGCTCCAGCTGGCCTCAGTTCATCAGCCCACTCCACCTGCCGATGGTGGGAACCCACTGAAGATCTGTATATATCCACTCTATGGCTTGTCTAACTTATCCAATTAACTTAACCAGATAAGAGCGAAAATCACTACTTATCCAGTTAAGTTAACTGGATAAGTAATGCCGCCCTGATACGCCAACTGCCCACCCACAAATTTACAGGCTAAAAGATAGCCGGATAAATTCTACTTAACTGGCTATTGAGCACTGAACACACTTTCAATATTGGGCCCATAGATTCAAAGATTGATCAAGGTATTCAATCAAAAAGCTCTGGAGAGGACCCAAAGTGAAAGAATGTAGACAAGAAGAAGATTCAGCTACCCCAAAGTTAATTGGAGGGCATAAAGTGGAAGTGTACCTGCCACTTATGTGAACGTAGGTGAGTGTGGTCGCTTGCTCGAGAGAGTGAGCCCTTGGACCATGGCACAACCAAAGGGTGAAGCTCCAAGGTACACACAGTGGGTAGGCAAGCATATCCAAGCACAGGCTAGACAGAAGCTTGGAGACTTGGAACACTCGAGCCTCCACTGAACCTGCACACACAGGGGTGAGACCCAGCAATACAATGCTGGTATCTGGGGTAGCCCTCCGGCCACTCGATAACCCTTTTGGACTTTCCATTTGGGAATAGTTTGTGCATCAGGACAGAGAGAGGTCGAGGACAGAAGAGATAACATGAAAAAAGCATGGACTTGACTCAGAAGTCTCTTGGCAATGAGGACAAGATAAGGGCACTGAAGACTTGGAACTGAGATGAAGCCACTGAAGACTTGGAACTTAGGCAAAGACTCAGGTTCATAAACAGTTTCAGGTTCAAATGAGCTCTGCACTGCAGTGCACCCTACAAAGCCTGAAGGTTGGACGTGTACCACATCATCCTGCTGTGCACAATTCACAACCCGTGGGCCAGTAGCAGACCATGCTGGGGATGTGGCAGGTTCTCTGAAACTCGGGCATGGATGGAAGTCAGAACATCACTTGAAACATCATTTGAAACAAGGAACATGGCTTGAGATGTAGAACAAAGCTTAAGATGAGGAACTAGGAGATTTTCTGGCTGGACAAGCTCCACAAGACCAGAAGTAGGAACAAGACTAGGAACTTGGAACTTGAGACATGGAACTTGGAACTTTAAAACATGGATGGACTCTGAGGACTTGACCCAATGAAGATGGACTTGGAGACAGGTCTAGTGCCAGGAGGTGTCCTACACAACCCGCTGTGGGCTGGTCATGGACTACATCATTGGCACGCCTGAAGGAAGAACGAGACAGGACCTGGAAGACAGAACTTGAAGACAAGGGCTGGGACATTCAGAAGACTGAAGACTTGGAACATGCGACACCAGGAACATATGAGGACTTGACATCAGGAGATAATGATGCAGAAACCACCAAGAGTCCAGGTTATCACAAGTTATCCCGGTAAATGCTGACTTTTCAATATTTCACCCACTGACCTGGCTAGGAATAGCTGGATAACTTATTATCCATCTAAAGTTTAGCTGGATTACTTAGGGGCATTCTGGGGGTAATCTGAGGCAGAGTTAGGTTAGCTGGCTAAGGTATCTGGCTAGAAAAGTTGAATAGTTCAGCTCAGTTACTCACCTTGGAAAGGTGTTGAGGTAGTGTGATTGGGTTTGAATAGGGACCAACATTTGTTAATCAAGAGAGCAGTGAGTCACTCTGGCTGACTAACTGAAGTTAGCCAAGCCGCACATTTTACTTTCAGAAATTAGCGCCGACCCAAAGGTGGGCGCTAATTTCTTCCGGCACTGGGAAAGTGCACAGAAAAGCAGTAAAAACTGCTTTTCTATACACCCTCCGACTTAATATCATGGTGATATTAAGTCAGAGGTCCCGAAGAGTAGAAAAAGTAAAAAAAAAAATAAAAAAAAATTTGAATTCGGCCCGCAGCTGTCGGGCCAAAAACCGGATACTCAGTTTTGCTGGCGTCCGGTTTCCGAGCCCATGGCTGTCAGCGGGCTCGAGAACCGATGCCAGCAAAATTGAGCGTTGGCTGTCAAACCCGCTGACAGCCACCGCTCCGGGCTAAAAGGAGGTGCTATGGACATGCTAGTGTCCCTAGCGCCTCCTTTTGCCCGATTCTACCGCAGCACCTCATTTGAATACTGTATCGCGCACACCGGCGAGTGGCCAGTGCACGCGCCGGGAGAGTGGGCGTTTGTCCACTCTCCTGTGTTTTTACTGAATCGGCCTGATAATAAGTAGCATTGCAAATTATATATAGATATATAGATATATAGAGAGAGATAAAGTAGTGAAGATGATTGATGATCAAAGCATGGATTCTTGTTTTTATTGTGACAAAAGAAAGGAGTATATTTTAGCTAAGTTTCTGGAAGAAGCTGCAAGATTTCAAAGAGGAGCAGATACGGGAATGAAAAGAGGAACTAGTTGAATATGACTCCAAGATAATAGGAGTCTAATTGGGTGTGATGCTTTACATTGGTATAAAATAAAGGAGGTTTGAATAAAGAGGGAATCTGATCTCAGTTTTGACATGTACATCAAGGGGAATAAGCAAAATGATTTAAGAATAGAAGAGTACTTGAAAAGATCTGAGTGGCTGTGATGCTCCTAAGTATTTGGATGTAAGAGGGCACTTAAAAGTATTTGGAAGCAAGAGAGAGTCTTGAAAGGATTTAAAGTCAGAGTAATGCCAACAAAAGATTTGGTGACAGGCATATACCTACAAGAATTTGAAGGCATGGCTATCTTTTAAAGCATATTATGGGCATGGCTATGCACTATAGTTTTTTGTTTTAATAAAGAGAAAGAGTCCTAATGTGTTTTCTAGCTTTAAAAGAAAGGTCTCACTTTCTTTATAAACTGTAGGTATCATTTAAAATCAATCTTTGAGGTATATTTCCTGGCATTATCTGCATTTGTCAATTTGGCATGGATTACTCATTTATTGTATCTAATTTGACTCCACCAGATTAACATGCTGGTATTATTTAGGATATTGGAGGAGTTTGAACTCTTTAGCAAATCAACTGAGACAGAGGGATAATACTTCATGGTATAGAGATGCACACTGCTGTAACACACTTAGGGACCTCACAGGGAAGGTGCTGATGAAATTTGAATAAATTAGGGCATAACTGTTTTTCTGTTGCTGACAAGTACAAAGAGGAAACATACAGTATATAATATATTAAATTCAACATTGTCCTCTCTAAGGTTATAAGTGTCTTTTGTCTTAACCATGGTACAAGAATAGTGCCAACAATGTTTCCTTCTTTATTTTTAACATCCTTACTATAATAGGCCAGCTGTCATTCATTCACCTAGTCGGTCTGTAGCATTGAGCTCTGCATGTGCATGGCTATCAGTGGGATCTGCATATTTACAGCCAATGACAGACAAGAACATCTAGTGTGATTCAGGGCAGCAAGTCTATTAGGTGTCATTACTAGGAATGGGCATTTGGGAGAAACGAAATAGGAAATGATACAAAATTTCCTATTTTATTTTGGATCAATTTCAAAATGGAACAAGATAAATTCTGACAAAATGTCATCAGAATATAAGTTTGTTTTTGAAAACGTATACAAACAAAAATTTAAAAGTCGTCAGTCAGACCTAGCACTATGCCTGAAGCTGGGGCCTCCCTTGGGAGTAGGCCAAGACACAAAGATAGGTTCCCGGCCTATGCTCGAGCACGACTCCAGCAGTTTAGCCTAAGCCAAGGCCCAAAGCCTGGGCCTCACCTAAGCATAGGCTATGACCCAACAAAGGGGCAATGGGCTATGATAGAGTGTGATGCCGGGGTCTTGACCTAGGCCTTGGCCCGATGCCTGGGCCTAGGCTGAGAATTGAGCAAAGGCCAAGACCCAGGAAATTTCCTAAATACCCCCCATACTTACCAAATCCAATGCTGCATCCTGGGTTGGTCCCGATACCAGGGACTCAGCTCGGACCAAGATCCAACACCAAGGCCTGGTGTCAGTCTAGGCCAGGACCCAGGCCCAGGCCCAACACCACGGCACAGCCCAGAGGTTGGGTCCTGACATCCCAGGCACAAAACCAAGGCTGGGTCCCGATGCCTGGGCCTGAGCCTAGGCCAGAGTCCGGACCCAGGCCTGTTGCCATGGCCCAGCCCAGAGGCTGGGTCCTGACACCTAGGTCTTAGCCTAGGCTAGGGCTCTGGCCTAGACCTGATAATGCATCCCAGCCTGAAGACAAGATCCCAATGTCAGGCCCAAGCCCGATGCTGGAGCCTGGCCAAGAGGCTTGGTCCCAATGCCTGAGCCTTGGTCCAATGTCAGGCTCAGTCCTTAGAGCACCTCTTAGACATCTTCTTTCTTCGTGTTTTCTTCATCAACTGACAAGGTCCTCTGGGTCTGTTGCGATGGACTTAATTAACTCTGTCACATCCTCTCCAGTGGAGGACACCATTTTGATGTGCTGCAGATAATTCAACATGGGGCCCTGGTGTCAGGCCTGGGTTCAGTTAGTTTTGGTTCTAGGTCCCAGCTGAGGATCAGGTGTCAGGACCCAGCTTGTCCTGACACCTGACACCTGGTCCTCAGCCTTGTCCTAGGCTGAGGACCAGGTGTCAAATTCTAGCCTTCAGGTAATGGACTTCTTCAAGAACTTATCCAATCCTTTTTTAAACACAGCTACACTAACTGCATTAACCACATCCTTTGGCAACAAATTCCAGAGTTTAATTCTGCATTGAGTGAAAAAGAATTTTCTCTGATTAGTTTTAAATGTGCCACATGCTAACTTCATGGAGTGCCCCCTAGCCTTTCTATTATGCAAAAGAGTAAATAACCGATTCACATTTACCCATTCTAGACCTCTAATGATTTTAAAAATCTCTATTATATCCCCCCTTAGCCATCTCCAAGCTGAAAAGTCTTAACCTCTTTAGTCTTTCCTCATAGGGGAGCTGTTCCATTCCCCTTATCATTTTGGTCACCCTTCTCTGTACCTTCTCCATCGCAACTATATCTTTTTTCAGATGCGGCGACCAGAATTGTACACAGTATTCTAGGTGCGGTCTCACCATGTAGCGATACAGAGGCATTATGACATTTTCCGTTTTATTCATCATTCCCTTTCTAATAATTCCCAACATTCTGTTTGCTTTTTTGACTGCGCAGCACACTGAACCGACAATTTGAATGTCTTATCCATTATGACGCCTAGTTCTCTTTCTTGGGTGGTAGCTCCTAATTTGGAACCTAAAATTGTGTAACTCTAGCATGGGTTATTTTTCCCTGTATGTATCACCTTGCACTTATCCACATTAAATTGTATCTGCCATTTGGATGCCCAATTTTCCAGCATTACAAAGTCTTCCTGCAATTTATCACAATCTGCTTGTGATTTAACTACTCTGAACAATTTTGTATCATCTGCAAATCTGATTACCTCATCCGTTGTATTTATTTCCAGATCATTTTTAAATATATTGAAAAGTATGGGTCCCAATACAGATCCCTGAGGCTCTCCACTGCCCACACCCTTCCACTGAGAAAATTGTCCATTTAATCCTACTCTCTGTTTCCTCTCTTTTAGCCAGTTTGTAATCCACAAAAGGACATCGCCACCTATCCCATGACTTTTAACTTTTTCTAGAAGCCTCTCATGAGGAACTTTGCCAAACGCCTTCTGAAAATCCAAATACACTACTTCTACCGGTTCACCTTTATCTACATGTTTATTAACTCCTTCAAAAAAGTGAAGCAGATTTGTGAGGAAGACTTGCCTTAGGTAAAGCCGTGCTGACTTTGTTCCATTCAACCATGTCTTTCCATATGTTCTGTGATTTTGATATTTAGAACACTTTCCACTATTTTTCCTGGCACTGAAGTCAGGCTAAGGGGTCTGTAGTTTCCTGGATTGCCCCTGGAGCCCTTTTTAAATATTGGGGTTACATTAGCCACCCTCCAGTCTTCAGGTACAATGGATGATTTTAATGATAGTGTTGTACTCAGGGGTTGACCACAACACATAGGGGCGGATTTTAAAAGCCCTGCTCGCGTAAATCCGCCCGGATTTACGCGAGCAGGGCCTTGCGCGCCGGCGCGCCTATTTTCCATAAGCCTGCCGGCATGCGCAGAGCCCCGGGACTCGCGTAAGTCCCGGGGTTTTTTGTCGAGGGCGTGTCGGGGACGTGTCGGGGGCGGGGTCAATAGACGCGGCTTTTTGGGGGCAGGACGTGGCGTTTCGGGGGCGGGCCTGGGGCGGTACGGGGGCATAGCCACGCCCTCCGGAACCGCCCCCGGGTCGCGTCTTGGCGAGCCAGGGGCCCGCTGGTGCGCAGGGATTTACTTCTCCCTCCGGGAGGCGTAAATCCCCGGACAAAGGTAGGGGGGGGGTTTAGATAGGGCCGGGGGGTGGGTTAGGTAGAGGAAGGGAGGGGAAGGTGAGGGGAGGGCGAAAGAGAGTTCCCTCCGAGGCCGCTCCGATTTCGGAGCGGCCTCGGAGGGAACGGAGGCAGGCTGCGCGGCTCGGCGCGCGCCGGCTGCCCAAAATCGGCAGCCTTGCACGCGCCGAGCCTGGATTTTAGCAGATACGCGCGGCTACGTGGCTACGCGCCTGGAGCGCGAACAAAAGTACGCGAACACGCCGTTTTTAAAAATCTACCCCATAGATTACAAATTTTTACTAATAGGTCTGAAATTTCATTTTTTAGTTCCTTCAGAACCCTGGGGTGTATACCATCCGGTTCTGGTGATTTACTGCTCTTCAGTTTGTCAATCAGGCCTACAAAATCTTCTAGGTTCAGTCCTTCTGAATCATTACCCATGAATACCTTCTCCGGTATCTTCCCAACATCCTCTTCAGTAAACACCAAAGCAAAGAAATTATTTAATCTTTCCGCGATGGTCTTATCTTCTCTAAGTGCCCCTTTAACCCCTTGATCATCTAACGGTTCAATGACTCCCTCACAGGCTTTCTGCTTCGGATATATTTTAAAAAGTTTTTACTGTGAGTTTTTGCCTCTACGGCCAACTTCTTTTCTAATTCTCAGTCTGTCTTATCAATGTCTTACATTTAACTTGCCAACCCTTATGCATTATCTTATTTTCTTCTGTTGGATCCTTCTTCCAATTTTTGAATGAAGATGTTTTGGCTAAAATAGCTTCTTTCATCTCCCCTTTTAATCATGCTGGTAATCATTTTGCCTTCCTTCCACCTTTCTTAATCTTTTATCTGCTCCTGATGAGATTTCACTTAAAGATATTTGGAATGTAGTTATAGGAGTAGACTCTAAACTTTTAAATTCAATAACTCGCTTGTGTCTGTTTTCACAAGACACTGTTAAAAAATTAAAAGAACTTGATACTAGGTTGTCTTCTTTAGATGCTGCAATGTCTACTCAGTCTTCCTTTATTTGTAATTTACAGATGGTGTCAACTACAGGAATTAGAGATAGAATTTGTCTTTATACTAATGTTTAATTTTGGAAGACAGGCTTACGTCTAATAACCTTCATCTGTTAAATTTTCCTATTTCCCATCTGATTTCAAGTGAGGAATACTTTAAAAAATATGTGGTTGAGTATTACAATTCCCTCCTGAGAAGAAATTCCTGATAAACAATTCTTATTATATACGTGATAAAAAAAAAGATCTTCTGGCTGTGGGGCAGGAGAGGCAGATGTGCCAGTTCCTGCTCACTGTCCAGATCTGGGCTTCTGATGACCTGCTTCTTACTGGAGCTACCTTTGTTGTCTCATTTCCATTGTCTAGGGATAGAGAAGTTTTCTTTAAACAATATTTTAAATAAAAGGAAACTTCATTTTGTGGCAATAGAGTGATATTTCCTGATGTAATCAGGGAGACACAGATCAGAAGAAAACAATTCCTTCAATTACAAGTCTCGAATTCACTCTATTGGCGCTGTTTTATCTAGGATTTCCATTTAAATGTATTATTACTTATCAGGGAAACATTTGTATTTCTGGACCCTTTACATTTGGAAATAGTTTTGTTGGATAAAAATAATGGGTAATATTAGATACTATTAGTGATCTATTTAGAGTTATATTTAGCAGCTCCAAAAATGTGGATTATATTTTGCTTTTCTTTAGTTATTAGATGATTTACTGATGATGTTATGTCTTTTCATTTTCTGTATATATTAGTAAAATCAATAAAGAATTAATTATAAAATAAATGTTGTCACAGCAGAGAATCTAAGCTATGCAATTATCAAAATATAACACAGGATGACAAAATAATAAATATATACATACACTGCAGAGATAGAACATTGAGAGATTTGCTATTGTCTATATATATGTATATTGTCTGTCTTCAGTATCAGATCTCTGATGTGATTTCAAAATTACAGAATCCCTAAGTAATATCAAACTGTAACAATTGGCTGACTGTGACATAGGGGGTCATTTACCAGACGTGCAATACCAAGATGGGGGTAGAGTCGGCCCCAGAAGAGGAGGAGTCAGGGCGTCACCGGGGCCGACTCCGTGAAGATGCCGTGGACGATGAAAAGGTAAGGGCCTTTTCGTGTCCTATTTTGCACCCAATAGCTACACCTTCTATGGTGGCGCTATCGGGTGCGAAACTGGCAGTGATCGCACCGCGGTGGTGCGATCACTGCCGGCTAGCACAGGACCGCCCCCCGTTTTGGCCCCCCGCCCCTCATTACCTAAAGTATCGCAAGCCTGCGATACTTTAGAAAATGAGGCCCATAGTATCAGTCTTACTCAACCCGGAACACCGTCATGGCAGGATATCACCTGATGCCATTGCCAACCCTCACAGCCTTGGACACAGACTGTCTTAGGTATGTGTGCACATACAACTCTGCCTGATAAAGTCCCCATGGTGGGAACTTGGCCACAGCATCTTTGGATGATGTCAGCTAGACAAGACTATTTAGACCACCTTCACAGATCATTCGATGCTGCAGCAGCAGTCTCTTGTCATGCTTCTTGCTTGAAGTGCAAATTGCTAGTGTTCCTGTCTTGTCCTGCCTTTGTCTTGGTCCTGCTTGCCCAGCCTTTTGCCTTGTTTCAGCCTGCCCTGCCTTTGCTCTTCTTCTGTTCTTATCTCCCCTTCAAATTGCTCTCTTGTGACTGACTGTTGCTTGGATACTGATGCCACCTCATCTCTGCCTGCCCTGACCATTGCCTAGATACTGACGCTGCCTGATCTCTGCATACCCTGACCATTGCCTGGACACTGATGCTGCTTGAGCTCTGCCCGCCCTGACCATTACTGGGACACTAACTCTACCAGGATCTTTACCTGCCCTGGCCTCTGCCTGAGACCATGTTTCTTCTATCTGCTGTCTGCCCAGATCTTGGCCTGGTTACTGACTCTGACTACTTGCTCTTATCTGGCTTTGGAACCCAAGGGCTCAACATGTGGGAAAAGAGGCTGGTACAGGTTAATCTTAAAACTTTGACCCAGTCAGAGCAATTGGCCTGCTGTTGGTGGGGACCAAGCTGGGTTACCAATCAGGCAGCACCAATCTCACCACAGCTCAAGGACTTACACTCCGTGACAGTTTGCTGAGGCAATGAGCTTGGAGGACTCATCCTCAGCTCAGCCCATTCTTGGTTTGGATCACCGCGTTCAACAACTGCAAGATCAGTTGAATCAGAGAGCAGTGCTTCTCCAAGGTCTAGATGTCCAGATAGATGCAATCCAGGCCTTACTTTGGTACCAGCACCTCTTCCGCTCCATGTGCCAGCACCCATCTGGGTTCCAGGATATTTGGCTCAACCAGCACATCTTCCCAGAAATGAGAGAATTTCCAAGGCTTGTAGGGGGTTTTTTAATCAGTGCCTCATGCACTTCAAGCTGCAAGCCGCCAATTTTTAGTTTGACTGGACCAAGGTCAAACTTTATCCTATCTCTCCAGAGTGGCTCATCTCTTGCCTGGGCATCTCCTCTATGGGAATCTTGAGGAATTCCTGAAGCAATTTCACCTTATTTTCGATGAGCCAGGGCACTTCTCTTCCATACTCTCAGAGTTGCTTTACCTCTTTCAAGGAACCAAGACTGTCGCCGACCACGCTATCTACTTTCGAAAGTTGGCCTCTGAGTTCAGATGGAATGAAGAGGGCTCACAGCCATCTTCTGGCAGGGTTTTCAGGCCATTTTAAGGACATGCTCAAGGTGTGAGAGGTGTCATCTGGCCTTGATGACTTCATTGTTCTTTGCCTTTCAATTTGCGATGTTTTTCAAAAATACATACAAATAAATATAAGAATACTTTAGAGACCTAGTACAAGTCAGAGAGTTTTATTTTTTGGGTTAAAAGTTGAAAGTTCCATCCTTTACATTAAATATTCAATTAAGTGCCAATAATATGACCCTAAAACCAAGGCCAAAAAATAAAGTTTTGAAAAATGTAGGTACAAAATGGGGAATTGTTTTTATATGTTTCTGCCTCCTATTGGCCCAGTCAGAATGAATGATCCAGTCAACTTAAATTTTCTTGTTGGCCAAGAGCACATATGAAATTATATATAGTATATATACATATACAAGGTATAAATGAAATTATGGTATACATAGGAATAATTTTAGAATTTCAAATAACTATGCTGATAACTATGCAACATAAATCAACTGAACATTAAGTATAATAATATATTTCTAAACAAAATATTTTTATTTTAATTTCCATTTCATTTTTATGATGATAATTATTGTATTCCATACTCAAGCACCAAGTTGATATCATTTTGAAGGCTTACTGGTTCTATAGATTCCCAAAATATTAATTAAGGTCAATGTGGAATGTACCTGACTTCACTCTAAAAGGATCACTAATAGACAGTTTCTCACTCTTTGTTTTCAGTTAATCAGATTACTGTATCATTGGCAGACATACACCATGCTGCTAAAGGCAAGGGTCTTTAAAAGAAATAAAGATCAAACATTAATCCTGAAGTTGCAGATGAGGGTGTTCCCTCCAGTTTATGCCATGGAAACAGATGAGAAAAGAGCTGCAGATTAAGATCCAAAGTTGTAAGCATCTAGTATTTGATAAGTTTTGAGGTTGTTTCATTTTAAACTCAAGTTACTGAATGAAAGCTGCAGAATTACAGAAAACTGTACAATTTAACTGCCTCTTAATTGCAGGTCAGAGTGAAAAGCTGGAAATATTTGAGCTATTAAACAAGCATAAATAAACCCCAATCCCAAAAAACAATTATATGGGTAATTTTCAAAAGCTTATGAAGGGTTTGTGTGCATAAAATAATCTTGTATGCACCTGTGTCCTTTATGCAGGCCAAGTGTATTTTTAAACAGTCTTCGATATGCACTTACTGTTGACGCATAAAAACAGAGCATTTTGAGGTATTCTGGGTTGGGTCTGGAAGCACGCACACATTTACATGTTTTATAAGTAGAGTATGCGTACACGTCATCAAACAAATTTGCACACTTTTACACAGGCTGGCTTTTGGAGCATGACCCCCTCCTTCCCACATCCTTTCAAATGATGTCTGCAAGCAAGTGCTCAGGAATGCTGTGTAGGAGGAAGGAGCCTTCTGTCTGTGGTGGTCAGTGAAAGATCAGCCTTCAAGGAGGAGGAGGAGGAGGAGGGGAGATAAGAGAAAGAGGGGGATGCCGCTGAGCAGGAAACGGGAGAGATGGAATGGAGGATGGAAAGGGGAGAAAAAGAGAGTGATAATGGGCACTGTGGGCAAGAGGAAAGCAGGGTAGAGGGGATACTAGTGCTGGACAGAGGGTGAGGTGAAATTATTGGGGGTAAGTAATATATACTGAGCTGAAACCATTGGCACTGCTGAAGGAATGTGTGCTGTGCCAGAGCTGTTGCCAAGGTAGGGGGCACCAATTTAAGTTATCACACAGAGCATCAGTTAGCCTAGAGCCAGCCGATCTTGCTTTTACACTGCCCTTTAAACAACAGAATTTAAACGTCACTTGTCTTTTGGGACCTCATGGTTGGATTGGTGGTTAGTGCTAGAGGTTGCTGTGAATTGTTTGTTGTTGACTCATTGTCAGTGTTTGTAATCATCTGTTATTTGTGTGTTGCTTGCCTGCTCTTTCTTTCATTGCTTGTGTGTTTGTCAGTTGTGGGTCTTCTCTGTTTGTGAGTTTGTGTGTCTTTTCTGTGTGTTAGTTTGTCTGGAAATAATATTCAGCAAGCTAGTGAGCAGACAAGTTATCCCAATATCCCCGATTAAAGTTATCCGGTTAACTATAGCTAGATAACATTAAACTTTAACAACTAGACTTTGAATATGAGCATTAGGTCAAAAGTTATCCAGCCATAAGTAGCCAGGTAACCTTACATTTAACTGGATATCTTTAAAAATATCTAGTTAAGGTGCACTCCTATATTAAAGAAAAACCAAACTCCAAACTGTGAGCCATCTGGCTCAATTTCAACCCACTCACCAGACCACCATTAATCCCTCAAATCCCTGCTACCAGAGTCCCCAACACTTCCAACATGAAAAGATTCCTAATTATGCTGCCATCCTTCCTCTATCCATTCCCCCTCCCTCCCAAGAGAATAAAAAAAATACAGGCTCCTTGGCTTCCCCACCCACCCATGCTATTCATCCTCTCCTCTCCTCCAAACCCCCCCCCCTCCCCCCCCCCCCCCCCCACACACACACACACAGTACCTCAATCAGGGCCCCATTTGGAAGCCCAGGATCACAGTAAAATATGATCATGGGTGCTTCCAGCATAATTCTGAACAGCATGCCGGAAGCATAAGCTATCAGCATAGGGGTAGATTTTATAATTTTGCGCGAGCGCGTACTTTTCTTCACGCACCAGGCGCGAACAAAAGTATGCTGGATTTTATAAGATACGCGCGTAGCCGCGGTATCTTATAAAACCTGGGGTCGGCGCGCGCAAGGGGGTGCACATTTGTGCAACCTGAGCGCGCCGAGCCCAGCGTGCGCTGCATGTTCCCTCCGAGGCCGCTCCGATTTCGGAGCGGTCTCGGAGGGAACTTTCCTTCACCCTCCCCCCAGCTTCCCCTCCCTTCCCCTCCCTAACCCACCCCCTCGGCTCTATCTAACCCCCCCCCCTTACCTTTGTTGGCAGATTTATGCCTGCTGAAAGCAGACGTAAATCTGTGCGCGCCAGCAGGCTGCTGGTGCGCCATCACCTGACCCGGGGGCTGGTCTGGAGGCCTCGACCACGCCCCCAGGCCGGCACCACGCCCCTGGGCTCGCCCCCGAAACGCTGCATCACGCCCCCGAAATGCCGTTCATTTTCGAAACGCCCCCGACACACCCCCGGGCCCCGACATGCCCCTTTTATGAAGCCCCGGGACTTACGCATGTCCCAGGGCTCTGCGCGCGCCGGCGTCCTATGCAAAATAGGCGCGCTGGCGCGCGAGGGCCCTGCGTTCGTAAATCCGGCCGGATTTACGCGCATGGGCGTTTAAAATCCGGCCGATACTGTTTTCTTATTTATTTATTTATTTATTTATTTATTTAAAAATTCTGAGACTATCATATTTCCTAAGTAGTTTACATAAAAACATATATAAAAGTACATAAATCCATAAAACAGTAACATAAAACATGATACTTTGTCTCATAAAAACAGAGAATAAAAGTAATATAACAATTAATAACAAACAAAATACTAGACTCTGCCATTTTACATGTTCTATTGTCCAAACCTTAAAGCACCTGGCGAGCCTCAAAAAGCTAAAAAAAATAATATAACCTGCCTCTTACTAGTTAAAAGCTTGTTTAAAAAAGAAGCCCTTTACTAGTTTCCTGAATTTTTATAAAGAGTTCGCTCCCTTGATATCAAAAGGCAATAAGTTCCATAACTGTGGACCCTGCACATAAAAAAGACGTTCTCACATTTCTGCAGACTGATCATGTGAAAAGAGGGACTGTCAAGGAGATTCTGTGATGCAGATCTCAACGATATGGCTGCTTGGTAAAACTTAAGTGCAGAATTAAAGCAAGGTGGGGCAAGCCCATTTAGCCCCTTGAAAACAAGCATGAGGACCTTGAATTTAGTATGCCAACTGATTGGCAACCAGTGAAGTTTTGACAAAACTGGAGTTATGTATTGACATATTGGGGTACCAGATACAATATGAACTGCTGAATTTTGAACACACTGGAGTGCTCATAAAGATGGTGCTGAACATAGGGTAGGCATTCATAAAGAAATACTTCTAAATTGATCTATTTATTTATAGTGAAGATAGGTATGTGACAGATCTCTCACCACAGAGCATTTCCCCATCACTAAAGAGACCCTGAAACAATTCTGGTTGGGGGAGACAGCCCTGGATGCTTCTGTATAGAGTGACAAAACTCAAGAAATTACAAACATTGCATTTCATGCTCACTGAAATTTAAGTGTGTGGTAGAGTAAATGACCACTTGATGGAATGCATTCATGTACATTTACACAATACATTTGACTTTGCAAATTAGGAAGCAGTCAGTCACTATTCTTTATTGGAGGTTTCCCTTTAAGAAGGATGGAGAACAAATTCCTGTAGAGGGATTATTATCCCCCAGATTAAAAAGAGTAGATTAGGATTTTGGTGGAGAGTGATTGGAAGGAATCCATCTGGGTAGTGAGTTCAGCCCAGAACTACCTCTCAACTGAGAACGCCCTGCAGAGACTTTCCTCCTAAAGGAGAAAGATCCAAAATTGTAGGAAGTTCTCCTCACGGAAAAGTGGCAAAGAAGTGGTATGTCCACTCAAGAAGGGACAATTGGGGACCCATCTTGAGTCCCCAAAGTGGTGGTGGAGCTATGGAGAGAAGTAAATGGTGAAAGAAGAATTTTGAAGCAGAGAAGCTCAGAAAAGTAAGAACCAAGATACTGGGGAAACTTTTGATGATTACCTGGATGAAAGCTAAGAGAAAGAGATTCTGAGTGAACAAAGTTTCCAGATCCTCATAGAAGAGATACTGTGTAACAAGTAGTGAGTGCTGCTTTGTGATGTACACTTGGATGGATGCTGGGGCTGTGATATCCATGGCTTCTCAGAGAGAAGGGAGAATAATAGGGATGTGAATCGTGTGCCCAATCGTTTTAACGATCGATTTCGGCTGGGGGGGGGGGGGGGAATCTGATCGGCATGGGGTTTTTTTGTAAAAAAATTGTTTTTTTCGGTTAGTGCGCACTAACGGGAGTTAGTGCGCACTAACAGAAAATGATACAATTTGACACTTTTCAGGTCAGTTAAGGTCAGTTTAGGAATGAATATGTATTCCTATTGGCTGCCCTCATTTATTAATGTTACCAAGGTTTCCACTGACGTGATGGTTTAATATATGGGGGATGGGAAATGGAAATGGTTGGTAGCTTGACAAAAAAAATAATGTGATCAGTCAATGTGACTAGAACTTGTGCCCTATCCCTGATACCGGGAGTGTTGTGATCTTCCTGCACACAGTGCCCTATCCCGGTTACCGGGGGTGTTGTGATCTTCCTGCACGCAGTGCCCTATCCCTGATACCGGGAGTGTTGTGATCTTCCTGCACGCAGTGCCCTATCCCTGATACCAGGAGTGTTGTGATCTTCCTGCACGCAGGAAAATGGAAACTCTGCAGAGATGTCATATTCTTCTCTTGCAAATAGGAAAACAATATTACTAATCAGTATAAAGCATTCAAGCTTATGCATCAGGTTAGGAGGGGGATAGCTACCATAGAATCATGGCTCAAGAAGCTCTCTCAAGATTAGAACATAGTTTTTCTGGCATTTAATCTTTCCCATAGAGAATTGGGCGATTGCCTTCACTGTTTACAGCCTTCAGGAAACTATTCATAGCAATCTTGAATGTGTCTTGCTGACAGAAAGATCCATTTGATATAAATACAACCAGCCTAAATACAGTAAATTATTTCTCATGAGGAAGAAGATGTTTTGGATACCATATGGCCTGCTTCTTTACTGTCTACTAGGAGACAAAGTGAGTTGTCAAGATAACTAGTTCCAGGAGGGGGCCAGTTCTAGGTTTCAACTTATATCTCAATGCATTCTGGTATGTGAAGTCCTTGATTCAGCCCATAAAAATTCCTCCTGCAAGTGCTATAATGCCTCAGCATGGTGTTCTCAGAAAATCAGAACTGGCCTTAAATTTCCCTGTCCAGTAGCTTGGTAACTTAGCAGGTCTACTATGTCTAAAGGCTATAAGGTAAGTAACATAGAAACATAGAAATGACAGTAGAAGAAGACCAATAGGCCCGTACAGTCTGCCTAGCAAGCTCTCACACTTATTTTCCCATACCTTTCTGTTACCCGACCACTGAGTTCAGGGCCCTTATATGGTAACTTTTTGATTCCAATTTCCTTCCACCCCCTGCCATTGATGCAGAGAGCAGGTTTGAAGCTGCATCAAAGTGAAGTGTAAGACTTAATATTTGAGGGTAGTAACCTTCATAACGAGAAGTTACCCCAATGTTTGTATACTCATACCGCTCAGATCAATGCCTTGTTAGATGTTGTCTGGATGTAAATCCTCTTTTCCTCATTCCCCCCAGCCATTGAACCAGTGAGCTGCTCTGGATATGCATTCAAAGAGAAATATCAGTCTTAATTGATTAGGGGTAGTAACTGAAACAATAAGCAAGCTACTCCAACGCTTATTTGTTTACCCAGACTGTGCAATTCAATCCTTGTTGGATGCTGTCTGAATATAAATCCTCCTTTCTTCATTCCCCCTGCCATTGAAGCAGAGATCAATGCTGGATATGCATTGAAGTGAAGTATCAGGCTTAATTGATTTGAGGTAGTAACCACTGTAACAAGCAAGCTACTCCCACGCTTATTTGTTTACCCAGACTGTGCAGCCTTGTTGGTTGTTGCCTGAATGCAAGTCCTCTTTTCCACATTTCCTCTTGCTGTTAAAGCATAGAGCAATGTTGGAGTCATATTAACTGTGTGAATGTTTATTGAATAAGGGTGTTAATCACCAGGTTGTAGCCGCAACCACAAGCCACCCCATGCCTCTTCTCTTCATTCCTATCCTCTAGGCTTTATGATCCTCTAAACTTTATGGATCCACAGTGTTTATCCCACGCCCCTTTGAAATCCTTCACAGTTTTGGTCTTCACCACTTCCTCTGGAAGGGCGTTTCAGGCATCCACCACCCTCTCCGTGAAGAAATACTTCTTGACATTGGCTCTGAGTCTTCCTCCCTGGAGTTTTAAATCATGACTCCTGGTTCTGCTGATTTTTTTTCCAACAGAAAAGGTTAGTCGTTGACTTTGGATCATTAAACCTTTCAAGTATCTGAACAGCTGTATCATATCACCCCTGCTCCTCCTTTCCTCCAGGGTATACATATTTAGATGCTTCAATCTCTCCTCATAAGTCATTCGATGAAGACCATCCACTTTTTTGGTTGCCCTTCTCTGTACCGCCTCTATCCTATCTCTGTCCCTTCGGAGATAAGGTCTCCAGAACTGAGCACAGGGTACTCCAGGTGAGGCCTCACCAAGGACCTGTACAAGGGGAAAATCTCTTCCCTTTTCTTACTCGATAATCCTCTCTCTATGCAGAAGAGTGTCTCTGTCTCTAGGCATTATAGGCTTGTATTTTTAAAGACAGTACAGATGGATGAAATATACACAAAGAAAGCAGAACATAAGAACATAAGAAAATGCCATACTGGGTCAGACCAGGGTCCATCAAGCCCAGCATCCTGTTTTGAACAGTGGCCAATCCAGGCCATAAGAACCTGGCAAGTATCCAAAAACTAAGTCTATTCCATGTTACCATTGCTAATGGCAGTGGCTAGCCCTTCTCTGTACCTTCTCCATCACAGTTATATTTTTTTTGAGATGCGGCGACCAGAATTGTAGAAGGTATTCAAGGTGCGGTCTCATCATGGAGTGATACAGAGGCATTATGATATTTTCCGTTTTATTCACCATTCCCTTTCTAATAATTCCCAACAATCTGTTTGCTTTTTTGACTGCCGCAGCACACTGAACCGACAATTTCAATGTGTTATCCACTATGACACCTAGATCTCTTTCTTGGGTTGTAGCACCTAATATGGAACCCAACATTGTGTAATTATATCACTTATCCACATTAAATTTCATCTGCCATTTGGATGCCCAATTTTCCAGCCTCACAAGGTCTTCCTGCAATTTCTCACAATTTGCTTGTGATTTAACTACTCTGTCATCTGCAAATTTGATTATCTCACTAGTCGTATTTCTTTCCAGATCATTTATAAATATATTGAAAAGTAAGGGTCCCAATACAGATCCCTGAGGCATTCCACTGTCTACTAGGGATGTGAATCGTGTCCTCGATCGTCTTAACGATCGATTTCGGCTGGGAGGGGGAGGGAATCGTATTGTTGCCGTTTGGGGGGGTAAAATATCGTGAAAAATCGTGAAAAATCGTGAAAAATCGTGAAAAATCAAAAAAACGTAAAATCGCAAAACCGGCACATTAAAACCCCCTAAAACCCACCCCCGACCCTTTAAATTAAATCCCCCACCCTCCCGAACCCCCCCCCCAAATGAGTTAAATAACCTGCGGGTCCAGCGGCGGTCCGGAACGGCAGCGGTCCGGAACGGGCTCCTGCTACTGAATCTTGTTGTCTTCAGCCGGCGCCATTTTCCAAAATGGCACCGAAAAATGGCAGCGGCCATAGACGAACACGATTGGACGGCAGGAGGTCCTTCCGGACCCCCGCTGGACTTTTGGCAAGTCTTGTGGGGGTCAGGAGGCCCCCCCCCA
Source organism: Rhinatrema bivittatum (assembly GCF_901001135.1). Taxonomy (NCBI): domain Eukaryota; kingdom Metazoa; phylum Chordata; class Amphibia; order Gymnophiona; family Rhinatrematidae; genus Rhinatrema; species Rhinatrema bivittatum. The sequence goes on along the minus strand of NC_042615.1, from coordinate 658,141,098 downwards.
AGCTGGCCAAAAGTTCCTGGAGGTCCAGCGGGGGTCAGGGAGCGATTTCCCGCCGCGAATCGTTTTCGTACGGAAAATGGCGCAGGCAGGAGATCGACTGCAGGAGGTCGTTCAGCGAGGCGCCGGAACCCTCGCTGAACGACCTCCTGCAGTCGATCTCCTGCCGGCGCCATTTTCCGTACGAAAACGATTCGCGGCGGGAAATCGCTCCCTGACCCCCGCTGGATCTCCAGGAACTTTTGGCCAGTTTGGGGGGGGGGCCTCCTGACCCCCACAAGACTTGCCAAAAGTCCAGCGGGGGTCCGGAAGGACCTCCTGCTGTCCAATCGTGTTCGTCTATGGCCGCCGCCATTTTTCGGCGCCATTTTGGAAAATGGCGCCGGCTGAAGACAACAAGATTCAGTAGCAGGAGCCCATTCCGGACCGCTGCCGTTCCGGACCGCCGCTGGACCCGCAGGTTATTTAAGTCATTGGGGGGGGGGGTTCGGGAGGGTGGGGGATTTAATTTAAAGGGTCGGGGGTGGGTTTTAGGGGGTTTTAGTGTGCCGGCTCACGATTCTAACGATTTATAACGATAAATCGTTAGAATCTCTATTGTATTGTGTTCCATAACGGTTTAAGACGATATTAAAATTATCGGACGATAATTTTAATCGTCCTAAAACGATTCACATCCCTACTGTCTACTCCCTTCCACTGAGAAAATTGTCCATTTAATCCTACTCTCTGTTTCCTGTCTTTTAGCCAGTTTGCAATCCACGAAAGGACATCGCCACCTAGCCCATGACTTTTAACTTTTCCTAGAAGCCTCTCATGAGGAACTTTGTCAAATGCCTTCTGAAAGTCCAAGTACTCTACATCTACCGGTTAACCTTTATCCACATGTTTATTAACTCCTTCAAAAAAGTGGAGCAGATTTGAGAGGCAAGACTTGCCTTGAGTAAAGCCATGCTGACTTTGTTCCATTAAACCATGCCTTTCTATATGTTCTGTGATTTTGATGTTTAGAACACTTTCCACTATTTTTCCTGGCACTGAAGTCAGGCTAACTGGACTGTAGTTTCCCAGATCACCCCTGGAGCCCTTTTTAAATATTGGGTTACATTTGCTATCCTCCAGTCTTCAGGTACAATGGATGATTTTATTGATAGGTTACAAATTTTTACTAATAGGTCTTGTACGTTATATTTTCAGGCATGTGCATTTTGTCACTTTATTTATTAGATCTGCGGTTTTGTATCGCTTATTTATGTTATTTGCTCTTTTAACCACTTGCCTTCTTTGGATTATTTGTACTAGATCAAATAAATAACAAAAATAATAATGACACCTCTCATCTGCCAGCTTCAAAGTGTGACCACATGCCAGAATTCACCTTCTCCCAGAATGCTTTTTTTTTTCTCCTTTCAAATCCACCATCTTGGGTAGAAAAGCAGACAGGTTCTCCTTTAATTCCCACCAGCACCACTCTTTAATGTCTACACACAGTTGCTCATGAGTCTACCTCCTTGAAGGTGCCTATCTCTTGGGGGTAAGGTGCATTGTGATTAATGTGGTGGAGGAGGCCCAGCCAGACATGGAGCATCCTTACTTATTTATTGTGTAGTTAACGCATGGCTTTTCATTTGTAACTCAAGGCAACATATCCAGATACAATAAGTATTTTTTTTTCTGTCTCCAGAGGGCGCACAATCTAAGGGCCTGATTTATGAAGGCCTTTCTTCCATTCTGTATCTATGGGTAAAATGCATAGTAAATGAGGCCCTAAGTTTGTACCTGAGGCAAAGAGGTTGAAGTGACTCACCCAAGGTCACTGAGTAGCAGTGAGATTTAAATCCTGGCTTCCAGCCCCCTGCTCTAACCACTATGTTACTCTTCTATTCCAGGAATGAGAAAGACATAACCTTCATCTGCCACAATCATCTGGGCCAGCATCCAGACATCCTGCATGCTGAAGTTTGGCTTGCAGGCCTCCCTGCACACTTCTGGAAACTGAAATTGTATACGTGCAAATTATGTGAATAACTTCCATTCACATGTAATTAATTGAATACATACACGCATAAGTTAGAGAATGAAAGTTCATGTATTTTATACATTGTTTGGCTCTTATTGCACAGTTTATAAAATTTGAGTGTACCTTATGCATGTTTGTTCCTAGTATGGCACTCCATTGAGAATTACTGTCCCTATAAACAACATTTTAAAATTTTGCTCAGGTTGATGACACAACTTTTCCTTTCAAGAAATGACATGAGTGTTTAAATAGTTAATATGAAGAAGCCAGGTTATTACACATTTCAATTCCAGAGTCAAATATAAAAATTTCTATTATAGGGACAATTAATTACATCTCAAAATGGCAAATGTGCATCCTTGTCAGGTAGAGTGTACTCTGATGGCCTTTCCTCAAACACTGAATGTGGAGATTTGATCTCTTCTAATGGTGCTGAGAAAAGGGTAATTACACTATGGTCAGAGCTAATTTGCTTTCTGCCAGATGAACTGTTGTATTTTATTGTACGCTGACATTTTAAAGTAATTACGGCACTGTTGACCTTAGACAATTCCAGTTGTATCGCTGTCTACAGCTGCAGCATTCTACCTTTGGCTGGCAGACAGAGGCTGTAACAAGGTAATGACACGGACAAAGAGCTCCATATGGGGCTCCTTCGAGGTATACAAAGCTTAGTGAAAAGAAACAAGAAAATTCATCTTAACATCATCATTGCAGTCACCTCTTTATAGCCATAAAAAAAAAAAATCATCCCCCAAATCATCTAAATTGTTTAGTTGCTTATACTTATTCTTTTTCAAATGGCAGCATGCATCAAGAAAGAAACAAGGTCATGTAGAACAGAGTATGACAGACTGGTCTTCCAGTGTCATAAGTTCAAAGGCTAAAGACTATTGATTGAGATAAAAGCTTAGGATCTTATCTCATGTTTAAAGACACTCCTTGTTGTTTGAAAGCTGTGCACATAATTAGACTGAAAGAAGAGCACTTCAGCCAGAAAATCACTGTGAACTGAGCTTCATTAAACTTAGATATTAGTTAATTTAAAGGTAGAAGTTATTATTCATTGATAGATTTTAATGAGCCACGTTTGAATGTCCTTCCTATAATCAGAAAAATGGGCTCAGTGAGTTGCCTGGTTAATACCGTGACAGCAATGTAAAAAAAAAAAAAAAAAAATATCAGTATCTTTGAAGAGAATATGGATTCATCCACTCCATGAAAACAGTAATAGTGTTTTCAGACAGTAATGTATTGTGAAGAGATTGCCTGAAAAGTGAACAGAGCTATTTGTTTTCTAGTGTACTGAAAACTGAGTAAAATATTTTAGAGCTCTCCTTCAGGGTAAAGGACTTCAATTTTGTTAACTTGTACAAAAAATGATAATTTGTTCAATGGATGATAAACCTTTCTGAGCAGAATTTCATTCCTAACAGTTTCATTGGATTAGACAAGATGATTGAGATTAGATTGGGGAAGTCATTTTTCGAAGCCATTTGTGCAGGTAGAATTTACCTGTGTAAATCAGTCATTTGAATATTGTCCTCTTTTAATGTGGCCCAAAGTATGCACAATAGAAGGAGACATTCCCAGGGTCATGTGTTGGTAAGGGAGAGAAAAATAATATACATGGGGGTCACTTAGTAATGTGTGATAACATGTTAATGCTTGATAAATAGCATTTACTGTGCGTTAAAAGTGAAAATGCACAGATAACATACAGAATTTGAAATTCTGCACATTTTCTATAATGCAACAAACCTCATGTAACACATATATGTAAAGTAGCTGTTTTTAAGCTAATATATGCAAATTGCCTCATTGATATGCAAAACATATAACAAGGCTTGCTTTATTTGATTGAAACTGTGTTATTTGATTGAAGTTAACTATACATAAAAAAATGTAGTTAACCTTCCACTAGGAGCATTGGATTGCTAAAGAGCATTCTGATGTTCATGGGGTAGGACCTTAAAAGGACTGTTTGGCCACTGAAAGCCCCTCAGTGCTGAGTGACAGTATCTCTGGAGTCCAGTGAGCACCCACCACCAATCCACTGCCCTGTCATCCCAAGCTCAGTCCTTATGGCCCAAAACATGTGAAAGATTCTAGGTCCCTTAGACTATGCCCTCTAAGTAGAAGCCCCACCCCTTTAAATATAATTCTCCCCAGACTCCCTCACCTAGCTCATTCACTGGAATCACCCAAAACATATTTCACATCCATAAAGTGTAGTGGGTGCAGGAGTGATGTTCATTCAGTCCTCCAATCTGCTGGTATTTTCAGAATTGGAAAATGGTGTCAGAAGGGCCAGAGCAAATGGATATCATTCCAGCCCCCATTAGGCTACAGGGACTTTAAGAAAGCTTTAGGGAATTCTCTTTAAAGGTGCATGGCCTAATGGCATGGACCCTTTTACTTTTTTGGCCACAAGACTGTGGGGGTAGGGGGTGGGGTACCTGTGGGATCCACTAGACTCCGGGGATACTGCCACTTGGGGCTGGGGAGATTCAGGAGCCATTTCAGTCCTTTAAAAGATGGCAGCCCTAAGATGTGGGGTCACCATCACACATTATTATAGCCAATTGTGTAAAATTCATGGTCTTGGCAACGTAAGAAACATTACCAGGGAATTTACTAACCTTCAGTATCTGGTACTACAGGTTAATAAAGCAAACAGTATTTTTATCTTTCATAAAATATTGCAGTTTAACAAATCAGCCACAGAGATTACATTTTTAAATCTAAAAGCATTATTTTCCATTCAGAAAGTACCCACAAAAAAAGAATAGGTGCAAATGGATCCGAGGCAATTTTCCATTTGAATGTGCAAATGAACTTTTTCTTTGAAATTTGAAGCAAAGATATAGGTAAAATTTCCTACTTACTTTATCCCAAATTAGACATTTTGAAAATCATCCCTTCCATGATGAGTTGGGAAGAGAGATAGTGAATACAGTTAGGAAGATCAAAGAGTAATATCATAAGGCTTGAAAAAGAATATCATAAGGCATGGAAGAAACCCTTTTCTTTTATTCTGCCATATAACATCTTCAAAATTAACAAGCTTCCTTTATTTTAAAACTTCGATATGTATTTTTGAGGGTCCAATAAAGCTGTTCCTGAATGAAAGTACAATGCTCCCCTATGAAAAAAATGTTTTGGTCTAAACTAATGCCTTTCTTACCCAATTGCATATCCAAATTATATGAATGTGAATCGGGTGATCGAAGGGCGCCATTTTGCCCTCACTATGTCGACATAGTGAGGGCAAAAGTAGCGCCGGCGCCATTTTGAATATTGGCAATATGGCCCGCGTGCAGGAGGTCACTCCCGGACCCCCGCTGGACTTTTGGCAAGTCTTGTGGGGGTCAGGAGGCCCCCCCAAGCTGGCCAAAAGTCCTTGGGGGACCAGCAGGGGTCCGGGAGCGATCTCCTGCACTCGTGATGTCGGGTGACAGGAACCAAAATGGCGCCGGCGCTACCTTTGCCCTGTCATATGGTAAGGGCAAAGGGCCGCTGGCACCATTTCTTTTAACGCAGCCGTGGCCCGAGAGCAGGAGATCGTGCCGGGAACCCCCCCCCCCCCACACACACACTGGACCCCAGGTAATTTAAAACATTTTGGGGGGCTTCAGGAGGGTGGGGGATTTATTTTAAAGGGTCGGGGTGGGTTTTAGGGTGCCGGTTTTCCCGCCCTCCCCCTCCCCCGATTTACGATTTTTTGACGATAAATCGGGGGAATTGTTATTGTATCACGGCTCTAATGATTTTTGACGATTTAAAATATATCTGACGATTGTTTTAAATTGTCAAAAAACGATTCACATCCCTATCAAATTATATTAATTACATTAATGTACATTAATCTACATTAATTTTCAATATTCAGTTACTGTGCGATTGGGTTAGTTGGCCAGATAAACCTATCTGGCTAACTATCCTAAAGCTAGCTGGATATGTCTATCCAGCTAACTTTAAGACAGGTCTTTGGGATGACCAAACTGAGGGCCAGATTCATTAAGGCTTTTCTTCCATTTTGTGTATATGGGGAAAACCCTTAAAGAGTAAAATATACTTACTCGAGTAAATGCTTTTTAAAATCAGGCTTTTAGTGAATCAGGTACTTAGCTGAATAAATTGTCTTGTTAACTCAGCTCTTCCCAGTTACATCCCCACCCCACCAGCTGCGCGCATGTTATAAAATCCAGGGTCGGTGCGTGCAAGGGGATGCACACTTGTGCACCTTGCACACGCCAAGCCCAAGGGGAGCCCCGATGGCTTTCCCCGTTCCCTCCAAGGCCGCTCCGAAATTGGAGCGGCCATGGAGGGAACTTTTTTTGCGATCCCCCCCACCTTCCCCTCCCTTCCCCTATCTAGCCCACCCCCAGCCCTAAATAAATCCCCCCCTACCTTTTATTTCCGAAGTTATGCTGTGCCGGAGGACTCAAGACCGCCCCCCGGACCGCCCCCAAACCTCCGCCATGCCTCAGGACCCGCCCCTTTTTCGAAGCCCCGGGACATACGTGCGTCCCGGAGCTTGCGCGTGTCGCCGAGTCTATGCAAGATAGGCTCGGTGCACGCAGGGGCAGCTTTTTGGGGTTTACGCGCGTATCTTACATGCGTAACCCTTTGAAAATCTGCCCCATAGAGCATACCATACGATTTGCTTATCTTGAAGGTAACGTTTGAAGACTTTTGAATCTTTGTATTCTTGAATCTGGATTTTCTACTATTTCTTCTGTGGATTTAGTTTTGTACTGGCTAAAACTAGTTAGTTTTGCAATTAAGCTTGTTTTCTATTAGCACAACCTTGATATTTATTTTATTTATTTATTTATTTATTTATTTAGGTTTTTTATATACTGGCATTCATGATAAATTCACATCATGATGGTTTACATTTGAACAAGGAGTGCAGGATAACAATAAAACTGAAACTAGTTCATAGGAAATGAAGTTACAATGAACAAGGGTAATGGAACTAGGAGAAGAGAGAGAAAGACATAAGTAAGTTAACATCATAATTAATTATTTACAGAGCCGGCGTGGATACATTCTTTGTGTGGATGAGGTGAGATTTAGGAGTGTTCTGGGAAGGCTTGTTTAAATAGCCAGGTTTTAAGTCTATATGGTATTGTTTGGTATTGATATAGGTATTGTTTTATTTTTTAAAACCTCTGTAGGTGTTCCTGTTCCCATTCCATGGGACCCAGATAACTTTTTATCCATTCTGGTTGAGAAAATCCAGTGATCTCTAGGGCTGGGTAGATGACCACAAGATGAGGGGGAAAGTGGTTACAAATAAATATATAAATATCATTATGTGCGCTATAGTCTGATTAGGATATCCACGGTTGCAGCCAGGATAAGTTTTGAGTTGCACTTATACACTAATTAATTATTTTGTCAATGCCAAGTTCATATCCTATTTAAGAGCTGTTCATTGTTATGAAGAAGGTTAAATCTTGGATGATGTATTATTTGCTCAAAAAAAAAAGATGTTTATTGTTTTCTAGAATGTGCTAAGCATCATATCACTCCAAACATATATATTCTCCCTAAAATCCATGTCATTGCAGAATTCATCGGGCTGCCCTATAGTTGCACCAAGTAGCAGCGTTTTGGAGCTATTGTCTAAGTTCAGTAGTTCACTGACAACAGATGGTATTTTGATAGTATGGAAGGGGAGATTCAGAGCAATTACAGGTGTTATTATGAATGGCTCAATCAAAGGGATCCCAATTTGAAATTTAGAAATGAACAGCAATAATGTTGAAATCCCATATTTAGATATAACAATCATGAAAGGTGCAGATGACAAGTTCTTCACCACAATTTATAGAAACCTACAGACTGAAACAAGATATTACATTTCCAAAGTGAATAATACTATAGATGTTTAAAGGAAAATCTCTCTGTCAGTCAATTTTTGTGACTTAGAAGATTGTGCTCCACTGGTGTCAAGAATGAGATGAGAGCTATGGAAATGAGGGAAAGATTTATGTTAAGAGGGTATCCTGAGCAATGTATTTCCCAAGCGGACATTACAGAGGGCTAGGAATATATTAGAAAAAACAGACAAAAGAAATAATGATAAGACTGCATGTTTAGTGAAATTCTTACATCATGCAACAAGCATCAGCAAGATATTATGTAAACATTGGCACAGCATTCAGGGTTTAGTTTATTTCAAACACAAGGTGTTCTTCTTTGTTGCTTATTTGAAAGGGCAAAATTTTAGAGACATGCTTGTTCATTCAGCATAAGATCCAGGGATGAAAGTTATCAAAAGAAAACCTAGTGGGCATTTTAGGTGTGATGGTTGTTTCCTTTATTCCCAGATGCTTCAGACCAAAAATGTTGTTCATCCTTTCACATGCAAAACATATCTTTTGTTTGATTTCTCTAATTTCAATACACAAAATGTTGTCTATGTGATTCAGTGCTCTTTGGGGTTAATATACATCAGTAAAACTAAAAGAAAATTGAGTATAAGGTTGTTAGAACACATAAGCTATATTAAAAGGAAAATATTTGACGCATCAATAGTTGAAAAATGTATAGCATATGACCATCAGTTTGAAGAATAGAGATTCTGTGTGCTGAAATTTGTGAGGTTAAACTGGAGAGGAGGAAACCAGGATGTTGTTTTATTAAGGTAAGAGCAACAGTTCATTTTTTAAATGAGGACTATTACTCCCTTTGGCCTTAATCTTGAATTGGACGTTTCTGTATTGGGTGTATGGCATCCATCACTGGGTTAATTTTATTTTTTTAATTTTTATTCTATTTAATATTATTTTATCTTATATGTTTTTGAATATTTATTTTTATTTAGTTTTTTAATTATCTATTTATCACACAAATAAATAGGAACATGTTTTCCTATTTATTTGTGTGGTTCACCCACCTCTCTTTTTATCATACCTTCATTAAAAACAGTGCACCTATGTGAAACTAGAGACAAGGTTTTTCCATTGTAGGGCCAATTTTTTAGAATACCATCCTAGAATAATTGTGAATAATCACCTGCACTCAGATTTTTTATTTCAGTTGCCATATCCAGTAGATTCAACATAGATTTTCCACAGTATTACATTTGCAGGGACAGATGGTAAATCCATTAATGTTTGTTTGTGATGGTTTTATTCTTTTATGAATGCTTTTACTGTAAATCGCCTTGAACTCAGCTAGTCTGGAATATAATTTTTTAAACAAATACATAAAATAATATACAGTGACTGCTGATGCAGAAAGAATGACCTCAAAATTCCGAGGCATCAAAAGAGGCAAAATGGTATCAGGGTTGGCATGAAGCCCCAAGAATCCATGAGTAATGCAACAAGTGTGTGAAGCATCAGATTGCCAGGGCAACATCAAGAGTCAGGGTAATGGAAGAAATTTGAAAAGAATCTTGAAAACAGCTAGAGAAGAGGAAGAACATCCAAAAGTACCAAAAGTGGATTGGTACAGCAGCAGTGCTGCTGGAGATTAACATCACAAATTGTAGGTACTGAGCAATACAGCAAGAAGAGTGGCAATGCTTAGCAGATTTATTAGGGATTTGTAGAGAAAAAAACATGTTTCGGGTTATTCATTCATTTCATTGGGACTCAAATTTGTTTCATTAGTTTCAATACAGAAAAACATATGTTTATTAATTTCACTAGTTTATTCATTTTTTCATTAAAAGCAATGGGGAAAGCATTGCAGTCTATTCTGGGTTCTGGAACAGTGACTTTCTTATCAATTCTAATGACACTTGTGGGAAGAAATGGTGAGAAGGGGAAAAGAACTGTAAGGTATATAACCTGTGGCAAAGTGGCACCAAAAAGTGCATAAATAGTAGCCTAAGGATACACAAAGGGGCAAAAGGATACAAGCATTGGCAGGAGTTCTCCAAAGCACAGTGAGAGGAGCAAAGAAGGAACAAGAGGATGAATAACATCCCAAGGTGTAAAAAGAGGATGGCAGCAATAGTGACAGGAACATAGTGACATAGAAACATAGAAATGATGGCAGAAAAGGACCAACAGTCCATCCAGTCTGCCAAGCAAGCTTATGGTAGTTTCTGCACGTATCAGTTTCCCAGACCATCAAGGTCAAGGCCCTTGTTGGTTTCTGTTTGAGTCCAATTCCCTGTTACCTTCTACTTTTGAAGCAGAGTTCAATGTTGTAGCAAGAGTTTCATGCTTATTAGTTAAAGGTAGTAACAGCTGTATCAGCAAGTTACCCCTATGCTTATTTGTTATCCCTGATCGCAAAATTCAATGTCCTTGTTATGTGCTGTCTGAATCTTCTTCCCACTTCCCACTTCCCCCTTTCCTCTTTCCCCCTGCCATTGAAGGAGAGAGGACTGATGGAGTAGCATCAACAATATGAAGGCTTATTGGCTAAGGGTAGTAACTACTACACCAGCAAGTTACCCTCATGCACTCATGTTCTCATTTCTACCTCTAGCCTTTAGAGATCCACAATGTTTATCCCATGCCCCTTTGAATTCTTTCACTGTTTTTGTGTTCACCATCTCCTCCGGAAGGGCATTCCAGGCATCCACCATCCTTTCTGTGAAGAAATATTTTCTGAAGTTGGTTCTGAGTCGTCCTCCCTGGAGTTTTATTTTGTGACCCTAGTTCTACTGATTTTATTCCAATGGAAAAGGTTTGATGTTGATTGTGCATAATTAAAACTTTCAGGTATCTAAAGGTCTCCCCTGCACCTCCACTCCTCCAGTGTATACATATTTATGTCCTTTAGGTCAACCATTCCTCATAAGTCTTTCGATGGAGACCACCCACCAATTTGGTCACCCTTCTCTGGACAGCCTCCATCTGTCAATGTCACTTTTGAGATACAGTTCTCCAGGTGAGGCCTCACTAAGGACCTGTACAAAGGAATTATCACTTCCTTTTTCTTACTAGTGATCAAATTTAAACTAATAACTGGAAGGGGGACAATAAGTAAATCTGCAGCTCTAACACTAAACTTTCAAAAGGGAAACTTTGATAAAATGAGGAAAATAGAAAAAAACTGAAAGGTGCAGCTGCAAAGGTTAAAAGTGTTCAACAGGCATGGACATTGTTTAAAAATACAATCCTAGAGGCGCAATACATATCTATTCCGCACATTAAGAAAGGTGGAAGGAAGACAAAATGATTACCATCATGGTTAAAAGGTGAGGTGAAAGAGGCTATTTTAGCCAAAAAAATCATCCTTCAAAAATTGGAAGACGGATCCATCTGAAGAAAATAGGATAAAACATAAACATTGTCAAGTTAAGGGTAAAACATTGATAAGTCAGGCGAAGAGAGAATTTGAAATGAAGTTGGCCATAGAGGCAAAAACTCATAATAAAAACTTTTTTAAATATATCCAAAGCAAGAAACCTGTGAGGGAGTCAGTTGGACCATTAGATGGCTGAGGGGTTAAAGGGGCTCTTAGGGAAGATAAGGCCATTGCAGAAAGACTAAATTAAATCTTTGCTTCTCTGTTTATTAATGAGGATGTTGGGGAGATACCAGTTCCGGAGATGGTTTTCAGGGGTGATGAGTCAGACGAACTTAACAAAATCACTGTGAGCCTGGAAGATGTAGTAGGCCAGATTGACAAACTGAAAAGTAGAAAATCACCTGGACCGGATGGTATGCATCCTAGAGTACTGAAGGAACTCAAAAAATGAAATTTCTGATCTATAAGTTAAAATTTGTAACCTATCATTAAAATCATCCATTGTACCTGAAGACTGGAGGGTGGCCAATGTAACTCCAATATTTAAAAAAGGCTCCAGGGGACATCAGGGTAACTATAGACCAGTATAAGCCTGCCTACAGTGCTGGGAAAAATAGTGGAAACAATTCTCAAGTTCAAAATCGTAGAGCATATAGAAAGGCATGGTTTAATGGAACACAGTCAACATGGATTTACTCAAGGGAAGTCTTGGATAACAAATCTGCTTCATTTATTTTGAAGGGGTTAATAAACATGTGGATAAAGGTCAACCAGAAGATGTAGTGTATTTGGATTTTCAGAAGGCATTTGACAAAGTACCTCATGAGAGGCTTCTAAGCAAACTAAAAAGTCATGGGATAGGAGGTGATGTGCTTTCATGGATTACAAACTGGTTAAAAGACAGGAAACAGAAAGTAGGATTAAATGGTCAATTTTCTCAGTGGAAAAGGATAAAGAGTGGAGTGCCTCAGGTATCTGTACTTGGACCGATGCTTTTCAATATATATATAAATGATCTGGAAAGGAATATGACGAGTGAGGTTATCAAATTTGTGGATGATACAAAATTATTCAGAGTAGTTAAATCACAAGCAGACTGTGATACATTACAGGAGGACCTTGCAAGACTGGAAGATTGGGCAACCAAATGGCAGATGAAATTTAATGTGAACAAGTGCAAGGTATTGCTTATAGGGAAAAATAACCCTTGCTGTAGTTACATGATGTTAGGTTCCATATTAGGAATTACCACCCAGGAACAAGATCTAGGCATCATAGTGGATAATACTTTAAAATCGTTGGCTCAGTGTACTGTAACAGTCAAAAAAGCAAACAGAATGTTATGAAGTATTAGGAAGGGAATGGTTAATAAAATGGAAAATGTCATAATGCGTCTATATCGCTCCAAGGTGAGACCGCATCTTGAATTCTGTGTACAATTCTGGTTGCTGCATCTCAAAAAAGATATAGTTGCAATGGAGAAGATACAGAGAAGGGCAACCAAAATGATAAAGGGGATGGAACAGCTCCCCTATGAGGAATGGCTGAAGAGGTTAGGGCTGTTCAGCTTGGAGAAGAATCGGCTGAGGGGGGATATGATAGAGGTCTTTAAGATTATGAGAGGTCTTGAATGAGTAGATATGAATCAGTTATTTATACTTTCGAATAATAGAAGGACTAGGGGGCATTCCATGAAGTTAGCAAGTAGCACATTTAAGACTAATCGGAGAAAATTCTTTTCACTCAATGCACATTAAAGGTCTGGAATTTGTTGTCAGAGGATGTGGTTAGTGCAGTTAGTGTAGCTGGGTTCAAAAAAGGTTTGGATAAGTTCTTGGAGGAGAAGTCCATTAACTGCTATTAATCACGTTTACTTAGGAAATAGCCACTGCTATTAATTGCATCAGTAGCATGGTATCTTCTTAGTGTTTGGGTACTTGCCAGGTTCTTGTGGCCTGGTTTGGCCTCTGTTGGAAACAGGATACTGGGCTTGATGGACCCTTGGTCTGACCCAGCATGGCAATTTCAACCCATCTTAAAAAATGGTGAGGGCCATCCATTGCTCCTACCATGTGACAGGGACCGGCTAATGGCACCAATAGCCCCTGTCACATGGTAAGGGCAAATGACCATTGGCGCCATTTTGTTTACTGGCAGCCGATGGCCTGAGAGTGGGAGATTGCTCCTGGGACCCCCGCTGGACCACGACTTTAAGCAAGTTTTTGGGGGGTCGGGAGGATGAGGGATTGTAAATAATTAGATGTGAAGGGTTGGGGTGGGTTTGGGTTTTTTTTTTTCTGTGTGCCCTTCTCACCCCCCAAAATGATAAGAAGACCACACAAAATTTAGTGGGGTTTTCCTATCATTTTCGGGGACCCCCGATACATGACTAAAAAGGAAATATCGTACGATATTTCCTTTTGTCATAAAAACAATGCACATCCCTATTCTTGTTAGTACAAGGTCCCAAGTTCACTTCCCCAGGGCAGTGGGTATAGCAGAAAATAAACACAAAGGCATGTATTCATATAATAAGAATATTTTATATAAGATAAAGCTTGTTCCAAGTTTGTATTACAGAGAATTGTGCAGCTAAGAGAGAGAAAAAACAGAGAAAGGGGGGAAGGTGTGCTGAAAGAGCCAGAAGTAAGAAAGGTGGGGTGTTGATCCTGTGTATGAATGTGACTGTCACTTTTAACAGTGTGAGATAGTTCTGTGATGTCATCAAGACGAAAAAGTGATTAGAGATATGACATCTTTACCCAAAAGTCAAAAGCATGTTTCCTTTAAGTGAATACCTACCATCTTGTTTAGTGATTGATCTTGATGGTTTTAACCTTTGTTAAACATAGGCTGCAATTAGGTCATTTTGTGTCTCTTTGTTTCTAGTGTAATTCTTTTAGAAATTGCTCAGTGTCTTATCAAACAAGTCATTACCTCCCACTAAGACAGCAGCCATTGAGTCTGAGAGCTTCCATATTGTGCAATAATTTCCAGAAGTATCAGTTCAGACCTCATTAGATTGTTAATAAGTACATGTGTATTGTATGTAGGCCCAATCTGAATTATATTGTGGATATGTACAGTATTTACATTTCCCACATTTTTTTCTTATGAGTGTGTGCATGGGGGAATGCAAAAGGAAATTGTGTAGTACCTGTAAGCAAGGCATTAAAAGCCTCAACTGCCTTGCATAGAAAAGTGGTCAACAGCATAACACAGCACTTGTGTCATACTTATGAAGCTTCTTAACAGCTCCAATAATATGTATCTTGCTATTTTAGCAGGTTCCCCTGTCCTGCACAATATCTTCTCCATAGCCATAGAGGTAAACAAGTCCCATTATGAATCTATACCTCATGTCTTAGTTGGGAAGCCACTACTGGCTAAAGTAACCCAATATGACACCTCAGTGCCTGTCATAGAGAGAATGAAAAGTGCATAATGGATGCAGGAAAAGGCTGAAAAGAGGTTGAAGGCTCAAGGTACCATGATGTGTGACTGAAAGTATATTGTTTTAAGAAGTAATAACATACTAAGTCTGAATCTGGGAAGCAGTATAGTAGATAAAACTGGACCAGGCCTGGGTTCAGAGGCAGATGCTAATATAGAATATAGTCAGTCAATTTATAATGTAAGCTAAAAGGCAGATGGTAACTTGCAGGACATGTGTTGCAGGGAGATGTACATCTCAAACCACAAGAAAATCATAACAATGCATAGTAGAATTTGTTTAACAATCAAAACAATAATAGAATGAATGAGAAAATTTAAAAACATGATTAGCAATAGGTGAATAGCCAAATAAACTCTCTCATGCAGAAATATGAGCATCTTTACAACAGTTTGTGGAATTTTCCCATTCTCATAGGTGATGTCATTCACTTATATGGAGATGGACTTAAGGTGATCAATATAGGCATAGAGTTCTATACATTTTAATGTCTCTTCTCTCATGCCTAGAGGTTGCAGGTGCACAGCACAAGAGATAAAGTCTGGAATGTCAACAGTCATTGGTAGCAAAGGGTATGGAATACGATGTGCTATCAATGGTATTTGAGGATAGTGGAAAATTGTTGTACCAGGTATCATTCAGTAGATAGTCTGAACTGTAGAGTTTAATTCCTTAGGAAGACAAAGGTCATATACTTTGAGCAATAGAAAAGGAAACATTCTGGGGAGAAAATAACTGGAAACAAATGTCCAGTTCCCAGAATAAAGAAAAATGTGAGGTGTTGGTTGAGTATGAGAGTTTTGCAGTTATTATCTAGTGGTTAAGGCGTGGAGGAGTAGCCTAGTGGTTAGAACAGTGGGCTACAAGTCAGGAGACCAGCGTTTGAGTCCTGCTGTTGCTCCTTGGACAAGTCACTTTACCCTCCATTGCCTTAGGTATAAACTTAGACCTGGATTTATCAAAATGAACTAAATACTGCATATGATAGGAAAAGGGGAGTGTTTTATGATAATAGGCAGTTTATTGCAATTTCTGCTTATAAATATGCAAAGTGCTATCTTAGCGCAAATTGCAATAACTTTTTTGCACTTTGCGATAAGTGCCAGAATTGTTGTATTTCCTAGGGATGTGCAGAGCAAAATTTTATGTTCATATTTTTTATGTCCGAAAGGGGGTCCCACTTGCGGCCAATATGGACATAAAAAAAATCCAATGAGTTGGGTATATGTACATATGTGCAAAAAAAAAAAATTAAAACCCCCTCACCCTCCTTAATCCCCCCCCCAGACTTACCACAACTCCCTGGTGATCGAGCGAGGAGTGAGGACGTCATTTCTGCAATCCTTGGCGAGAAGCATGTGACGTCGGTGGCACGTCGAGTGACGCGGCGTCACGTGATTCCCGGCTCGTTCGCGCCTGACGGCTCGTTCGGCCCAAAAAGAACTTTTGGCCAGCTTGGGGGGGCCTCCTGACCCCCCCAAGCTGGCCAAAAGTTCTTTTTGGGCCGAACGAGCCGTCCGGCGCGAACGAGCTGGGAATCACGTGGCGCCGCGTCACTCAGACGCGACGTCACGTGATTCCCGGCAAGTTCGCGCCGGACGGCTCGTTCGGCCCAAAAAGAACTTTTGGCCAGCTTAGGGGGGCCTCCTGACCCCTCAAGCTGGCCAAAAGTTCTTTTTGGGCCGAACGAGCCGTCCGGCGCGAACTTGCCGGGAATCACGTGACGTCGGCGTCACGTGATTCCCGGCTTGTTCGCGCCGAACCAGCCGTCCGGCGCGAACTTGCCGGGAATCACGTGACGTCGCGTCTGAGTGACGCGGCGCCACGTGATTCCCGGCTCGTTCGCGCCGGACGGCTCGTTCGGCCCAAAAAGAACTTTTGGCCAGCTTGAGGGGGTCAGGAGGCCCCCCCAAGCTGGCCAAAAGTTCTTTTTGGGCCGAACGAGCCGTCCGGCGCGAACGAGCCGGGAATCACGTGAAGCCGGCGTCACTCGACGTGCCGCCGACGTCACATGCTTCTCGCCAAGGATTGCAGAAATGGCGTCCTCACTCCTCGCTCCATCACCAGGGAGTTGTGGTAAGTCGGGGGGGGGGGGATTAAGGAGGGTGAGGGGGTTTATATTTTTATTTTGGCTCAACAATCGCGATTTCCCACATATCGAACATATCTATGTTCGATATGTGGGAAATCCGATCGTTTATGTCGAATCAATTTTTTAAGTAAAAAAAAAATATGAGTTGCGTTTTACTAATGCGGTCAATCCGAATGCACACCCCTAGTATTTCCTACATCAACCACTGGGGGGATCATGTTTACTAGTTTTAAGCTCCTGGAGAGCCAGCCTAGCTATCAGGGCCCTCCTACGGGGAGAGAGAGAGAGAGTCCATCAAGTTAGGTTGAGAGAACATTGAACAAATCTCATCTTTGGGTGAGTTTCCTCACTCCGCGAAGGTCATCAAATCTTCACAAGAGAGCACTGTTCTGTTCGTACGTCTCACTTTGAATGTCAAAGTGGCCCTAACCCATACACTAATACCTAAACCTCACCTCAAGTTACTAGTTGGGCCTCCCATAGAGATATAAATACCTATCTAGTGTGAGGGCATTATGGCTAGGTGCTCTCTCTCTCTCTCTCTCTCTCTCTCTCTCTCTCTCTCTCTCTCTCTCTCTCTCTCTCTCTCTCTCTCTCTCTCTCAGGGCCCTGATAGCAAAACTGTGAGCCCAGCCCATTTGGCCAAAAATCCCACCCCAATATCCTGCCCATTGCATTATGGTGTTTTCCCATGCATTAAAGGCATTTTGTGCATGCAAAAATGACATACAGCACTTTGATAAATGACCCCCTTAGATTGTAAGCCCTCTGTGAATAGGGAAATACCCACAGTACCTGAATGTAATCCACTTTGAAGCACTGAATAAAAGTGGAATATTAAATAAATAGTGATTATACCCATGTGAGATATCTAGAGGCTGTACAAGAGGGTAAATAATAGTATGCTGGCCTGATAATGGGATCAAAGTAGAGATACAGCATCCTTGTGATGAACAAATTGGAATATTAGCTGTCCTACAATCAAGGTTAGCATAGCAAATTTAGTAAACTGGTGTTAGCCATCTGGATGAGAGATGGTAGCCAGTGCCCTAGCAGTGATAAGAATTTCTTTAAGTGTAGTAATTTATTTATTTATTTATTTGTTAGCTTTTATATATCTACATTCTTGGGTACATCATGCCGGTTTACAATATAACTGAAGGAGGAAATTACAAAAAACCAGGGTGGGGGGAGAGGGAGCAGATAGGAAGAGAGAAGAGGCAAGAGAAGAGAGGGAAAAACAGGAAGAGGAGAAAAGGAACAGTACCTGATGGAAAACAACAGAAGAACATAATAAGTAACATTGCAAATTATACACTCAAAAAGGGACTGTGTATAACCTTATATAAATTATACACTCCAAAAAGTATTATATACAATAATAAAAAATATGATATACAATAATATACATTATCTTTAACTAGTACATACAGGAGACACTATATATGACATTACAAATTATACATTCAGAAAGGCAACTATATATTAGGGATGTGCAGAGCAAAATTTTATGTTCATATTTTTTATGTCCGAAAGGGGGTCCCACTTGCGGCCAATATGGACATAAAAAAAAATCCAATGAGTTGGGTATATGTACATATGTGCAAAAAAAAAATTTAAACCCCCTCACCCTCCTTAATCCCCCCCCCAGACTTACCACAACTCCCTGGTGATCGAGCGAGGAGTGAGGACGTCATTTCTGCAATCCTTGGCGAGAAGCATGTGACGTCGGTGGCACGTCGAGTGACGCGGCGTCACGTGATTCCCGGCAAGTTCGCGCCGGACGGCTCGTTCGGCCCAAAAAGAAATTTGGCCAGCTTGGGGGGGCCTCCTGACCCCCCCAAGCTGGCCAAAAGTTCTTTTTGGGCCGAACGAGCCGTCCGGCGCGAACGAGCCGGGAATCACGTGACGCAGACGTCACGTGATTCCCGGCAAGTTCACGCCGGATGGCTCGTTCGGCCCAAAAAGAACTTTTGGCCAGCTTGGGGGGGCCTCCTGACCCCCTCAAGCTGGCCAAAAGTTCTTTTTGGGCCGAACGAGCCGTCCGGCGCGAACTTGCCGGGAATCACGTGACGTCGCGTCTGAGTGACGCGGCGCCACGTGATTCCCGGCTCGTTTGCGCCGGACGGCTCGTTCGGCCCAAAAAGAACTTTTGGCCAGCTTGGGGGGGCCTCCTGACCCCCCCAAGCTGGCCAAAAGTTATTTTTGGGCCGAACGAGCCGTCCGGCGCGAACGAGCCGGGAATCACGTGACGCCGGCGTCACTCGATGTGCCGCCGACGTCACATGCTTCTCGCCAAGGATTGCAGAAATGGCGTCCTCACTCCTCGCTCCATCACCAGGGAGTTGTGGTAAGTCGGGGGGGGGGGATTAAGGAGGGTGAGGGGGTTTATATTTTTATTTTGGCTCAACAATCGCGATTTCCCACATATCGAACATATCTATGTTCGATATGTGGGAAATCCGATCGTTTATGTCGAATCAATTTTTTAAGTAAAAAAAAAATATGAGTTGCGTTTTACTAATGCGGTCAATCCGAATGCACACCCCTACTATATATAGACTAGCAGGGCTGCTATAGGGAAAAGTAAGGATTAAAGGATAGCGGAGGGGGTAAATAAAAGGGGTATAAAAGGGTTGCTATAGGGCAAAGGAAGGGTTTAAGGACAGGGGAAGGGGGTATAAGCGGTATAAAAGGGGGTATATAAGGATGTGCAGAGAAATGGGAGACAAAACAGAGTATAATTAAAGGAATAAAGGAGAAGGCTATGAGTACTGTAATGACAAGGGCTCTTCAATAAGTAATAAGTAATAAGCTCAATCTGTACCTGATCATGGGTTACAGCCCAAGAAATGTGATCTCTTAAATATTCTTCACGCACTTAGGTTGGTGATGTAAAATATCAACAATTACATTAGAACGTTTAGAATAAACCTCATTAATTTTATGTTGTGAAGCAAAACTTTAAAAGCATTGGAGATGTCATCCTATCTTATTATGGAGCACCTCTAAATCAATTGAATTAAGGTCACAAAGTGCAGTTCCTGTGCTGCCTAATATTGTATCAAAATTGATTAGCTTGGGGTGTGTCTGATGGCATATCAAACCAAGCATTAAGCATTTGCATGTGACTAATAACAACTGAAAACAATTTGGATATTTGTGAGTAACCAAAAAAATTTAAGAAACAGGTGCCAAGCAAGAAAATGGTATTCCACATCATATAAACATCATATGCTGCATCATGTTTAACCTGAAAAGAATACACTTAGGGGTAGATTTTACAAAGTTATGCACTCGCGTACCAGGCGCAAACAAGAGTACGCGGGATTTTAATAGATACGCGCGTAGCCGAGAGTATCCATTAAAATCTGGGGTTGGCGCGCGCAAGGCTGCCCAAAATCGGCAGCCTGCGTGCGCCGAGCCGCGCAGCCTGCCTCCGTTCCCTCCTGCCTCCCCCCACCTTCCCCTCCCTTCCCCTACCTAGCCCACCCCCCCCAGCCCTATCTAAACTCCCCCCTACCTTTATTCTAGAAGTTACGCCTGCTCAAAGCAGGCGTAACTCGCACGCACCGGCTGCGAGATTCCCCGGCCCAGGAGCTGTTTTGGAGGCCTCGGCCATGCCCCCGAAACACCCCCAGGCCGTAATCACGCCTGCGGCCCCCACCCCCAAATGATGCGCCACCACGACACGCCCCCTGACGCGTCCCCCCCAGGAAAGCCCTGGGGCTTGCGCGCGCCACCGAGCCTATTAAACATAGGCTCGGTGCATGCAAGGGGATCCTCGGGCAGGTTTTCGGGGGGGTACGCGCGTATCTTATGCGCGTACCCCTTTGAAAATCTTGCCAATAGAGTACTGAATGGGCAGAGATGATAGGAGGAGCGGTAGGTAAACAAAATATATATATAAAATCAAAGTCCTATAGGAATATGTATTTGTTTAATTTGTTTTTGTTTTTTAGCGCACACTAATTTTTTAGTGTGTACAATTTCAATTTAATGCACACTATTTTGAATTGGTGTTCATTAAAAAACAAAAATTTAGCAAACATGAAAAAAATGTTAAAAGTGAAACGAACTGAGAAAGAAAGTAAACATTTTCTGGCTGCACATCCCTTTCCCTAGTAATATGTTTTTGATTACTCTGGAGCCATATGTAGATAACTGTCCCTTGATAGGAGATAGATATTACATAGCATCAAAGCAGGAGGTCCAAGAAGTAAGTCTCCAGGAAAGTCATTAATTGTTGTGTTATTTCTAAAGAAGTGGAAATAGGTGGCTCACAGGCTCCTTCTGAACAGAACAGAAACTCAGGATGACAAAGTCTTTTCATGGAAAGATGGTGGCCTTCCAGATAGTAGTATACTCCATCTGAGGAATTAATCCATTAATAATTCCTGTAATAAAACTTAGTTAAAAGAAAATACAAACACCAATAAAACAAAACAGAAGTATGATAAAACAAATAAATAAATGTGGGATACATTAAGAGATAAAAATTAAGTAGGGAAGATGACTTTCAAAACTGCTTGCTTGCACCCATTTATGTGTCTATATGGGTGCATGCAAAGTTGCTACTGTATTTTATAATCTGGCAGGAATGATATGTGCAGGTTATAAAATATGAGTATATATGGACACACAAATGCTCACTTATGTAACAACCATGAGCCGAGCTAGTATGGACATCCAAATAAATGCCGAGTTATCCAGCTAAGCAGCAGCACTTAGCCGGATAAGTCCAAAAAGCACTACTTAAGTGGACAAGTAGTGATTTTCAGACTTATCCAGCTAAGTAGCACCAGCTTTTACAGGTGTAAGTCAGGGGATTTTATAATATGTGCACAGCAATGTAATAACCAGAGTTATCAATTAGCCTACTTGTTCACTCGGCCCATCTGTACCCCAGCTATGCAGTTCACTTCAACATATTCCATCATATCAGGAAAAGGGAGAGTTGGGGATGTTGGAAGGATTGGTAGCTTTGCAGAGGAAGCAATAAAAAAGGCAGCCCTGCACCTAAATTGAAGAAATTATTCTTTAGGTCCTGAAAGGCAGGAGAGAAAGGCAGCTTAATGCAGAAGAAACTGAAAATTTAAGAGTATGTGCCACTGCTATTTGTTCCTCTCTCTTTTGCTTTTGAGCAGAGGTTAAAGGTAAGAGAATCATCCAAGATTGGCATTAGCAGTGTAAGTGTAGCAGAATTACAGCATCCCAAACCTTCAGCATGCTTCTCTTTGGTTCCTGCAGAAGAATCTTGCCTGATTCACTGAATCAGAAGATATTAGGGATGTGCATTCATTTTCAATGTATTGGCAATCCGCAACATATATGTCCCTATTTGTTGTATTTGTGGGGTCACGAAAAGTATGGCGAACCCCCACGAATACAACGTATCTAACAAATAAACCCACCACCCTCCTGACCCCCCCCCCCCCAAGACTTACCAAAAGTCCCTGGTGGTCCAGCAGGGGTCCTGGAGCGATCTCCTGCACTCGGGCTGTCGGCTGCCGGTATTCAAAATGGCACCGATAGCATTTGCCCTCACTATGTCACAGGGGCTACCAGTGCCATTGGTCGGCCCCTGTCATATGGTAGGAACAATGGATGGCCAGGGCCATCTTGTGCTCCTACCGAGCAATGGCACCGGTATCCCCTGTGACATAGAAGGTCAAATGCTATCGGTGCCATTTTGAATACCGGCAGCCGACAGCCTGAGTGCAGGAGATTGTGCCAGGACCCCCACTGGACCACCAAGGACTTTTGGTAAGTCTTGGGGGGGTCAGGAGGGTGGGGGGTTGTAGTTAGTTAAATTTAAAGGGTTGGGATGGGGTTATTTTTGGGAAACGAATACATACGTAACTAATGAACGGATCGGGGTCCCCCTAGAATGGATGCAACAGATTTGGCTCCCCACGAATACCGAATGGGATCAATTCGTCCCTGCTGCACATCCCTAGAAGATATTGAACAGGTAGTAGCTAAAGAGAAATTGGGAAGTTTATAGTAGCTTCTAGTGAGGTGAGAGGGAAGAGAGATGATACTGATAATGTTGAGAAAAGCAGTTGGAGAGCATGAGCGATGACTCAGGCATTTTGCCTCAGGGTAACCCTGTAGCTCAACTCCAATGTCACCATCAGCATCCAAGGATGTAGAGAAGGTACTAGAAATGAAAGCCTTGATCTGGAGTCACTTTAAAGTGAGGGAGGACCCATGTTTTGCCCAGTCTATACAATTCAGAAAGGATATCAGTTGAGGAAGCAAGTGGGGCATCTCACAAACATGGGTATGCATCATCATCTGCAGAAGAAGTACCTGCAGGCATTGGCATCAGGGGAAGGTGGCAGTATTAGCCTGGGATCCACTTCTGCCACTCCAAGTAAAAGCCAGAGGAAAGTGGTTGAAAAGGAGAAGACTTTCCCCAAGGTTATCCCATGGCTTCTTCCAGCAGTCAGGTGGCAGGCTAGAAGTCCCCAACCATGCGTCTGAAGTGTTAACCATAGAGGAAATGGGGTGGTGTTCTGTTCTGTAGCACTGTCCCAGGGCACATGGCAGTCCACATCTAAAATAATAACTAAAAGTATCAGGAAAATGATTGCCCGTGATGACAAGCCCCAGCAGGTAATGGAGAACATGGGCCCTAAGCTTCTGCTGCATGTTTTAGCCGTGAATTAAAAAGTATCATCTAGGACTACAATTAGTAGGAAGGTCTTTCCCAACCTTTACAACCAATGCTGTATTCATATGCAGGCACAGCTGGCTAAAGCAGAGGGATATAGCATGCATTTCACTTGTGACATCTGGACCAGAACAAAAGTTATGAACTCTTACCTCTCCCTCATGGCAGGTGGGACCTGACTGAGGCAGAGATTGGCAGCAGCTCTAGTGGGGATGAAGCATCAGGGTGTAGATAAATTTTGCTGCACACCCAGCTGATGCATTGACTCCATATTTTGTTCAATATATATCTGCCATAAGAAAGATCTTGGAGGGTTGGCAGCTAGATGAGAAAGATAAGAGTCTTCTGGTGTGTGTGGGTTTTTTTTGTTTTTTTTTTGTGGCAGACTGTGGTACAAATATGGGAAAGGTAATAAAAGATGGGGGGTTTTAGGCTGTACATTTCTTTTCACACTTGCTACACCTAGCAGTAAGGGAGCTAATTCCTGACAATGATGTGAATCCACTCCTGGAGAACCCAATAGAAAGGTGCAGGAAAATAACAGGGCATTTTCATGAAGCGTGAAATTAGAGCAACTTTTCCATGAGAAGAAGGAAGAATTTGGAATGCCTCACAAGCAACTCGTCCAAGATGGTGGCATCAGCTGAAATTTCAACTATTTGATGTTGCAGAAGTTAGTGGAGCAGCAGACACCTCTTCATCATCTGTCTCTGGAAATAGAGATAAGTGTGCATTGCCACCTTGGGCATCATGATTGGGTAGTGATGAGGCAGCCGGTTCAAATCCTGAATCCCTTCAAGAATGCTACAGAGGATTTGACCCAGAATTGTCACTGTGGGTGGAGTCATCCCTATATTAAATATTCATGAAAAAAAGTTAGAGGACTTCTGTGAGCAAGAGGGAATGAAAGCAGATGTATTGCAGTTTCTGGACTCCTTGCAGTAGCAGGTGCAGGAGGGTGGCTATTAAAATGATCAGTGGTCTTCATTCTAAAGTATACAGTCATAGATCTAAACATGATTTCCTTAGGGGAAAGGCTAGATGGCTAGAGAGGGGGCAAAGTGATATAGACATTTAAATGTCTCAAAGGTTTCCATGCACAAGAGGCTAACTTCTTTCAATAGAAGAATGAGGCATGGGATGAGGGTAAAAGGGGGTAGACTCAGGGAGGGTAGTAGAAACCGAAATCCTTTACTTATCAAACAAAAACACATCCAACTCTAGCAAAGACAGAACCTCCAACCATCCACTCACCACCCTTTCCAACGAGGTCAGAGACCTAGGCATCCACCTTGGCTCAAACCTCAACTTGAAGAAACACATCAACCTGACAATCAAAGAAGGTTTCTACAAACTAAAAATCCTCAAGAAACTCAAACCACTTCTATTCCACCACGACTACCGCACAGTACTCCAAACCCTCATACTATCCAAGCTAGACTACTGTAATTCCCTCCTCCTCGGACTGCCCGCCACCACCACAAAACCACTTCAGCTACTCCAAAATGCCGCAGCCAGATCCCTCACAAACACCAACCGAACCTCACACATCATCCCTATTCTAAAAGCTCTACATTGGCTCCCCATATCACACAGATCTCAATTCAAAACCCTCACCATACTACACAAAACCATCAACAACCAAAAAATCAAATGGACTAAAAACCCTCCCCAACTTCAACATAGCCAAAAAAACCTTCGCTCCCAAAACACAGGCCTCCTGATCATACCACATACAAAACTTGCTCACCTGACCTCTACCAGACAACGCACCTTCTCAGTAGCTGGTCCAACCCTCTGGAACCAGCTACCCTCTCACCTCAGACTGGAACCTTCCCACCAAACATTCAAAAAACAACTGAAAACATGGTTGTTCCAGAAAGCCTACCAACTTGCGACCTAACTCACCCTCCCCCCCTCCCGCTCTCTCACCCTTCCCTTTCCCTCCCACCCCCTCTCCTCTGTCTCACAGATACTACAAGAAAGCCTCAATGTATAAAGGTTACTATGTTTAAGTAATGTATAAAAGTTACTATGTTTTAAGTAATGTATAAAGGTTACTATGTATAAAGTAATGCATTACTGTGCAATGTCAAAGTAATGTCTTTATGTTCCATTTTAAAAATGTTCCTACGTATAAGTTAATGTTACATTGTAAAAATAGTACGACCCCTCCGTCATACTATTACCCTGTTATAATGTGAACCGATGTGATGTACACCAACGAATGTCGGTATATAAAAGCAAATACATAAATAAAATAAATAGATGCATGGAATAGCCTCCCAATGGAGGTGGTGGTTTTCTGAAAGGTATCTGAATTCAAGAAGGCATGAAATAAATACAGAGAATCTCTTAGTTCATGATGGGAATTATAAGGCTAGATAAATTGAATGGATGGGCAGACTAGATGGGCCATATGGTCTTTTTCTGTTAATTCTATATTTCTATGTTCCTAAGAAAGACTGAAACCTCTCACACAAAACAATACATGCATACTTGCTATACTTTGTAGTCTATGGGTGAAAGTGAGTTTCGCCCTCCAGTCCCAGCATCTCACATTCAATCAAGGAGATGCTAGCAACTGGGGTATGTGAACAGGAGCACCAGAGCAGAACGATAGTGGGGATGTAGAACAGGAAAGATTGGCCACCTCAGTGAATAGTGCAAGCAGTAGCTGCACTCTGTCAGCTAGCACTTCCTCCCAAATCTCAATACACCAAACTAACATTATCCACATAGAACTGTCTTTGTTTTTACAGGCCATAGTTAAAACAGCTGATAAGAGAGAAACTCAGACACCCAGCAAAGGAAACCTGTTGCGCTGGGAGTGGACCCTTGGCCTGGTGCAGGATTGGTACAGCCCTCCGGTCAGACCCGGAGAGCGCCTGCCACCAGGAGGTGGAGCACAGGAGGAGACAGAGGCTAGCTGGAGCTTCACCAAAAGCAACCTGGGGTTCCCTCAGGTTGAGCCCTTGGTTACCCGGGCTGCCTGGCCTTAGGTGGGCCTCGCAGGTTCTCCTAGAGAGGAAGGTTAATGAGTGCCGACCACGAACAGGGGTGCGTGGTCGGTGTTCAGATAAGGAGAACTGGAGGTTGCAGGAGGCCAGAATAGAGTGTCCGAGTGTATAGCTAGAATCAAGGCCAGAGACTATATGCAGAATGGTCAGCCAGGCAGGGTCAGTAGCAAGGTCAGTCCAGACGTAGTGAGGTCAAGCAAGAGGTTGGTTTCCAGGAGGCAGACGAGAATAGTCGGTGTTCCAGGCAGAAGTCAGGTCAGGTGGCGATCAAGGATAGTCAGTTCCAGGCAGAAGTCAGGGCAGGCAGCAATCAAGGAGTAGTCAAGAACAAGCAGAGGTCAGTACCGTGAGATCAGTCCGAAGGGTACTACCAGGAATGGAGAGACAAGGAGCAGGAGATGCTGGAACTGGAGACACAGGAGATGCTGGAACTGGACACTGGAACAGAGAGACTGGAATAGGAGACACAGGAAATGCAGGAAGGCAAACATGCTATCAGAGATTGATCGACCCGATTGCCAAGGCGAGGTTCTGGGGGACAGGGCCTCGCTTATATACTAGGCAGGGATGATGTTATCATAGAGCGAGCCGCCCGGGTTTCCTGTGCTTGGCCCTTTAAATTAAAGGAGGTCGGCCGCACGCGCACCTAGGGGCGGAGCTGATGAGATGCTGGACTTGTAGCCCCAGCAAGAGCTCCGCTGTGAGGCCTGCAACATTGCTGGAGTCGGAGAGGGCCGAGGAGAGTGATGGGGACGGCCGGGACCGGCAGTGGAGGAGAGGCCTGATCTCGTGGACGGCCAGGAGAGGTGAGCAGGCCCGGCCGCGGAGCACACGTGGCTGGGAAGCGCAACAAAACCCAGCACAAATGTATATGACATGCATTTCACCAGCAACATCTGGACTTATGCAAATGCTACACATGCTTACCTCTTCCTGATGGCAGCATAGTGGAATGGAGGAGTAGCCTAGTGCTTAAAGCAGTGGGGTATAAACCAAGAAAACCAGGGTTCAAATCTCTCTGGTGTGCCTTATGAAACTTGGACAAGTTGCTTTACCCCCTGTTGCCTCAGGAAGAAACTTAGAGCCTAATTTGTTAAGGCTTTTCTCCCATTCCATGCCTATGGGGAAAATGCTTCATAAATGAGTCCCTTAGATTGTAAACCCTCTGGCTATAGAGAAGTATATACAGTATCTGAATGTAATCTGCTTTGAAGTATCAAAAAGTACAATAAATTTAATAAATAGTGTAGACTGGCAAAGGCAGCCATGACTGAGCATCAGGGTGCAGGTGGACTGTGCTGCATGCCCAGATGATGGATAACCCCCATACTTTGTGCAATATCCACCAGCCATGAGAAAAATGCTGGAGAGTTGGCAGCTACATTGGAGAGGCAGGAGTTTTTTTATGACAGTGATGCAAATGTTAAATTGTTTATAAAATGCATATACAGCATGATCAGTAATAACATTAAAAAAGATATACAAGCTCACAGTCATAATAAACAATTCCAACAAAAACCACAAGCAAAACTAAAAATACCCCACCAGCTGAGCCAGCCCCCTACCACTCTACCACAAATTGTCACAAAGTTATCTTCTCCCTAAAAACAAATCACACCATCTGCTTTTCCAATCCACATAGCCTTCCCGAGCCTTAAAAGGGAATAAATGGGTTTCAACCAGCTTCTGGAATTTTGAATAATCTAATCATCCCTCACCAGAATTGGAAGCGCACTCCAGGCCTGTGATGCAGCTGCTGTATACACTTGCAATGAGACTACTTGAAAGCCCTGAGATGATCTGGTTTGTAGGGATGTGAATCGTTTTTCAACGATTAAAATTATCGTCCGATAATGTTTATATCGTCTTAAATCGTTATAGAACACGATACAATAGAAATTCTAACGATTTATCGTTAAAAATCGTTAAATCGTGTTAGTGCGCACTAACTCGAGTTAGTGCGCACTAACTCCCCGTTAGTGCGCACTAACTCGATTAGTGCGCACTAACTGAAAATGATACAAATAAACACTTTCCAGGTCACTGAAGGTCAGTTAGGAATGAATATGTGTTCCTATTGGCTGGCTGCCCTCTTATCTATTGATGTTACCAAGGTTACCACTGAGGTGATGGTTGGGGGGATGGGAAATGGAACTGGAAACTAACGAACACCAACAGAAAATGAAACAAAGTGTTCACACTTCCCAGGTCAGTAAAGGTCACTTAGGAATGAATATGTATGTATGTATTCCTATTGGCTGGCTGTGCTCTTATCTATTGATGTTACCAATATGGTTGGGGGGATGTGAAATGGAAACAGTTGGAAGCTTTACAAAAAAAGTAATGTAATGATCAGCACTCACGTGACTAGAACTTGTTTGTTTATTATTTTTGTTAGCAGGCACCTGAAATGCTAGTGCATGTTGAATTTGCCAATCACTGTGCATTTTAGAAAGGTGGTCCTGGCTGGAACTGTACACAGTTCAAATATATGTAATTGATTGTTGGTAAGTGTATTTTTTAAGTAGCCACACTGGCACCAGTATGTTTACTTTTCCTCCTACTTAACTCACTAGCTCAGCTTTGTAAGAAGGGCTTCTCTGCTTGTGTGTTGTTTTTGTTTGGTGTGAGGAGAGCAGAAACATCAGATCTTTATTCAATCTACTACAGTCATCTCTTACAGTGCCCTATCCCTATTAATACCAGGAGTGTTGTGATCTTCCTGCACACAGTGCCCTAACCCTGATACCAGTCTGAGACAGCTCCCTCCCTGCATTACTAGTGAGAGGCTGGCTTCACAGACAGGGGGGAGCTGCCTGACCCTCACTCCTGACTTCCCCCATGTCCCAGCTAGTGAATGGTGTGTGGGTGAGGGGGGGGGGGGAGGATGGTGAAGTCTGAGACAGCTCCCTCCCTGCATTACTAGTGAGAGGCTGGCTTCACAGACAGGGGGGAGCTGCCTGACCCTCACTCCTGACTTCCCCCATGTCCCAGCTAGTGAATGGTGTGTGGGTGAGGGGGGGGGGGGGGGAGGATGGTGAAGTCTGAGACAGCTCCCTCCCTGCATTACTAGTGAGAGGCTGGCTTCACAGACAGGGGGGAGCTGCCTGACCCTCACTCCTGACTTCCCCCATGTCCCAGCTAGTGAATGGTGTGTGGGTGAGGGGGGGGGGGGGGATGGTGAAGTCTGAGACAGCTCCCTCCCTGCATTACTAGTGAGAGGCTGGCTTCGCAGACAGGGGGGAGCTGCCTGACCCTCACTCCTGACTTCCCCCATGTCCCAGCTAGTGAATGGTGTGTGGGTGAGGGGGGGGGGAGGATGGTGAAGTCTGAGACAGCTCCCTCCCTGCATTACTAGTGAGAGGCTGGCTTCACAGACAGGGGGGAGCTGCCTGACCCTCACTCCTGACTTCCCCCATGTCCCAGCTAGTGAATGGTGTGTGGGTGAGGGGGGGGGGGGGGAGGATGGTGAAGTCTGAGACAGCTCCCTCCCTGCATTACTAGTGAGAGGCTGGCTTCACAGACAGGGGGGAGCTGCCTGTCCCTCACTCCTGACTTCCCCCATGTCCCAGCTAGTGAATGGTGTGTGGGTGGGGGGGGGGGGGGGGGGGGGTGGATGGTGAAGTCTGAGACAGCTCCCTCCCTGCATTACTAGTGAGAGGCTGGCTTCACAGACAGGGGGGAGCTGCCTGACCCTCACTCCTGACTTCCCCCATGTCCCAGCTAGTGAATGGTGTGTGGGTAAGGGGGGGGGGGGGGGGAGGATGGTGAAGTCTGAGACAGCTCCCTCCCTGCATTACTAGTGAGAGGCTGGCTTCACAGACAGGGGGGAGCTGCCTGACCCTCACTCCTCCGGGGTATTGTGATCTTCCTGCACACAGTGCCCTATCCCTGATACCAGGGGTGTTGTGATCTTCCTGCATGCAGTGCCCTATCCCTATTAATACCAGGAGTGTTGTGATCTTCCTGCATGCAGTGCCCTATCCCTATTAATACCAGGAGTGTTGTGATCTTCCTGCATGCAGTGCCCTATCCCTGATATCGGGATGTGTGCAAGAAGATCACAACACCCCCGGTATCAGGAATAGGGCACTGTGTGCAGGAAGATCACAACACCCCCAGTATCAGGAATAGGGCACTGTGTGCAGGAAGATCACAACACCCCTGGTATTAGGGATAGGGCACTGTGTGCAGGAAGATCACAACACTCCTGGTATTAATAGGGATAGGGCACTGTGTGCAGGAAGATCACAATACCCCTGGTATCAGGGTTAGGGCACAAGTTCTAGTCACATTGACTGATCACATTACTTGTTTTGTCAAGCTACCAACTGTTTCCATTTCCCATCCCCCAGATACTGTCAGTAGGAAACTTGGTAACATGAATAAATAAGAGGGCAGCCAATAGGAATACATATTCATTCCTAAACTGACCTTAACTGACCTGAAAAGTGTCAAATTGTATCATTTTCAGTTAGTGCGCACTAACTCCCAGTTAGTGCGCACTAATCGGAAAAAACGATTTTTAACGATTTTTTAACTAAAAAATCGTGCCTAAGACGATTTTCTTGCCCTGCCACACGATTTCTATCGTTAAGACGATATGGAAAACGATTCACATCCCTACTGGTTTGTACTAGGCTAATTTATCTGACAAGTATTTAGGGCCGTTAGCCTTCTCCACTATCGGTAACCAATGTAATGAAGTAAGCAATGGGGATACTCTCTCCCATCTGGATTTCCCATAAACCAATCAAGCTGCACTATTCTGGATTAATTGTAGTAGTGATTTGAGCTACAAAGTCCACTAATAAGAAATTTCAATAATCCAGAACTCACATAACTAAGACCAATACTACAATTTTTAGAACATGTGTGTCCAAAAAAAGGGCATAGTTGGCATGTAATTTTCAACTGCTAATATGCCCTTTGGCATATTTGTGCAACAAAAGCATCTCAAGACAAAGCAAAATCTAAGATTAACCCTACATTTTTGGCTTTGTTTAAAATAGCAAGGGCCTGATTCACTAAGCTATTTTCCCATAGACACAGAATGGGAAAAAAGCTATAGTGAATCAGGCCCTGTACTTTATCACCTACTCTTGGTGGCACAGACAACATTAATGGTTTTTCAAACAATCTCCCCTCTCCTAAAATCTGTTTTTGAGTTATTTGATACCAATTCACTCTCTTGCATCCAAGCTTAAATTTTTATTAAACAGCATAAGGGGAAAGATTTGGGTTAACATGGGATTCATTGCTTTGAAAATTGTTGCACCTGGCAGTGAGGCATGCCCTGGTTCTGGGGACCAAGAAAAATGGGATTCCAGTCCTGAAGGACTTGTTAGAGAGATACAGGAAAATAACAAGCTGTTTTCATTATAAAAAAGAAGGAAGAATGTGGGATGCCTCCTAAATGGTTGATTCAAGATGTTGGCACCCAGTGGAATTCCACCTTTCTGATCCTGCAGAGGTTAGTGGAGCAGTAGACACCCCTTCATGATCTGTCTCTGGAAATGGAGATAGGTGTAGATCGCTGTTGGGGTATCATGACTGGGTAGTGATAGAAACATAGAAACATAGAAATGATGGCAGAAGAAGACCAAACGGCCCATCCAGTCTGCCCAGCAAGCTTTCACATTTATTTTTTTTCTCATACTTATCTGTCACTCTTGGCCCTTATTAGAAATGTTTTGGTTCTAGTTACCTTCCACCCCCGCCATTGATGTAGAGAGCAGTGCTGGAGCTGCATCTAAGTGAAGTATCTAGCTTAATTGGTTAGGGGTAGTAACTGCTGCAATAAGCAAGCTACTCCCACGCTTATTTGTTTACCCAGCCTGTGCAATTCAGTACTTGTTGGTTGTTATCTGAATATAAATCCTCTTTTCCTCTTTCCCCCCTGCCGTTGAAGCAGAGAGCTATGCTGGATATGCATTGAAAGTGAAGTATCAGTCTTATTTGGTTTGGGGTAGTAACCACCGCAACAAGCAAGCTACTCCCCCGCTTTTTTTGTGAATGCAAATCCCTTTTTCCACATTTCCTCTTGCCGTTGAAGCATAGAGCAATGTTGGAGTCGCATTAGCAGTGAGCATGTTTATTGAATAACAGGTAGTAGCTGTCATTCTTGCAAGCCATCCCCATGATGAGGCAGTTGATACAAATCCCGAAGCCCTCCAAGGATGCCATGGAGGATCTGAGAACCAGAAGAGCCACCATGAGTGGGCTCATCCTAATAGTAAACATTTTGGAGAAAAAGTTAGAGGATTTTAGTGAACATGAATAACTGGAAGCAGAAGTATTGAAATTTATGGTCTCCTTTCAGCAGCAGGTGCAAGAAAGACTGAAACTTTTAACAGAAAAAATACTTACATAATTTCCATTGTTTGTGATCTATGGTGAAAGGAAGTCTCGTACTCTGATCCCAACATCTCACTTACATGAAGGAGACACTGGCTGCTAGGATGTGTGAACAAGAATGCCAGAGGCAGAAATGTATTGATATGTAACAAAGGAAAGGGTAGAGAATAGTGCAAGAATGAGCAGCAAACTGTTAGCTATAACTTCCTCACCTACTTCAATAAACCATAGCATTGTTGCCCACACAGAACCATCTTTCCTGATGCAGGCCTTAGCTAAAACAAGCTTATACTTTTAAGTCATAAGTGAAGAAAACCACTTGTATTCTGTACATGCTGATAAAAACATGGACTGTAAAATATATCAACATTTTGAAACCGCAGATGATTGAACAGTCCGGTAGACCTTATCGGCAGATTGGGTACTTCATCTGGCATGCTGATGCGGCTTCTATACAAATTTAATTTAACTGAAATTATCAACAGAAAAAGCTGGAAAGCTGTTAATATTCTATATAAATAAAAATATAAATGTTTGTTTGTTCAAAATCTTAAATCTCCGAAAGTTCTTCACTGATTGCTTTGAAATTTTGACATAACATTGCATTCGAATACGTGCGTTTTAATATACCTATATTATATAGATGTCACACCTGTGACAGGTAAAAAAAACATGCTTTTTTGGAAAAACAGTGCCATCTGTTGGACATACAAGCAACACACGCTATCTACAATATAAATGGGCTCTGACCCACAGCCCACAAATGCGCAGTAGAGAGCAGCTCTACCGCGCATGTGCGGACCATTGAGCTCTGCGCTATGTTCTGGGTGTCACAGAGGGGAGGAGGAAAGGGCAGACAAGTTGCCACTCCAAGAAATGGCTCAGCCCGTTCCTCCCCCGCTGGGGAAGGGGGGAGGGAGTAGGGACTGCTGGACAGTTACACACAGGAGGAGGAAAGGGTAGAAGAGTCGCCGAGCCAGTCTGTCCACTGCCGGGCAAGGGGGGGAGGGAGTTGGGACGGCCGGAGCAGAGCAAATGCAGTAGAAAGCGGCTGTGAAGAGATCACAAGCAGCTGCAGCCTGCAGAAGCCAAAGCGCAAAGAGCTGAACAGAGAACAGCTCGCCCTCCTCCCCTACCCCCTGAGTCCCGCAGATAAGGAGAAGCCAAGTAAATATCCCGCAACTGCGGGGGGGGGGGGGGAGAGGGAGGGCATTGCTGTCAGCCCACCCGTGGGTCTCAGCTGCACGGGAAGAGTTTACATGGGCATCGCTCCACCCCCCACTCCCAGCAAAGCACCCTGACGAAAGTGAAAGCCAGAGCCCTGCTCCCTCCTCCCTCTGAAGCCCCCAATCGGATTTCTTAAAGGCACAGGTCTGCCAGAAAGATCAAAGTAAGCTAGGCAATGTGTCCCAAATATGTTGCAGTGCCTGACACCTGCCCTTTGCGAGGGTGGGGAGACAGAGTGTTTTCCTCTCTCTCCCAGACACAACTGGCATGGGAACTTTGCAAGCTCTTGTGAGTGCAGAGCAAAAACTTAGGTGGGGAGGGGACAAAAATCCCGTCCGTTTTAACTGTGTGAGAGAGGTGTGGTAATGTGCGCTGAAGGCGAGTGTGAGTGCCAGAGAGAGAGGGAGACTACGTGAGGGATTGTGTATGTGTGTGAGAGGGATTGGCCATGCGTGTGTGAGGAACAGAGGGAGAGTGTATGTGCAAGAGAGATAGAGAGAGGAAGCCTATGTAGGGGGCTGTATGAGAGAGAGATTCTCTACCCCCCCTGCTCTCCACTTATAGGTTACAGTGGAAGGGGTTCAGTGTAGAGGGGAATGGGAGAGCAAAGGAGTTGGGGCCTGTAAGGATAGAGTGAAAAGGGTCTGAGCCTGTCTCTCCGCCACTGGGGAAGGGAGAGGGAATTGGGATGGCAGGACCATTACGCCTCGCGAGATCCCCCTCGGCCACCACTGCAGCTCCTACCACCTCTGGCCCTTTGTGGTGCTGGGGGGAGGGAGCGGAGCAGAGCAAAGATGTAGGAGGAGAGGGGACAAAAATCTCGCCCGTTTTAATGGGCTTAACAGCTTGGACTAAATATTTTACAATTCCATTTCAATGTTTCTGATTGCATTGTTAAATCGAATTTTCATAGATTTCGATTTATTTTCATTTTGATTTAATTATTTCGTGTGACATTGTGTTGGAATTGAGCTGGATCATTTACCATACCGTTCATTTAGTGAGTATAGTTTATGATTTCTCTTTTTTCATTCTTTTTCATTTCTAGAATAATGCGGTTTACATCTAGACACGGATTGCTTCTCACATGGACAATTATATGTTGCGTGTTCTAGAGTCGGCAAACCAGACAATCGCTATATCTGCACAGACAATGGAACAACAAAAAATATTGTATACCCACAAGCATTGTGAAATTAGCCATATTCAAAATGTGTGCTTTCTCTTTTCTTTCTTTTCCATTTAACCAGACTGAGCCACAGCAACGCGTGGCCGGGTACAGCTAGTATAAAATAAATTCTAAAATGCTATAAAAATTGATAAGATAGAAGATTTCTGCTAGTATGTTGGAGTGAGCGGTAACACTAGCATACTGAATGTTTTTCATGGTCCCTTTTTCTATATATAATGCAGAGGTCAAACCAGGTTAGCAATCCGAAGGAGAGACTAAGGAACAGGAACAAAGGAACAAGGAAACAGGAACGGAGGCAATCAGGATCAGGAACCAGGAACTGAAGAGGCAATGAGTACTCGACTAGCGAGGGGACCTGTTGCAAAGGCAATTTGAGAAAGCAGAGCCCGGGCTTATATACCGGAGTTCTGCCGTCGTCATCATCCGGGGCCATGGCTAGGTTCCCGCTGCGGGCCCTATTTAAAGACTAGCTGTGCATGCGTTCATGCTTAGGGAGGGTCGCGGTGTTGGTTGGGGCGGTGCCTCTCTGTGGGCCATGCAGAGATGCCCGACCCGGAGCATCAGGAGCTGCAGCAGAGCCGGAGGCCCCAGGGGCGGCCCGAGGATGGAGCCAGCAAACCACAGCCGCCAGAGATGAGGGACAAGATGCTGGATCACTTTGAAAGAGGTGAGGGGGCCAAGCCACAGGTCTGCTGTGGCCGGCGCTCGTAATAGCCAGGTCACAAGTACCTGGTAGGATCCCAAGGGGTAGATATCCCAAGAATAAGCAGTGGATTTCTGCAACTCTACTTTAATAATGTTCAATGACTTTTCCTCCAGGAACTTTACAAACCTTTTCTATATACATCTTTACTAATAGCTTTCACCACATCCTCTACCAATGAATTCCAGAGCTTAATTTTGCACTGAGTAAAAAAAAATATTTTCTCAATAGTTTTAAATGTATTACCTAGTAACTTCATTGTGTGTCCCCTGATCTTTGTACTTTTTGAAAGAGTAAACAATTGATTAACTTTTACTTGTTCCTTTCCAGAGATCTGGTCTGGTCCGCCTTAAGCTCCAGATTAGACAACAGAGTATCCTGGTCCAGGAGGAGAACCCTGGGAAGGTATATATCTTGTCCGGCCCAGGAGGGAACCGGAGGCCCCGGAGAAATAGGAGGATCCTTAGGAAAGGCATCAGACCAAGAGACTGTAAGTTGCTATTTTGCTTTCTTTGTTTGCAAGCAGAGTGTTTTTCTGTTGTAACTTAAAGTTCCTGAGCTTATTCTCTGCTAGGGATGTGCAGAGGGATGCCATATGTTGCATTCAGAATTCGTATTCGTCGGGGGGCAGATACATTGCATTCGGCAAGGGGGCCCCCCGATACGTTAATGTGTTCGTTCTTATTCGTTTCCTGGCTAAAATTGAATTAACCACAACCCCCCACCCTCCTGACCCCCCCAAGACTTACCAAAACTCCCTGGTGGTCCAGCGGGGGGTCCGGGAGCCATCTCCTGCACTCACGCCTTCAGCTGCCGGTATTCAAAATGGCACCGATAGCCTTTGACATTACTATGTCAAAGGGGCTACCGGTGCCATTAGTCAGCCTCTGTCACATGGTAGGAGCAATGGATGGCCGGCGCCATCTTTTATTTTTATTTTTATTTATTTAAGTTTTTTATATACCGGCATTCATGACAGCAATCACATCATGCTGGTTCACAATGAAACGGGGGTGCATAATAAACTTCAAACTGGAGCTATGGTGCGGAAGAATACAGTTACATATAACAAGGGTGGAAAGAACTGGGCGAAGAGAGAAAAATAAAAGACAGGTTAAAAATGGCTAACGATAATTACAGAGAAGTAACTTTGAAGTGGCTGATATTTATGTGATGATGGCGAGATGTTAGTTTAATTGGGTTCCGGAAATGCTTGTTTGAACAGCCAAGTCTTGAGTCTTTTCTTGAAAATTGATAGGCAGGGTTCCAGTCTGTGGTCGGGGGGGATGGAGTTCCATAGAGGAGGACCGGCGGTGGAGAAGGCCCGATCTCTTAGGGTGATGTGTCCGGTAGTATTGGAGGGAGGTATCTGTAATGATCCTCTGTATGCGTCTCTTATTGGTCTTGAAGAAGTATATAATCTTGTGCTCCTACATGTGACAGGGGCTGGCCAGTGGCCATTGGCACCGGTAGCCCCTATGACATAGTAAGGGCAAAGGCTATCAGCGCCATTTTGATTACTGGCAGCCGACAGCCCGAGTGCAGGAGATTGCTCCCAGACCCCCGCTGGACCACCAGGGAGTTTGGTAAGTCTTGGGGGGGTCAGGAGGATGGGGGGCATTTGTTTAAATTTGCTCCTTTAGATGGCCGAATAATTCGGCGAAGATTTGTTGTATTCTTTGGGAATCGTGATACGTTTCGCTTCCCCAAGAATACAATGAATATGGCCCTGTACATTGTGGATTACCAATACATTAGAAACGAATGCACACCCCTATTCTCTTAAATGATAAAATCGAGTGGCAATCTCTCATTTAAATTCAGCAGGTACCTTTCAACTACGTATGTTCGTGACGTCAGTAGCACCGCCCATTTTTCGCCGCAGGAATTCCCTTTAAATATGGCGCCTGTAGTCGGCGTTCTCGCGCCAATAAAGGAGCCACAGGAGCAGCTGTCCGCTATTCAGTGAGTACCTTTAACACTTTTCAGCAAATAAGTTAACGCCGGTATTGAAGCTACAATGTTTTAAAACGACAGCATTCAATAACCGTGAACATCAGAAAATTCTTAGAGGTAATAAGAACATTTTCTTTAACTTTTTACTCACCCGTTTCGAATACAGTTTCTTAAAACTACATATTTTACATACTAATATTTGATTAGTCACACCGATCTTTTCAAAAAGTTAGTTTTTAAAAAAAGTAAAGATGTCACCACATTCATTTTGAAAAAAGTAAAGATGTCACTACATTCATTTACACAATTTTATTAACAAGGATATTTTTCACTGGTAACATTCGAGGGTAAATAGCGCTAGTTTCCCTCTGGTTCCCTCATTTTTTCAGCGGAGCTTCGCGGACCGCCAACGCAGCGGAATAAGTCCACATTTGATGAATCAACACTGCCATAGTAACAAGTATGTATTCTTTTCCACAGTGCCTAAGTTAAGTGAATGTTTTCAATAACTGAAAGATGTCTTCATGTATACTCTAATAGTGTTCCACGAGTCTTTCTTGAGAACAACCAGCCCTTGAAGAAGGAGCTAGTCTCCGAAACATCTGGATGTCGGCTGTGCAAGACCGACCACAGAACTAAAGATAAGTAACAATAATGGCGTTATTTATGCTATCATCAATGCAATAACTTGCGAAGTGGACAGTGGACACTTAAAGAGTTTTCATCACTGAGATACCTAATGATTTTTAAAGCCTTCATATAGGCTTACAGACACGATAGCTGAATTTCTCACAGCATCGTATGAAGGTACACTCAGACTTCAAATTGGCATCCATATAACAGGTCATTCATTGTTCACCCCTATTCTCTGCCATTCTGACTGCATATGGTGCCACACTCTTGAAAAAAGCTACTGTTCCACCTACTTAGCAGAGCTCAGACCACTAGCTCTGAGTCTGCAGCTTCCACTGAAATTATGAACTGAAACCCTGAGACTCCTGCCTCTGAGTCTACAGCTCTTCCCAGAAGATCTCTATATAAACTCGCTAGGAGCCAGTATATACAGTAACTTTCTAGGGAAGTTCCATTTACAGTCCAGAAAAAAGGGATGGCTTTAAAGTTGTGAGAAACCATTATATTTTCTGTCCTAAGTATATGAGTTTAGTGGGAACCCAATAGGATCCCTACATATACATGATTATTTAGTCAGCATAAGTCAATGAAAACGAAGAAGCTAGATAATTGACAAGAGGCAGTTGATTTTTAAATCAAGTCTGATCTGAGAATACTGATCTGAGAATTACATACTACTAATCCTTTCTTAAAGTATCCTTCTTATTTAATCCTTCAGAAATGCCTAAATATTTTCCAGGGCTTTTGGGGACAATCTTCTTAACTATTATAAAAATTGATCATAAAATCATGACTAACTAGGTGAATTACTGGCTGGGTTCCTTTGCTGGTTGGAGTGTATGGTAAACGCTGAATACATTTTACACCATTGTGAACTTTAGAAATAATTATCTCAAAAATAAAAGCTGGTTTGACTCACATCTCCCTCCTTAGAAATTACATCATGGGTATAAAAGTGCAAACTTTCCACAAGGAAGTACATGTACGGAGTTAATATGAACTCCCTGTGTGTACCTAACTGGTGCAGCCTTAGTCCCACCTATAGAACCACGCCTTTTTCCCATGAGAACAATTTAACACACTGTTGACAGCATTCATACTTTTTCCTTCAAAATGGGGGAGGGAATAATTATTTAAAGGGGCCTTTTCCACAGATGAACACCCACTGATGTTATGCTCAGGCTTGTGAACCCTTGGCCGACAGGAGGATGGTATACCTTTCGGACGATCCATAGGTTCTCTAGTCGGGTGGCGAGGCAGAGCAGAAGACGGGACCAGCTGACCCTTGGCACTGGAGACTGAGGCGACTGTGGAGGCGGATGAAGAGATGAGAAGAGATGCTGTGTCTTCACCACTGGAAGTCTGTGGTCCCCCCAGGAGGAGCCCATAGGGACCCAGACCACTGGGACTTAGGCGGACCTTTGAGAGGTCAGGGTGTCGGTGCAAGGGCTGACTGGAGCTTCACCCTGGAAGCCCGCGGTCCCCCTGGGAGGAGCCCATAGGGACCCGGGCCGCTGGGACTTAGGTGGGCCCTTGGAGACGGTAGTCTAGAAGGAGTCCTAGGTCGAGTGCCAGAGGGTCGTCGCTCACCAGTCCGAGGCCACACACCGAAGGATCACCACTTGCCAGTCCAAAGTCATACACCAGAGAATCACCGCTTGCCAATCCGAAGTCGTACACCAGAGAATCTCCGTAAGCCAATCTGAAGTCAGGAACCGGGAACACCAAGACGAAACAGGAACAGGATCCAAAGCTCAAGGAACTCACCGAAGCAAGCAGACTAGACAGCGCTGGACGACATTGCCAAGTCACTGGATGAGCGGAGGAAGATTCCTTATATACTTCCCCTGACTAGGCTGATCAGGAACAGGTGAAGCCAGTTAAAGGGATTAGGTCCCTATAAATCTGAAGAGGATGGTGGTGGCCATCTTGGATTTCCCCCGCAGAGGAGAGACGCCACTGGACGCAGCGAGGTGGGAGCAGGACGGCTCCCCCTGCAGCGAGCAGTACCAGAGGCCACGCAGGAGCGACAGCCTGAATCAGAGCCCTCCACTGGGGCTCCCGCGGCGAGGGAATGCCATGGACAAGGTAGGGGGCTGTGGTCATGGGGCGCCACGGCCGTGGAATACAACTGAACTGTATAGAATTGCCTAGAATATAGTCCCCAAAGGGCTTGAGAAGGCTACATTTTCCACATCGTTTCCTATGCCATGCAGCCATTTAAATGGTTTAGGGCAGGGTCCCAACCCAGTCTATGGGCCATCCCTAGCCAGCCAGATTTTCAGGATATCCACCATGAATATGCATGATACAGATTTGCATGCACTGCCTCACTGTATACAAATCTACCCCATGCATATTCATAGTGGACATCCTGAAAACCCAACTGGCTAGGTCTGTGCTAGACTGGGTTGAGAACCATTGGCTTAAAACATAACTAGTTGACGTTCAGGTAAATTTGATTTGTTTTAATTCATGCTGATATATTTAGACCTGCTATATGGGAAAACTCATTGTTAGAACAAGTTTACATTCATACAATACCATACGTGTAATGGCTATCATGGTGGTGAGCCTAAAAAGACTTCTAAATCATTAGGTAACTTGCTATTTGCACATGTCCGATGGTGTGATGAGATCTCTCTTATTGGAGTCCAATGACAAATAATTTATAATTAATGCCTGTGACTTAGCTCACGCTATCACACTTATCTTATTGCAGAAAATGTTGAAGCCAACATCACGATGTTTCAGAGTTAAAACACTCCTTCTTCAAGGGCTTGACATTGGTGATAGAAAAATTTGAGGGACTGCCGATTTAATGCTACTGCCGGAGATTTTAGCGAGCGGGAAGCTTTCGCTGATCTGTGCAAAGAAAAAAATGAGAATATCCTTAGAATAGTGAGGAGACACTTAAATATAGGTTACTGAGAACTGGAAGAGATACATACATGCAAAATTGTCAACCGTCTCACTGTCCATGTGAGAACGGCACGACACTGTGGCAGGTTGTCACTGCTAGCAGGGCTGCTTAGTGGTGATGGTAGTGATGCAGAAGGCTATCGCTACAGGCTACTGAAAAAAAGATTTGAGCAAGAATCTTGACTAACCATTAATCGGGACAAGAATACTCACTTATGCATTTTGAATGATACTCACTATTAGAAGATTTGGCAGCTCTCAACACAAGGTTAGTGCTGTACCTTTAATTGGTGCGGGAATGCTGAAAGCGGCGCCATTTTTAAAAGGAATTCCTGTGATTGCAAGAGTGACAGTCGAAATGATGTGGTACGACGTCACTGACAGTGGTAAAAAATTTGGGACATTTCTGTGCCCATAGATTGAGGATGAAAAATATACTGGTGTGTCAAATGATAAAAAAAGAAGCGGAGAAAAAATCATATTAAAGAGAGCCACTCTATTTTATCGTTAAGCCCTGACGGTTGTTCAGTCGATGTATCCATGCATTTTCTTTGTAATTCAAAATGTGTGCTCTGTCTCCTCCTCTCCAAGATGCTGGTATATGTTCAATGATGGCCCATTTAAAATTGTCAAATGTGTGCCCACTGTCTATGCAATGTTGTACTATTGGAGCTTTGAGGTCTTTGTTATTGATCCGGTACTTATGTTCTGTAAGATGCGTTCTGATCTTACGTTTAGTGTGACCTATATATATTTTCAGGCATGGGCATTGCAGAGCATAGACAACATGGTCAGTATTGCAATTAACATCACTGGTAAGTTTGATTTTATAGCCTAGTGACTAGTACAGCTGGCTCTAAAGCAGGGAGCCTAAAAATAGGCTGGAAATCCTTCCCCCATTGACTTTAATGGGAACCGGAAAACAAATTCATGCATTAACGTATTGGGGTGCCATACATCCGAATGCAATGGAAATGACCCCCGACGAATACATAACATGAATGCAACAAAAATTTTCTGGCTGCACATCCCTAGTGTTTTAACTCCGAATCATCGTGATGTCGGCTTCAAAGTTTTCTGCAATAAGATAATTGTGATAGCGTGAGCTAAGTCACAGGCATTAATTATAAATTCTTTTTCATTGGACTCCAATAAGAGTGATCTCATCACACCATCGTACATGTGCAAATAACAAGTTACCTAATGATTTAGAAGTCTTTTTAGACTCACTGCCACGATAGCCATTACACGTATGGTATCATATGAAGGTAAACTTGTTCTAACAATGAGTCTTCCCATATAGCAGGTCTAAATATATCATGTGATTTTTCTACATGCTATACATTTGGGTTTATTAAGCAGTATTTTAATTCAAGCTGACATCAAGGTAAGATCATACTCAGCCTGCTTTCCCTGTTCAATTCCAGCTGCTGATGATATCAGGAGAACAACTGTACATATCACAAAAAAGGGTAATGTAGGAGTTGAGTATTGCAAGAAATTTAATAATTCAAAATGGAGTTTGGTCAAAACAGCCATGCAAATTTTTTTTTTTTCAGTTTCCCAAGATTCAAAAGAGCTACATTGTTGTAACATGGGATGAGGTTACTTTTATTCATCACAGTCAAATTACTTTCTGCAGGGAATTTTCAAAGTCATAATTTTGAGTGAATTGATCCCAAATCTCCTTTCCATGGGTACAGTAAACCTTTAAGGGCTATTTGACAGCAGTTTAGAACTATTTTGTTCAGAAGGCTGTTCTCCTGGGAATGGCATCAGGGTTTGTGATACTGAATTTTCCAGTCATGCTGAGACACAAACATAATTTCGGACCAACTTGCTCAAGCCTCTTAACACCTTTTGCTTGCAATTGCTTGTCCTTGTCTGTTCAGCTCTTTCTCTTATCTAGCACAAATAGGAGAAAAAAAATCCATCACATATGAGCCCTAAAAAGCTTTTCACAACACAGAACAAAATATTTGTGAAAATCCAGCCATTCTCACAAAGAACATAGCAATACTTGGAGTTATCACAAGATAAATTATATTAGACATATGCTTCTCTATCCTTTAAGTCAATTGTTACTTAAAGTGTGATTTTTTTTTCAAAGGATGTGTGATTCTTGCTCTGCTGGGCAATGTATCACTCATCTCTATATACTTAAACTGGAATTTCTATATGCATCAGAAATAATCTTTATCTCTATTTTGCCATTGTTTAGTGCATGGTTCACTTCAGTATAACAGCTATACTGCATGAATGTTGGAATAGGAATTTTTGTTTTGATTTTAGTGTTTTTAATCCCAATGAGCCTTCTCTGTGCGGTTGCTTGTTGCAATGAGCTACTGTGCCCTGCATCTCTGTTACTTTTCTTTCCAGGTGTTTGAGATCTAGATCTGAAAAAAATGACAGCTACCACAGGAGATTTGTGCATCCAAATTCTTTTGATGATGAAAACTTTCGAGTGAAAACAGACTGCAAAATGGCTTTATTTTTTTAAAAAAATTGGTTAAAATATAATGGTGCAAGCTGACTTTTGATAATAAACATACTTAGTTGTATTTGACAATTCTGCTCTGATATTTAGTGCTGCTAAGCGTAACTATGTATTGCATCTTTCTTGTCATTTAAAAAACAAAATTTCAACTGTATCATAATTGAAAGGGAAAAAAGACTACAAACAATGCATTCTTTGCCTACAGCAAAACTCCTTCATGAGTAGGATACAATATCTGTGTCAAACTGGCATAGAATGCTGTTTATGCAGATAATGGCTGGTTTAGAATATCTCCAAACTGTCACATACCACTGGAATTAATGAGGCGATATAGGTCTAAGGTCCCTGAAAAGACCCATCCAGATTTGGGTCTATTAATCCCATGGTGTGTTGCCTTGCATCATAAAACTGACAGCAGACGCTTTTGATTTACTTTATAAAGTATCTTTTTTTTCCAGGCAGTGTGTGTTCTTATCCAATGGTGTGGGGAGATTGCTCCCTGTTAAATCTGAATATGGCAGATTCTAAAAACTATTTCTGAAAAAAAAAAAAAAGAAGAAATAAAATGAGGTAAATCTGAACAGAAATTATTCAGCTAATGGCCATCGTTCTTAAACATGTATTGTGGGGATTGTATCCCACGCATGTCTTTGCTAGAGCTGTAGGTAGGAAAACAGATATTTCTGTTTATGCTGCATGTGCTTCTGATTTCATTGAAAAGAAGGCAGTGGAAGAGCGTTGCAGTATCTTCTGTG
This sequence comes from Rhinatrema bivittatum, assembly GCF_901001135.1. Lineage (NCBI taxonomy): Eukaryota > Metazoa > Chordata > Amphibia > Gymnophiona > Rhinatrematidae > Rhinatrema > Rhinatrema bivittatum. The sequence goes on along the minus strand of NC_042615.1, from coordinate 658,096,363 downwards.
GGAAATAACAGTTTGCAGAATCACTTTGATGCACCGGCATGCGGTAATATGCCTCAGGAATATAAATAGACCTGAAGAAAAGATTAGTATAGCAGGTATTGGGGTCAAACACTGAGAAACATGAAACCAAAGTTTATCACCTCTTGCAAATTCTGAAAGAATGAAAACCTACAAAAAGAAATTGATACCACTGAATATTTGTGGTTAAAAATGACGATTAAACTCCTCCCCCATGCTCTCTTGCTATGCTTTCCATTTGTATTTCCATGGTTGAAAGACCTTTGCTCTCAGTGAGAGCTTTTAAGCCAAGGAAAACTATTCTGGACACTTTTTTTTTTGTTTTGCTTTAGTTTCTGAAAGTAATTCAAAAGCATTAGAACAGCACCAAATTTATTAGGTGCTTAGCCTTTAATTTGCTACACATTAACATGAAATGGCCAAAAGAAGAGGTTATATTGGAGTGATTACTGTGATTGTAACAAGGCCTGACACACATTAGACACTTCAAACACGCAACCACCAACAGTTCCATTACAACAAAAGAGCTCCCAGCGCAACACATTTTAATAGTCAGAAGAGTTGTGAATTCACAGCTTGGCACAGCAGGTGTGGGAGCACATCTTTGCACCCCTAAATATACAAGCTCATCTAATCTGACAGATAAGACAATGGCACAAAAAATCCCATCACTGGTGTCTAAACAAAGACTTCATCTCTGAGGAGACAATGCTCTCTGCTGAATGTGTTGCCACTAATAACTTTTCCAAGTGGAAAACAATGTATATTTTATTAATAAAAGTCAAATCAAAGCAAGAAAAAGCAAATGCCTCCTCTCATCTGACATTTTAAATGATTTGCTTAGCAGCCTGCTTTGTGCCATTTATATTTACCTTCATATCAACCCTTAAGTGTTTTTTTTTTTTATTATTATTTTTTATTAGCTGTTCTGAGTGCAGTAGGGACTCAGAAACCATTCTGCTCTGAGAGCAAGATTAGAACCAGCATTCAAATTGAAGTGGGATTTTGCCATTTTCGGTGAGGAAGATAAAGTGGACAACAGCATACATTTTTAATTAGGAATGGAAATGTATATGTTGGATTAGCTTACCTTTTTTTAATCACCCACGCTGGACTGGCACGGTAACTTAATTTGTTTAATGGAAAATAATAGAAAATCTAATTTTCTCTTCAACTTACTAACCGAGTATTTAAAAAAAAAAAAAAAAAAAAAAAAAGAGTGAGGCTAGAGATGTGCCTATTTTCCACAAAGGACTAAGCTGGGCATTAATGCGCTCCCGAGGCTTATTTGGAGACAGCTGCACTTAGGATGAATCAGGAAAGAGAAACAGCAGTCCCAGTGTGCTTGAAGGTCAGCTGCAAATGCCGACTTCAGAGAGCTATAAATCTCCAGCATTACTTCAGCAACTGGCTCACCGGACACTTTCCTAATGGACCCCTATAATTTAAAGATTATGTAAGGTGTATACAGTGTGTGCGCTTGGTGAAACTGTTAATTTAAAGATAAATCCAGTAAATGCTCTGAAGCAGTGGGTTCTGCTGAGTGCAACCATCTTTTGGTTTACTTCAAACAGGACTTGCTGCTAGTTTTGTCAACAGTAGGAGGTCATGGAAGGCTGCCAAGTCAAGAAGGCCCTTTATTTATTTATTTTTCCAATAAAATGTTTTTTCTGAGATCAAAGTAGTCACTCTTAGTGCTGGTTTATCACTGATATTTTAACTTTGATGTACTGGCAGTTCCCTGAACCTGAAATCTTTATGATAAAAACAAAAGAAGGCCAAAAGAAATGAACATCAGTTAAGTCCTCCCTGCATCTCTCAAAGCATATGTATATGATCGAGTTTACACCTTATTAGTTCCTACCAGGAAAACATACAAGCACACAATTTAATGTTTACTAAAAGTATGTAGCTGTGCCCACCCACACTTAATTAGTAGAAAGCCTGCCCAGTACAACTTCAGATAATTGATCCAAGAAACACATTCAACATTTTGCAAAAATATGTTTCAGTACTTCATATTTTCATTCCTACTGTCAGTATGCCAGCTTAAAGAAAGTGCACGCTCCTTACAGAAGCATCTAGCTTTTACCATAAAAAGAAACAACCTCGCTCCTGCACCCGGGTGCCACAGCAGTGTATTTCACTAAAGACTGATTCTATTTTGTTAGGCTATGTGCATCTCATCTCTATAAAACTCAGCTGACCTCTTGTTTCATTTTAGAACTTTTCATGCAGACTATAAATCTGGTTACAATAGTGAGAGATTCAAATAAGCTCTTGTCTTATTTGATTGCAATTCAATTGACTAAAAGGTGTACTTTTCAGTATTTGCTTAATGAGTTTCTCAGGATTAATGAGTTTCTCAGGATTTTTCTGCATACATAGTTAATTCTGGGAGAGTTTTTCAACTATCTCTGTGTGTGTGTATATATATATATATAGCCTTTTTAAATAAAAGAAGAAAGGTTTAATAAGGTACAACAATCAAACACATACAATTATGAAACATTTGCTTTTGAAACACAACTGCTGTCAAAAGTACCATCAACTTACTGTCGGCTTTAAACATTCATTGACCTCTGACTCCCATGACTTCCATGACAAATTATGCACCAAAGTGTGTAAAATGAAGCCTGAGACCAGCTCATTCTCATCCCCCATCTTTAAAAGCATGGGTTAAATGGAAACAAGAAGTGGCTTGGACAGAAAACAGACATGGCAGTGGCTAAAAGGAAATGAAATCCTAATTATCTAACCCTTTGACTTTAGCAGTTTGCTGCACAGCAATGTGCTTTCAACCATTAAACTACTTTAACCTTCTGAGGAGCCCAAGCAGTTCAAATTTGCACAACAGTACCTGAGGCTTGGTTGGTTTTTAGTTTAAAAACAGCACAGAAGACAAGTATTGGCGTATGTGTTTTTAACCAGAAAATAATGTTGTTTTAATCACCTCTATCATATAATTATCTAGATGACAGGAAAGAAATATGTTCAGAAAGAGTTTTCACTTATTAATTTAGCAATTAATACACATTGTGCAAATATCAAGTGTAGTATACTTCTTCTGAGCATGGAAACCATTGAAATAGTAAATGTCCACATCACAGGTTTATGTTTGTTTTTCCGAATTAACACCTTTTTTTTTTTTTTTTTTTTAAATCAACTTGTCTTATTGACAGTTTTTAAAGAAATGTTTGAGCACAACAAAACTGTTTCTTCATTCTGTTTTTCCACGGTCTTATTGTATAGCCCTCATAGTAGTCTTTGCACCCTTTAGCTTGATGAGGATAGATCGTTAACAAGGTGGCCTTGTGAGACAAACTGTTTCATTCTGGTATGGCTGTGCTATATTTGTTAGCAGGATGCTAGGTGGCTCTGGTACTTTTAAAATGTCACTCACTAGTGGATCATTCAGATTTAGAACCATCACTCTCTCTGGAGGTCAGTCCTTGAAAATGTGATTTGCTGTTACTGTGCCAAGTCTGCAAGATGAGGATCACGGTTTTTGTAAAGGTCATCAACCACACCTCCATTTGTCACAAATTTGCTATCTGCATGCCCTTGACAAAATTGTACTTGGGTTAGAAAACTAGAACTATATAGCAGGATGACTTGGAAAACATACCCCTGCACTTGAAAAGTTTGCCACGGTCCTGTTTTTCAAGTACTTAATTGACAGCACAAGTTTAAATAGATTTGAAAAATCAAATGATGTGATTAGTTGGTGAGTTTTTCATCCTTTTTTTTACAATAACTTAGCAGTATGAATCTCATTTTGACTGGTGGCATTAGCTTAATGAAATCCTATTTTTTTGTCATACATGCATGGAATTTTTATATACTCATTACAGTTTGTAAAATTAAAGATCCATATACAATAAAGTTATGTTTAGATAACACTGTTTTCAAATAAAATAAGTTCAGTAAATTCAAGATTTTAAATGAAAAGAATACAAATCTATTAATGAAAAATATATTTTTGTAGCAATCATTTATGATTATATTTCCAGTTATCAATTGGGCCCTATCTAAATTACAGGAGGAACTTTCAAATAGTTGCAGCTGAGTAGCAGAAAAGCCAGACAAAATTGCAGGAAATGGCTGATCTGTAGCTCACTGACTAGAAACAACAGATCACTAAGTCTCTACTTAAACTGCAATTTTGTGGAAATTGCCAATCACAGAATATTAGGCATCTACCATAATTCAACTAAAGTCTTATTCATCAACAGTCAGACAATCAGCAGTGTGGACAGTGACTTATTCTGCACAGCAGAAAGTTGTTTAAGATCACCAAGCTTCTTGTTATTTTGCTGTTTGTACTTAAGAATGCTGAACATAGATATATACTAGGGATGTGCAGACAAAAAGTTTATGTTCATAAGTCCATAAGTCGAAAGGGGGGGTCAATTTCGGTCAATATGGACATATGTAGAATTCCATAAGTTGAGTCTATGTCCATACGTGCACCGATTCCCTAAATAAAAATTTAAACCCCTCACCCTCCTTAATCCCCCCCCAAGACTTACCAAAACTCCCTGGTGGTCCAGCGGAGAGTCAGGACGCCATTTCTATATTCCTTTGCGCGGACGTCACGTGATTCCCCGCGTGTTCGCTCCGGGACCCTCGTTGGACACAACCGGAACTTTTGGCCAGCTTGGGGGGGTCAGGAGGCCCCCCCAAGCTGGCCAAAAGTTCCGGTTGTGTCCGGTTGTGTCCCGGAGCGAACGCGCGGCGAATCACGTGACGTCCGCTTCACTCCGACGTGACGCCGACGTCACGTGCTCCTCGCAAAGGAATATAGAAATGGCATCCTGACTCTCCGCTGGACCACCAGGGAGTTTTGGTAAGTCTTGGGGGGGGGGGGGATTGGGGATTAAGGAGGGTGAGGGGTTTAAATTTTTATTTAGGATCAACAATCGCGATTTCCAACGTATTCAACATAGCTATGTTGAATAAGTTGGAAATCCGATCATTTTCGCCTCATCACTTTTTTAAGTTAAAAAAAAAATTACGTTGCGTTTTACATATGCGTTGAAAACGAATGCACACCCCTAATATATACATCATCATTTATGTAGTTAGAACAGCAGGAATCTGTTATGTACATAGCATGTATAATACAGCATACATAACAAAATATATCCATATTTTAAGCCTCAGCATATTAGTCACCCAAGTCAAACATTCAGATTTGTTGGCTCTATTTAAAAGGGTACATGCTAAAGAAATCCCCTCTTACTTTGTTCTTCCATAGCAAATGCTTTTAGTGCATTATTCTTTCTAGCTATATGTCCCATCTCTGTGGGAATTGCAACAGTAGCATAGGCCTGGATTCATCAAACTATTGCATGTGATAGAAAGAGGGGTAAGTTTCATGGTAATAGCACACTTTGTGATAAATAAGCTATCAGCGCTTCACATTGGTATTACTGCAGAGTGCAATAACTTTTCCACACTTTGCAGTATGTGCCACAATTGTTGTGGTTTCTACCTAGAACCAATGGAGAGAGAGAAAGAGTGACAGAGAGAGAGAAAATCCTAGCTATAAGGCCTTCATAGTAGTTAAGTATTTATACCTCTATAGGAGGACTACCTACTACTCGAGGTGAGGTTTAGGTATTAGTGTAGGGGTTAGGGGCCACTTTGACATTCAGAGTGAGACATATGAACAGTACACTCTTGTGAAGATTTGATGTCCTTCGGAGTGAGGAAACTCACCCAAAGATGTCCATCGTTAGGTTGAGAGAACATTGTACAAATCTCATCTTTGTGTGAGTTGCCTTTGAATTTACAACTTGCTTGTTAGCAAATAATATAGGCAGTTTAGAGACACCTGGGCTGCTTCAGCCTTATTTATTAATTTTAAAACATTTATATTCCTTTTAGGAAAACCAACAGTGCTAAGAGGAATACAATAGGTAAATAAAAATATAGAACACAGATAAACAAATGGATAAACTATAAGACGATACAAAGAATCCAGAAGCCACTTGCCAGACATGCTGTCTTGCCTCAACCATGGAAAAAAATAAAAGTCTCCTGAAATAATAAAGCTTTAAGCTGCTTTCAGTATCCAGAAGAGTATTCCAGACAGTGGAACCCAAAATGGAGAAGGTACGATGTCGGGGAGGTTTCAAGATGGCTGCCAACTGAGAGCTCCTGTAAGATGCCCCGCTGAGTTTTTCTAAAATCTTTGTTCCTTGAACTGATATCCTATGCCTCATATCAAGCAGAAGGTGAAGCTGAGGGAGAGCTTAGCTAACTCTCCCTCAGTGGAAGGTAACCAACCCCGGATTGACAACTTCTTTACAGGAATGCCAATTACAGCTCTGGGAGTGCTGAGGCCATCTCGTTAACCCCTGGTGCACTGAGCATACCAATTCCTACCTCACGAATCCTTCACTTGACATTGGAAGGCTCTTCAACCCCCCATGAGGTATGTCGGGGGGGGGGGGGAATGAATGAAAAGCAAGAAGGAAGAGAAGGGAGAGAAAATTTGGTTGGAGAGGCTGAAATAGTATGGATTAAGGCTGTATGTGTATGTATGGATGTATGGATGTATAGATGTATGTCTAATGGATATGTGGATTCAGCTGTTACTAACCGGCCCAGGGTCTCTATTCTTCAGCGCCTGAAAGAGCAGCAGATCTAGGGGGTGCGAGTAAGCTGAGGGAAGAAATTGCATTATAGATTAAATCTCCCCTAAACAAACCCCAAGAAATCACTTTGGAATCGATATGAGAGGCCTTGGTTATACTAGAGGCATCAATTTTGACTTTAATGAAAGTTGTTTTGGATACTAATACTCAAATGCAAGTAAATACTGTCTCTATAAATAATATTTCATCAGAATTGGAAGTTTTTGGAACTCGGATAGCAGATGTGGAAAAAGTCCAAGTCTCTCTTCTACAAGCAGAGCAAGTTCATGAGAAAAAGCTGAAAAATTTGGAAAATGTATCCAAAAGCCTTAACTTAAGAGTTCTAAATTTTCCTATTATAAGGATTATTTCACCTTTAGAACTCTTCAAAAATTATACTATTCAAGTATTGAAGATACCTAAAGAGGCTTTAACACTAATAATGAAAGCTTATTATTTGCCTTCTTTTATGGAAGAAAGAGAAGAATGTAGACAGCTGGGTGGCTGGTGGGCGTGAGGATCGCCTGGTAACATGCCTGCCTGGTGCGAAGGTGGCGGACCTCACGCGTCACCTATAAAGGATTTTAGACAGTGCTGGGGAGGAGCCAGCTGTCATGGTACATGTGGGCACCAACGACATAGGAAAATGTGGGAGGGAGGTTCTGGAAGCCAAATTTAGGCTCTTAGGTAGAAAGCATAAATCCAGAACCTCCAGGATAGCATTCTCTAAAATGCTCCCTGTTCCATGTGCAGGTCACCAGAGGCAGGCAGAGTTCCGGAGTCTCAATGCGTGGATGAGACGATGGTGCAAGGAAGAGGGATTCAGTTTTGTTAGGAACTGGGGAACCTTCTGGGGAAGGGGGAGTCTCTTCCGAAGGGATGGGCTCCACCTTAACCAGGGTAGAACCAGACTGCTGGTGCTAACCTTTAAAAAAGAAGATAGAGCAGCTTTTAAATTAGAACAAAGGGGAAAGCCGACAGTCGCTCAGCAGCGCATGGTTCGGAGAGAGGTATCTTCAAAGGATACTAATGATGCATTAGAATGAGGGCATCCTGACAGTGAGATTCCAATAATAAGAAAAGTAGTCCAAGTGCCTGTAACTAAAAACTCACTATCAATTAAAAAGCAGAATGAAAATACAAACAAAAAACAAACTTTGAAATGTTTGTATGCTAATGCCAGGAGTCTAAGAAGTAAGATGGGAGAATTAGAATATATAGCAGTGAATGATGGTATAGACTTAATTGGCATCTCAGAGACATGGTAGAAGGAAGACAACCAATGGGACAGTGCTTCGATGTTTACTGAAGAGGATGTTGGAGAGGTACCCGTACCAGAGAAGGTTTTCATGGGTAATGATTCAGATGGACTGAACCAAATCACGGTAAACCTAGAAGATGTGGTAGGCCTGATTGACAAACTGAAGAGTAGTAAATCACCTGGACCGGATGGTATACACCTCAGGATTCTGAAGGAACTAAAAATGAAATTTCAGACCGATTAGTAAAAATTGTAACCTATCATTAAAATCATCCATTGTACCTGAAGACTGGAGGATAGCAAATGTTAGGGATGTGCAGCCAAAAAATTTTCGTTGCATTCGTGATTTGGATTCGTCGTGGTGCAAATGCGTTACATTCGGCCGTATAGCGCCCCGATGCGTTAATACGGCGAGTTAAATTTGTGTCCCAGCTAAAATTAAAATTAACTACAACCCCCCACCCTCCTGACCCCCCCCCCCCCCCCCAAGACTTACCAAAACTCTCTGGTGGTCCAGCGTGGAGTCCAGAAGCCATCCCTGCACTCGTTTGCCGGTTTCATCATGGCGCCGATAGCCTGTGTCACAGGGGCTACCGGTGCCATTGGTCAGTCCCTGTCACATGGTCACCGGCACCATCTTGTGCTCCTACCATGTGACAGGGGCTGACCAATGGCACCGGTAGCACCTGTGACATAGTATGGCAAAGGGTATCGGCGCCATTTTGAGTCCTGGCATCGGCCGGCCGGCGTGCAGGAGGTCACTCCGGGACCCCCGTTGGACCCACAGGGACTTTTGGACAGCTTGGGGGGCCTCCTGACCCCCACAAGACTTGCCAAAAGTCCAGCGGGGGTTCGGGAGCGACCTCCTGCATGCCGGCCGTCCGATGCCAATACTCAAAATGGCGCCGATCGCCTTTGCCCTCACTATGTCACACATAGTGAGGGCAAAGGCGATTGGCGCCATTTTGAGTCCCGGACCCTCAAAATGGTCCCGGACCCTCAAAATGGCGCCACGGTTCTAAGAGAAACACCAAAATCAGAAAACCTAAGAAAAGGTTTGCAACAAGATAAGGCCTGAATTTCCAAAATTCTCCGAGCAGAGCAGATAGCTACCAAAAACACTGTTTTGAGGGTAAGGTCCTTCAGAATAACACACCTTAGCAGTTTAAAAAGAGGTTTACACAGCATTCTAAGGACCAAATTCAAACTCCAGGATAGACAAACAGCTCGATGTGGTGGATGCAAATGCTTAGCACCCCGAAGGAAATGAACCACATCCGGAAGAGCCGTTATGGACTCACAGTCCACCTTTCCATGTAAACATCCTAATGCCACCACTTGAACTCGGAGAGAACTGAACGCTAGCCCTTTTGCCAAACCCTCTTGCAAGAAGGCTAGAATGTGGACTATCGAGGCCCGCCTAGGGGAAACATTTGTCCTACTACACCAAGAGTCAAATACCTTCCAGACTCATATGTAAGAGAGGTGGAAGTTTTGCGAGCCCGTAAAAGAGTGGAAATCATCGAATCCAGATACCCCTTCTTTCTCAACTGCCACCTCTCATAAGCCAAGCTGCTAGACAAAAGCGATCCACCTGGTTGAAAAATACTGGACCCTGCTGCAGGAGATTCGAAAGATGACGCAGATGGAACAACCTGCCCACTGCAAGGTTGAGGAGATCGGCGAACCACGGCCTTCATGGCCATTCTGGAGCCACCAGCACCACTGCTCCTGGATGGGCTTCTATCTTTCTCAAGACCTTGCCTACCAGAGGCCAAGGAGGGAATGCGTAGAGCAGAATGTCACAATCCCATGGGAGGATAAGAGCATCCATACCTTCCGCTCTGTGCTCTCTTCTGCGACTGAAGAAGCGCGGTGCCTTGGCATTCCCTCGAGTTGCTAGTAAATCCAAACAGGGAATCCCTCAACGATGAGATATCAAAGTGAATGCCTCGGACAGCTCCCATTCTCCGGGATCCAATCTCTGACGGCTCAGAAAATCCGCCTGTACATTGTCTTCCCCGGCAATGTGTGAAGCCGCTATTTTGAGCAGATGAGTTTCTGCCCAGGCCATGAACTTGTCTGCCTCCGCCACTATGGGGTGGCTCTTTGTGCCTCCCTGCCAGTTGATATATACTAGAGATGTGCTTCGTTTTTTTCTGCCGGGTCGTTTTTTGACTTGGATACTTCGTGGTAAATTTCGGGTTTTCTCGTTTCGTTTTTTTGAAAAACGAAACGAGGAAACCCGAAACCGGGCCAAAAAATGAAACGGCAAAGGAAGCTTAAAAAAAAACCACCCCAAGCATTTAAAATCATTTTTCTACATACATACACTACCCCCCCCCCATCCCGATCCCTCCCCAAGACTTACGAAGTACATCCCTGGTGGTCCAGCGGGGTCCCAGGTTCCATTTGCCCTCCGTGCCCGTGCTACTGCAAGCCGTGCTCTTTAAAATGGTGCCGAATAGCCTCTGAACTACCATGTCACAGGGGCTACCGGCGCCATTGGTCAGCCCCTGTCACATGGCCATCGGCGCCATCTTGTGCTCCTGTCATGTGACTGGAGCTGACCAATGGCGCCGAAAGCCTCTGTGACATAGTATGGGCAAAGGCTATCGGCGCCATTTTGATTACTGGCAGCCGACAACGAAATCGCTCCCGGACCTCCACTGGACCCCCAGGGATTATTGGCAAGCCTTAGGGGGCTCCCGTGCAGTAGCACGGGCACGGAGGGCAAATGGAACCCGGGACCCCACTGGACCACCAGGGATGTACTTCGTAAGTCTTGGGGAGGGATCGGGATCGGGGGGGGGTGTTGTATTATAGTTAATTTAAATGTTTGGGGTGGATTGGGGTGGTTTTTAATTAAAAAAAAAATTTGTGCCCCTCTCCCCAGGCAAACCCGAAAAACAAAATTTCCCCGAAATTCGGGGAAAATTCTTTTCGGGTTTCGGGGCCTCCGAAAAAACAACGAAGTAGGAAATTTCGGGTAATTTCCTAATTCGGGCGAAAAATGAACCACATCTCTAATATATACTACCATCGTTGCATTGTCAGAGAGCACTCTCATAGACCGACAATGAACCAGAGGCAAGAACTTCTGCAGGGCCAAGTGGACTGCCCTGGTCTCGAGACGATTGATGGACCATTGTGCTTCCTGCTGCATCCATTGGCCTTGGGCTGCCTGAGATTGGCAAACTGCCCCCCCAGCCAGAAAGACTGGCATCCGTTGTCACAATAGTCCACTGAGGGACCTCCAGATCCATCCCCCGGGACAAGTGTTCATGAGTCAGCCACCAAGCTAGGCTGGACCTTCCCGGGGGGACCTGGAGGGGTAAGGGAACTTGAAAAGCTTCTGACTTGGGGTCCCAATGTGAGAGCAAAGCCCTTTGCAATGGCCTCATATGAGCAAAAGCCCATGGGACCAACTCCAGAGTAGACGCCATAGAACCAAGAACCAGTAAATAGTCCCATGCCCTGAAAACTGGCAGGGACAAGAGACACCGAACTTGTGACATTAGTTTGTCTATCCGGTCCTGCATCAGGAAGACTTTCCCAATCCAAGCATCAAATCTCACCCCCAAAAAATCCAGGACCAGGGCAGGGGACAGCTGGCTCTTGTCCATATTGATGATCCAACCCAGAGCACAGAGTGTCTGCACCACCCTGGCAACTGCTTCCTCGCACAGTTCCTTTAACCGCTTGAATGAGCCATTTGTCTAAGTAGGGATGGACCAGGATCCCCTGGCAATGGAGAGCCGCCGCTACGACCACCATCACCTTGGTAAATGTGCGCGGAGCGGTCGCCAGCCCGAAGGGAAGTGCCTGAAACTGGTAATGCTTGCTGAGGACCATAAACCAGAGATACTACTGATGGTCCTTCTGAATTGCAATGTGTAGGTATGCATCTGTCAAATTGAGGGACACTAAAAACTCCCCTGCTCTGATGGAGGTGATTACGGAACGTTGCATCTCCATATAAAAACAGGGCACTTTCGTAGAGATGAGTTGGAGTCATGCTGCCGGCTCCCCACAGGATTTGCAGCACCTGCACACTGAACAAGGAGGGGAGGGTGCAAAAATAAATCCCGATGCCCGAGAGACCGAATAAGAGCAGCACAGCTGCAAAAAACAACGCGTTCCGATTCTTTTTTTTTTTTTTTTTAATTTGCATTGGCCTCACCAGAGCACAATTCATGTTTGTCTCTGGGCCAGGGGGGGAGGGACCTGCCCACCAGTAAATCCCCCCCAGTCACTCACCGGCTGCTGCTCCTGGTACACTAGAATGAAGGGAAAAGCACACGGCAGACCTACCACGAAGGAGAAATGACTCTGCTCCTCAGGAGGCCCAGCTCTTTTTTTTTTTTTTAACTTTGTTTCAGCCAAACAAATTTAATGGACTCCTGTTACTGCAACTCTTTTTTTTTTTTCTTGTTTAGAATCAATTAGCCAGGACTGCAGGTTCTACCACCTTCATCTGCTGGAGACAGAGAAATACTAAAGGGGCTGCTGGTGGCACATCCTACTTACAGGGGTGTCCTTCAAGTTTTTCTCTGTCTCCATCTGCTAGAAGGGAGGCATAACCCAGCAGTCTGGGCTGATCCAGGAATGTTCAGGGAAACACATTTATCCACTGTTGGAGTCAGTGCAAGAAAAATGAACTGTGATAAATATTTTTTTCTGAACATACATTTTTCAAATACTCCCTGCTTGAATTTGATCTACTTGCTAGGTGGAATTTTGATTTTCTTGTGAAATGGGCTTTCTGAATGAAACTATTAATACATTCAGAACATGTGCATGGTTTCCCTAATGAGTATGGTTTGGTGTTTCTGGGAAGTTGTGGAAGGAATTTTATGACGTATCCATCCTTCTGATTCTGATATCATATTAAAGCATGTATTCATACGCTTTCTGTCCTCTGTGCTTTCTGTTCTGTCTGTATTTCTTCCTTCAGACTGAGGACTTGAGGGATATACCATCCACCAACCAGGGTGGAAGAACCAGGCCAGGATCATTGCAAAGGGGTTAGAAAAAAACAAAGAACTTTAAAATAGGTGGAGGGGAGAAGAAAGTTTTGGGTTTTTTTAAATTCATTTTTCTTTCCTGGGAAAAATAAACCCCGAACTCTAAGAATCAAACAACAGTGAACAACATGGAAGCACTAAAACTCTCATGCTCAAAAATAATAGCAATGGCAGGCAGTCAGATCAGTAACAGTCAGGCCCCTGTGATGGTAGGGTGGCATGGCAGGGTGGCAAAGTGGATGCAGTCAGGCTCCTATGGTGATATATGAGGCATGGCAGGTTAGCTGATTGCTGCAGTGCTGAACGTGCTCACCTCACTGGACTAGACTGGTGCAGTGGTGCCTAGTCCCCACCCAGAGAAAATAAACCACTCTGACAAACTGGCATACAGGACCACTGTAACTGTCCCCATACTCTCTCACACATTACACAGACTCTGCCTGCAACCTTCTCAGAAGAGAAATAAATCAGAACAGCAGCAAAATGCCACTAGCGCTGCTGCCAGCCTAATTGGCACATTACCACTGGATGACACTGGCATCACACCAGTGCAGTACTTCTGAAGTAGCAGGCAGGCAAGAAGATTATTGCTTAAAATGAAGAATATTTGAATGATATAGTTTAGAACAAAGTCTGTGTTATGTAAGAGCAGAGCACAATACACACTCTCCTACCAGAACAAAGTATAAGAAGAAATGTGCGGGAAGGGGATTGCTGTGCAGCAAAGGCTGAAATTGAAAAGAGCTTCACTCCGATATGCTGTCATGTTGGTATCCTTGCCAACACTAGTCCTGCCCAGTGCCTACCAGGCTATATCAATGCTTTCAGGTCATATATGACTCAAAGGGAAGGATTGGATGCTTTGCCAACAGGGATGGGTTGGCTGCCTGGCTGCTGGATACTATAAAACATTTTAACTGTAAGTACAATGAAGATGTTCACCTGTTACCACCTCATTGATTCCTAAGAGCCTATACATACATAAGAATGAATGGGAACAAAAAGAATGAAACTAATATTTATTTATTTATTTATTTATTTATAACTTTTATATACCGACATTCAAATGAATATCACATCGGTTCACATACAACTGGGAAACCAAAAAACTAATAGGGAGAAAGGAAGGATAAAGTTACAATTAACAGGGGATCATAAGGAACAGGGAGAGAATGCGGAATGGTCTAAGGGACCAAGTGAGAGTAATAGCAGGAAGGATACAGCAAACTTACAATTTTGTTGAGATAGCAACTATATTACATAATATATTTACAAAAACTGTATGACAGTCAAAAGCCCTAGTGGTTGCAGCAAATTGTTATGACAATGTATAATGTTTGGGTTTACCAGAGATAGCTATAGGAATGTTAGGAGGATAAAGGTTAAATGGATGGAATTATGGAAACTGGTAGGGGTGCAGAGACTAGGATGGGATTAAGTGAATGCTTGGTTGAATAACCAGGTTTTTAACCTGGTTATTTTTAACCTGGATATTCGTAGGGACATCCTACGAATGAAACATAATAGGATATGTTTCATTCGTAGGATGTCCCCATCCATTTTGTGGGCCCCAAGAATAAAAAGAATGTTCCTCATTCTTTATGGATGCACATTTGTTTTAAAATGAACGCACATCCCTACATTCCAGTAGCCTTGGTCTTTTGGACGTTCCATTTGACCAAGGCTTGTGATATGCTTTTTCAGTTGCAAGCCTTATTCTTTGGAACACAATTCCAGTTCTGTTATGTTTTATTTTATCTCATAAGTCTTTTAAGAAACAGCAAAAGGTATTATATTCTGTCAAACAGGGCCTGAGAAGATGGATGCCATACTATTATCTCTTGGTTTGAGATAATATCCACTATCAAGAGGAATATTTTGCCAATCGTCATATTTCTTTTTCAGATGCTTTTGATTGGGCATCCCATCTTTATTTATTTATTTTTGCATACTGATGTTCATGGTAGCTTCACATCGATTTACAGTACAAATAGCAAAGTCATATTAATAAGTATATTCGTAAAACAAATCATTAAATAACTATAAAACATCCATAAAACAAATCATTACATTACTATAAAACATCAAATTCTCATATAAATTGGCATAAAATACTGTACATAGAAATAAAACAATTTTTAAATAAGAATTAATACAAATGGAAATAAAATAAAATAAAATAAGCAGAACTAAAAATAAAAAAAACAAAAAACCTTCATTAATGCTAAGCTCATCAGGTAAAAGCCTGTAAAAATAACAGTTTTTAAGTTATTTTTAAAGTCTGTGTATTCACTTCTAGCCTTAAGTCAGGTGGTAATTTGTTCCATAATCCTGGACCTGCCAGTGATAGTGCTCTCTCTCACCATATTCAAATGTGCAGATCTGGGTAATGGGATTGTTAAAAGTCCTTTCCCTGCAGAATGCGGGTTACGCTGAGGGGTGTGTAAGCGTAAGGCAGCATTAAACCATTCGATTTTATCATTAAAAATTGTTCATGGCTGACTTAAATTCCAGTATCCCTGAATTCATCTGGAGAAAAAAAGTGTGAGGGTTAGGGATAGGGTCTTAATGGGACAAAGGGATAGAGATAGCCTAGGTTTCCCTGATTTTGGGGCTTGCTGATGGGCCATCCATTTGAAGAGGATTTTCTTGTTGTGGAGAGTCCCAGAGGAGAAATGCTGGATTGAAATGGAGAAATTCATTTTTCCTTTCAATGCATCTTTCCAATCTCTTTTGTGTTTGCTCTACAAACTGCAAAGACATTTGATTAGCGAAGATCCCATTTTTGGATGGAATATTACATATGTGGCATACCCTAATTTTTAGAAGAAAAATGTCTTCTTGTTTGTCAACAATAACTTCTATGTGGAATAATCATTTTTTTTTCCTAAACACATTAAAAGAACCAGTATTTCTTGGCTATATAGTCATGGCATACAGTATATTGGTAATTTGTTTAGTGATTAGAAATTTCCTTCCCACCAGTAACTAAAAGGTAAATTGTGTGCACACTCTGTACTTGTGTTTAGTTATCTACAATTACATTAACCTTATATCATGAAAGAGTGTGGATATTTCAGTAGAAAAATGAAACCATTTGAAATGTGTTTTTTGGAAGGATGTAATAAAGGATTAATATCAATATCAGATTTTGCTGAACAAGCCAGCTGATCTGAGTGAAAAATATAAGGCTCTCTAACCCTTAGAGCCATCAAAATGTTATAAATATAGCAGAAATAGTGACCAAGTTAAAAAAAAACGGGCATGTTTAGGCTAATTTCTTGTGTCCTGCATTGCTTAGGCTATTTCTGCAAAGCAATCTACCTTGGTGCATTGCGCGATGCATCAGCATGTTGCACAATGCGTCAGCGAATCACATTTAAGTAGCCACACGCCACATAAATAGCTGCATCGTGCATAGATTTATGTGTGGTGTGCTATTTTGTTTGTTTAGATATACCGGCTTCCTGCAGCTGCCTCGTTGAGGGTGTGTTGGGAATTGGAGAGAGGAGGTAGGTGTTGGTTAGTTGATAGTGGGAGGTTAGGAGATTCTTGCAATTACTGAGTGAGATGTTCTGTTTGGTGTTCTCATCTGTTTCTCTTTTCCTTGGTCTCATTTGTCTTTTTCTGTGTGTGAAAGCTTTTGTTAGTTTGTCATGTTTGTCTGATGGTCTTTTTGTGTGGAGGAGTGAGGAGGAGTGCTGGTGGTGGAGGAGTGGAAGAGTATGGAGTGGAGGAGTGAGGAGAAGTTGTGGTAGAGGAGGAGTGAAGGAGTGAGGAGGAGTGGTGGTTGTGATGAGGAGGAGTGGTGGTTGTGGTGAGGAGGAGTGAGGAGGAGTTCTGTTTGTGGTGAGGAGGAGAGGGGAGGATGAAGTGTGATAGGTGTGGGATGAGAGGACAGGAGAGGCATGAAGAGAGGAGGGGAGAAGGGAGGAGAGGAGGTGGGAGGACAAAGGCAGGAGTGCTAGGAGAAGGTGTAGGAGTAGGAATAGGGACAGAGACAGGAGTAGAGATAGACAGAAGGTTAGGAATAGGAGGAGGTAAGAGGGAGACAGGGATAGGCAGGTGAAGATGGAGGGAGGAGAATGGCAGGCTAGGGATAGAGAGAGCTGAGTGAAAGAGAGTTTGGAGGGCAGGGCAAGAGGAGAAGGAAGGGAGGGGAGAGGGGAGTGGGTAAGTGAGTAAGGAAAGGGAAGAATCCTCTCTAGAAGTGGAAGTGGCAATCTCTTCTGGCAGCCAGGAAGCAGGACGCCCTCATCTCAGGGCTCTCAAGTTTAATGTGCAGGACAACTAGATGGTGAATGCAGGGATCCTGGAGCATTATGCCATGTTCTTTGGCAACTGTGTAGCCATGGCCTCAAAAGCAGCCAAGGGCCAGATCTGGAGCACCACAACCCAGGTGATCTCCAGGGAGATTGGTATCCATTACAGCAGGGAACAGGTGGCCCACAAGCCAGGACATCAAGGTGCAGTTGAAAGCAAAGGTGGTGAGCCGAAATAAATACATAGTCCAGACCGGAGAAGGAGCCCCTTGTCCTATCATCCTTACACCCATGGAGGAGCACCCCAGTGCAATGGCTAGGATAAGATGTGTTTGAGGGCATGGCTAAGCAGCTGGACACCATGCAAGCCATAGCTGGTAAGTTCGCTTTACATGTAAATGACCAGGCTGCAAAGGTTGTATACATTAGAGATGAGCTTCATTTTTCTGGCTCGGGTCGGGTTTCAGTTCGGGCGCTTCATGGGAAAATTCCTAACCACCACTCCTCCTCACTCCCTTGCCAAAAGTCCCTGGTGGCAGCAGGGGTCCTGGAGTGATCTCCTGCACTCAGGCCGTCGGCTGCCAGTATTCAAAATGGCGCCGATTGCCTTTGCCCTTATGATGTGACAAGGGCTACCGGTGCCATTGATCGGTCCCTGTCACATGGTAGGAGCACAAGATGGTGCCGGCCGTCCATTGCTACTACCATGTGATAGGGGCCGAATTTTCCCTGAAGTTTGGGGAAAATCCATTTCATGGTTCACGTCCCCCAAACCACAACGAATTAGTTAATTTTGTTGAAATTGCCTAATTTGTGATAAATGAATGCACATCTCTAGTATACATCATTTGGTGTAATATGCTCAAAAAGCTTTAGATGCAAAGTGCACCTCTGATGCCAAATGGAAAGTACTTATGTCTTATTCTTTGTTTCCACAGCTATCACCCATAAAATTGGTGGTCCCAACCACCAAGCCCCATAAACCATCCAGCAAGCCCCACGGACCAACAGCACATCAGCCCTTAGAAAGAGGGCCTTGCTAATGGATGCCCATAGCCAGATGAGGGAGGAGGAAGAGGATCAGCATAAGCAACAGCCTCAGGAGGTTATGCAGATCCTTGAACCCCTGAGCTCAGCCAGCCTATTGAATGTATCCATGAACACTTCCAGCAACATTGAGGAACCCATCCTGAACTTGGAGCCAGTTGATGCAGCACAATCTCAATCCAGCATACCACGGCACATCCTGAAGCACCAGGCCCTCGGCAGGAGCAGGACAGCAGCCCCCTCATGCCACATTTGAAGTCCTAAATTTGAACATTCTGCATCACCAGCAGAGCACCACCAGCAGCAACGCAAGCAGCACCGGCACCAGCACCAGCACAAAAAACATCGCCAGAGTGGCCTGGAAGGGAACAGGGGAAGGCCATGGGTGTCGACGTGCGCAACATGCACTAGTGTGCACCCCCTTGCAAGTGCTGACCCCCGATTTTATAACACGCCCTCGCGTGGTTTGAAAATCTACCCCATTAAGTGCATTTATATATGTAAAACACAGTTTTAAGGGCCTGATTTTAAAAAGCATTTGCTCAAATAAAATTTGGTTTTATTCGAGTAAATGCACTTTACTCGAGTAAGTGGGTTTTTGAAAATTATTGCAATATATTTATTTATTTTTATTTTTATTTATTTGTGTTTTTCTATACCGGCATTCACGGGAGTTCGTATCATGTCGGTTTACATGGGCTTGGCGGAACCATTTCCACAGACTTATGCAAATGGAACACTTGACAGCACGTGCCTCCCCTCGACAACTCCGTCGTTTTCTGGACGTTTGGGAGCCGTATATTCAGGAGTTGCCACATCGTGCGAGGAGTTTGATTTTGAACAATTGACCAATGTTGTCTTGCACCTTGACTGTACGGGTCGATATAGTCTCACCCTTTGCATCACAGTATGTATGTTGGGTTATGGGTCTGCTGGGGGGGGGGGAAGGGGTTTGAACTGGGGGATCCACTTTGTAAGGATATATAATGGCAACTTCTCTGTGCGGTTGTCCGTTGGACTCTGAAGTGTACCTTTGTCCGACGGGCTGTTACTGTCTTGTTACCTTTACTATGCAATAAAAATTGTTTATGCTAAAACAAGGAGTGATCAATACATTATAACGTACATAACTAAAACATAAGAGTATACATTACAGGAGTATAACAAGTGCACGGAAGAAAAAAGTTACAATAAAACAGGGGTTATTCTAACTGGGATTAGAGTTAAAGGAAAGATAAAAAGTTTAACAAGAAGTAAAACATTGTAGTGATTGGTTGGTGGTGTCTGATTCAGTTTAGTAGAGAATGTTCTATTAAATAAATGTTCTATTAAATAAATATTCTATTTGATAGAAAATGTTCAGTATTGCTGCATTTGATTTTGCTGCATTTGATGGAAGTGAATCATTAAGGGTCTGGAAATGCTTTCATGAACAGCCATGTTTTCAGTCTCTTTCTGAAGGTTAGGAGACATGGTTCCTGTCTTAATTCTAAGGGGATTGAGTTCCATAGTGGAGGACCTGCTGTGGAGAAGGCCCGATCTCTCAATGTTCTATGTTGGGTGGTATTGTTGTGTGGTACCTGTAGATATTCTCTATATGCTTCTCTGATGGGTCTGTTTGAGGAGTGTTTTTTGAGAGCTATTTGTAGATGGAGTGGAGCCAGTCCATGAATATTCTTGTAGATTGTAGTGAGGGACTTATGAATTATTCTGTAATGGATTGGTAACCAGTGAAGGTCTTTAAGTACTGGTGTAATGTGATCTCTTCTCCTTTTGTTTGTTAGAATTCTTGCTGCTGTGTTCTGTATCAATTGGAGAGGTTTAGTATGTGCTGATGGGAGGCCTAGAAGAATCGAGTTGCAGTAATCAATTTTCGCAAATATTATTGCTTGGAGCACTGTTCTATAATCATGGAAGTGAAATAGGGGTTTTATTCTTTTTAATACGTGCAGTTTGTGGAAGCAGTCTTTGGTTGTTTGGTTGATAAATGATATTATGCCATTGAATTTTATTTATTTATTTATTTATTTATTTATTTTATATACCGACATTCAACCTCAATTGAGATATCACACCGGTGGTGATAAACTGCTGTCTTTTTATAAGTAGGGCTATTGAACCTGGTAGTAGGAGTTTGTGTTGCTGTTACTGAGATGACACTAGAACCAGAATATATTTTTTGTAAGATGAGTTGTATGAGGAATGTCATAATTCTGCTTTACATCCATAAATGTGGGTCAGGGGGGTTCCTGTGGATACAAACTGTACTTTTACATTTAGCCCTATGATGGTCATGTGTTCAGTGTGTCACGCATGTGAGAACAATCTGTCAGGTGTGTCCCAACAGAAAAAAGGTTGAGAATCACTGCTTCAACAGATAAGTTGCCCAGGGCTAGGGTGGAAGGGGGGGGGGGGGGGTGGAGTTGTGTTATTTATTTATTTATTTATTTATTTATTTAAATATTTAACATAGCAGCAAACCTAAAATTCTGACTCTTTTCTTGAAGTTACAAGGGAGCACAGTGCACTCTTATAGAAACAAGAGTCACCATCCTGACCCAGAACTTCAATCCCCAGGCAGTCCCATCCTTAATCATTCTTGCTTCTGCAACGATGCTGCTGTCTCGTCATGCACTTTTTATAATGCTAACTTTTATGTTTGTATCTATTTCATTTTGAGATGGCATGATGGCAAAATGATCAAAAAAGAGAGTAAAAAATAGATAAGAAAACATTTACTTAAATCTTAAAAAAGCCTTGCCTAAATAATGTAATCATATGGCCTGTAACTATTTCCATGGTTATTATACTTAAATTGTCTTCTATTTAGTGCTTGAATTTCAAGGACTTCAGCAATTCATAATTCCGATACCCTTTTTCCAACTGATTCGGATATGATAATAAACATTGAAGGGACTGATTTAAATTTATATTACAGAGTAGACACAAATAGTTTGACTTGGATACTTAAATGTATTTAAATGAATTTTTTATTATCCAAAACAAGAAGCAATAGAGTATTACAAAGCCCATGTCATTTAGTGTCCTGAAAAGTGACAAAACCTGATGTGACCTGCCAAAATATAACAGATAGTCATTATGTACAGTACCTGAATGAATGACTCATATCAAGTCTGAAACTTCATGCTTACAGACTATAGAAAGAAGAAATAATGTTAATTTTAGAAAACAAAAAACTTTGAATACAAGATAGCACTTGGTAAAAGTAAACAACTCAAGAATATACATAGACTCCTCTAGAGCTGACACTTGTCGCTCATAGATATTATGGTGAAAATATATTTGGACTATATGTCTAAGGGACAAATGGGATAAATTAAGTAAGGAGTTATTGTTTCATAAGTATGGTTTTCTATAAAATAATTTTATATCATTTACATTCATGTATTTTCATTAAAAATGAAATAATCACCTTTAGACTGAGTGTATTCATTGCAATGTTTAATTATTGTATCTTAGTCATCAAGTTTTCATGTGTAAATTCACAATATTTATTTATAATTTACATTTCAATGCTGCCTAACTACAGCTTCAGATGGTCTTACAATACGAAAAAGAAATAATTCATCAATAAAGCATTAAACCATATAAACAATGCAATAACAAAATCAACATATTGAACTATAAAGTTAGAATACAATAAAATAGTAGCAGAAAGAAAATTACACCACCACAGTAGGTCTGTACTCATTTAAAAGCTAACGGAAAAGCTAGGTTTTAGGCATCTTAGGAAAAATTAAATAATTTCCTAAAAATTGTGTCTTTTTAGGTAAAATATTCTAGAGACTGGAACCCAAAAATGTAAAATATTTCTTTTGTGTCTCTGTCAACCTAATGTCTTTTATGTTTGGAATTACCAAGAGTACATCCTTACAAGATTGAATGTTCCCAGAGAGAATGTTGCGCATCCCATCCGCGTCCAGCCTGCGCAAGGGCCTGCTCACCTCTCTGGTTCCATGGCGGGTCCCGGGTCAGCCTCCCTAGCGGCAGCTGTGAGCTCTTCCAGGCCTCAGCGTCCTGCGGTGGCATCGCTGGGCCTTCCACTGCGCACCAGGCCTCACATCTGTTGTGGATCTGGTTCCCCAGAGGGGAGGAGCTAGCAATCTGTTATCAATTAGCTCCTCCCGAGGGGAGGAGTGACAATCTGTTATGGATCTGCTTCCCCAGAGGGGAGGAGTAGGCAGAGATGTAGATCTGTTCCCCCAGAGAGGAGGGGTAGCAGTCTGTTATGGAATCTGCTCCCCTGAGGAGAGTAGCCAGCAGTCCAATGTACTCCGTAGATGGAGTTACTGATCTGTTGTGGGTAGGCTTCCCACAGAGTGGCAGTCTGTTATGATACCGCTCTAGTAGTGTAAGAAATGAACACTTTAATGTAAATTGGTGAATCCTTGGGCCGATGGCAGATGACAGCACCCCCAGGAGGATATCCTGAGAGGAACCACGGGCTAGGCTGGAGGAAGGGGACAAACACAGATAGTTCTTTATTAGACAGGGATGAAGTCCTTCAGATACTAGAATTTCAATCTCTGGGTTGCAGAGCTGTAGAGAGAAACTATAAGTAGTGAGTAGACAGGGTATGCTGGATACATAACCAGTAGTAGATGATACACTGACAGTTGTAGATATCTGTAATGGCTTCTATGCAACAGAGAGTCTTCAGTATATTCAGGAACAGGAGCCGTAGGCGAGTACGGGTTCCTATATACAGTCTGGAATAGAGATGAGCTTCGTTTTTTTCTACCGGGTCATTTTTTGAGTCGGACGCTTCGGGGTAAAGTTGGTTTTTCCTCGGTTAGTTTTTTGGAAAAACGAACAAAATATAATGGGGAAAAATGAAACGGGTCCAAAAAACAACACGGGAAAACGAAGCTCATAAAGCTCAAAAAAACCCACTCCAAGCATTAAAATTTACTTTAATACATTAAATACAAACCTCCCCCCACCACCACCACCATCCCGATCCCTCCTCAAGACTTACTAACATCCCTGGTGGTCCAGCGGGGTCCCATGAGTGATTTCTCCCTCCGTGCCGTCGGGCTTTCCGGCCTGCCTTGCATCAAAATGGCGCCGATAGCCTTTGACCTACTATGTCTCCTGACCTACTATGTCTCCTGATTCTGGCTCTGTCCCTAGCCTTGTCATCGCCTACGCTGTTCTGGTCCTCCTTGCTCCATCTAACCACCAGTCTCAAACCTGATCGCGCTCCTCTCCTGTCTGTGGGCACGCCTGTCTATCATCTCTCCAGGAGACCCTGCAAGGCCCACCTAAGCCCAAGCAACTCGGGACCCTACGGGCTTCAACTGGGGGGACCGTCGGCTTCCAATGGTGAAGCTCATACTAGCCTCTGTCTCCTCCAGTGCTCCACCCCCTGGGGGCAGGTACTTCCTGGTCCCTACCAGGGAGCCGTTCTCCACTGCTCCAGGACAAGGGTCCACCCCCGAGTGCAACAGAGAATGTACAATGCTATGCAATCTTTTAAGTACTGAGACCCCAAATCATGGGGAGGGTAATATTCAAACAGCCAGAATATCAATAAAGTCTGCATGTGACTTTTCCGAGTATTTTCAAAGTCAACTTACATACATAAGTTCACTTTGAAAATTCTCAGGTAATTGGCCAAGGAAGCACACAAATAACTTTGTGTGGTGTTAAGCCGCCTCTTTGGAGGACAAGTTATTTATGTTCACTTTGGCGCATACTTTTGTAAATCAAAAATTATTGGGTACGTTTTAAAAGGAACATGTGTGCACCCTTAAACGTATGAGCAAAAATATGCCTCATTTTTAGGGATGTGCAGCCAAAAAATTTTCGTTGCATTCGTGATACGTATTCGTCGGGGGTCATTTCCGTTGCATTCGGACGTATGGCGCCCCCGATACGTTGATATGTGAATTTGTTTTCCAGTTCCCATTAGAGTCAATGGGGGAAGGATTTCCAGCCTATTTTTGGCTGCAGAATTGGGGTTTTATTATCAATTTTGATGAAACTTCTGGGGAGCAATCATCACAACAACAAAAGAGCTCCAAGGTACTTAGACTGTGGCAAAGTGGCGGCAAAGTGGCACCATAGTGGCATGAATAGCCTAAGGCACTGTAAAGGTGCAAAGGGGTACCAGAAGTGGCAAGAGTGCAGCAAGAGTGTCAAAAACACACCACAACTTCAATAGAGAGCACCAATAACAGATGCATGAACCCTCGAAGGCAGCATGACAGGCAAAGCGGTAAAACAAGTGGCATTGACATCCTACAGCACAATGAAGGGGGAACATAGCAAGCAGAAAGACTAGCACCAACACACTGAGGAACCATGATAGTGGCAATAACACCACAAGGAGTTGAGTGAGTCATCTGGTGATTGGCAGCAAGGCAGAGTGGCAGAAAGTTGATAGGGGTAAGACAGGCTGGCAGAGCCGAGGTAGTCAGTTCCCTGTGGTTTGATAAGGGAAAGACAAGGAGGCAAGACAAGATGAGGCTCAGCATGTGGTGGGACTGTCAACTGTGCATACTGTGCACCCAACCCATCTTGAAACAGGGACCAGGGAGTCTAACACGAGTGCTAGGACCTGAAACATGAACTATGCCTGGTGGAGTGGAGCATCTGCGGGTGCCAATTTTGGTGGTAGTAGCAAATATTCAAACAAGAGCCCTGGGGAGAGTTCCCTTTCCTATGAGCAGGAAAGGGCTCCCTAGAATGGGTTCGCCCCTAGAGTGGGGTGTTTCCATTGGCGTCCAGTGAGCTCTCGTTGGTCTTTTAAAATCCGGTGGATGTAGCTGATATACAAACGAGAGTTTTCAAGGCCGAGCAGAGGAGGGTGAATGTGAACAGCGGTGCAACATGGGTCAGAGGGTAGAAACAGGCAGGCTACACCTGGGGAGAGTTCCCTTTCCTATGAACAGGAAAGGGCTCCCTAGAATTGGTTCGCCCCTAAAGTGGGGGGTTTCCATTGGGGTCCAGTGGGCTCTCGCTGGTCTTTTAAAATCAGGCTGGCTGTACCCGGGATTCCCAGGGACTGTAGTGTGTGAATATCCTTGACAAAAGACAGGTAGGCCGGAAAGCAGTCAGCTTGGCATAGAAAGAGGCTGATTTCAAAATGGAACAGTGGTTCAACATGGGTCAGAGGGTAGAACCAGGCAGGCTACACCCGGGGAGAGTTCCCTTTCCTACGAGGAGGAAAGGGCTCCCTAGAATGGGTTCGCCCCTAAACAGCAGTTCAACATGGTTCGGAGGAGAGAAAAAGGCAGGCTACACCCAGGGAGAGTTCCCTTTCCTACGAGCAGGAAAGGGCTCCCTAGAATGGGTTCACCCCTAAACAGCGGTTCAACATGGGACAGAGGGCAAATACAGGCAGACTACACACGGGACTCCGAGGGACTGTAGTGTGAGAATATCCTTGACAAAAGATAGGTAGGCCGGAGAGCAGTCAGAGTACAGCTTGGCATAGAAAGAGGTTGATTTCAAAATGGAAGAAACGACTGGAGGTAAAACACTAATAAAAAGGACTTCATCAAGTGAAGTAAAATCCCAAATGCCAGCTGTTGTTTTAGTAGAAACAGAGGCTTTGAAGAATTTTACTATTCTGAAGCTAAGAAGAAGTACTAATAAAGTGTGCTTGGCACCTAGCAACACAGATAGAAGAGAGTACATACAGATGAAGTATACTTTAGAAGAATCAAGATTTGATATGTGCTATCATCTGCACTCTTCCTGCATTTTGGTGATATGAAACTTGAATATACATATGACAATCGTCAATGCCGAGGCGGAGGAGGTTACCATGTAAACAAACAGCGGTTCAACATGGGTCAGAGGGTAGATAGATACAGGCAGGCTACACCCAAGGAGAGTTCCCTTTCCTATGAGCAGGAAAGGTCTCCCTAGAATGGGTTCACCCCTAAACAGCAGTTCAACATGGGTCAACAGGTCCTAAGAGATAGGCTGCAACACCATGGAGAGTTCCCTTTCCTAAGAGCAGGAAAAGGCTTCCTTGGAATGGGTTGGCCCCTAGAGTGGAGAACAAGCCTTCAAAGCGTGGCGACAGGGAGCAGGGTGCCATGTGAACAGCGGTTAAACATGGTCAACAGGTCCTAAGAGATAGGCTGCAACACTGGGGAGAGTTCCCTTTCCCAAGAGCAGGAAAGGACTTCCTTGGAATGGGTTGGCCCCTAGAGTGGAGCACGAGCCTTCAAAGCATGGCAACAGGGAGCAGGGTGCCATGTGAACAGCAGTTAAACATGGGTCAACAGGTCTTAAGAGATAGGCTGCAACACCGGGGAGAGTTCCCTTTCCTAACAGCAGGAAAGGGCTTCCTTGGAATGGATTGGCCACTAGAGTGTATAATGGTACAAATTGTTCGGATTAAATCATTTACAAACAGATCATGACTTCATAAGCAAGACAAAGGAAGTTCTCTTCTTTGCCCTGAAACTAAACAAACTTTATGTTTTATTTAAGGATCAATGCTGTGAAGGAGTACTAGTTTTAATTGTCAGATACTGAGGTTTCCCTTTGCAACGAGGGTTCAGCCATTAGGACTGGACATAAGGCCTGGACGGACAGGCAGAGCAATCGAGGTCAAACACTTGTAGGAACATAAGGCCTGGATGCACAGGCAAAGCAGTCGAGGACAGAAGTCAATCCCACCTAGGGACATAAGGCCTGGACTGACAGGCACAGCAATCGAGGTCAAACACTTGTAGGAACATAAGGCCTGGATGCACAGGCAAAGCAGTCGAGGACAGAAGTCAATCCCACCTAGGGACATAAGGCCTGGACTGACAGGCAGAACAATCGAGGTCAAACACTTGTAGGAACATAAGGCCTGGACGGACAGGCAGAGCAATCAAGGTCAAACACTTTTAGGAACATAAGGCCTGGACGGACAGGCAGAGCAATCGAGGTCAAACACTTGTAGGAACATAAGGCCTGGACTGACAGGCAAAGCAATCGAGGACAGAAGTCAATCCCACCTAGGGACATAAGGCCTGGACTGACAGGCAGAGCAATCGAGGTCAAACACTTGTAGGAACATAAGGCCTGGATGGACAGGCAGAGCAATTGAGGTCAAACACTTGTAGGAACATAAGGCCTGGACTGACAGGCAAAGCAGTCGAGCACAGAAGTCAATCCCACCTAGAGACATAAGGCCTGGACTGACAGGCACAGCAATCGAGGTAAAAAACTTGTAGGAACATAAGGCCTGGACAGTTGATGGTCAGGCACAGCGTTTGAGGTCAGGCCCTTGTAGGGAGGTACGGACTGGGCAGTGGATGGTCAGGCACAGCGTATGATGTCACGAACATGTGCTGCAGTGCTTATATTATCTGGAGCATAGGAGGCAGTTGGAGCTGTTGCAAGGCTTTGAATTGCTTTTATTCATCTTGCCATTCACAGGGAAAATTTGGAAACCCAAGCAAAGGCAGGTTTACTTTCAAAAACACTAGCATTTCCATCAGCTCTGGTGCCAGCCTTGAGCGGTGAGGGCTCATGATATCCCCTGTCATTGAAAAGACACGTTCACTGGGTACACTGGTTGGTGGACATAAAAGATATCACTGAGCCACTTTGGCTAGGTGTGGCCAGACAGTGGACTTGTGTGCCCAATATGCCAGCAGATCCGTCTGCATGTTCTCTATCGACTCTGAGAGATACCGTGTCACTGACAGCTGTGCTGGTGTCTCCTTTGCTTGGGCAGGCTCAGAGTCACTCATGCCAGCTGCTTTCTCTCTTGCCTGTTGCACAATTGATGAACCTTTATGGGCAACATGCCTTGGACATTCTGATGTGGAGGAGGAGGTACTATCTGTCGCTGACACAGTGCTGCTCCTGCTTGGGCTAGCAGCACAACTCTCTGAAGTGCCTGCTGTTTCTACCTCTGCTTCAAGCCTAATCTGTCTCCGCCTATGGCGCTCCTGTTCACGGACTTTTGCTAACAGCAGCTCCTTCACAAATGACAGACAATTGGACTGTAGGGCAAGTTTCCCTTTCACACAGGACTGAGGCGAGCATGACACAGACTGAGGCGAGCATGTACATGCGGTCGTCTGTTAAAGGCCTTAATCTGTCTTTCACCTGCTGCTGCAAAAAGTCCAGACACTACAGCACCTCAACTGTCATTCCCTCTTCCTGTTTAAAAGCCTCCAAATGTTCATCCAGGAAATTAACTATAGGGATGATGTCAGCCATGGTGGCACTTCTGGAACTCAGCTCCTCTGTGACATCCTTGAAGGGATGCAGGATTTTTACCGGCTGACTCATGACTAACCAATCATGATGCCCTAGAGGATTCTGCACACCTATGTCCATTGTACCAGAAAGTTCATGAAGGGGTGTCTGCAGCTCCAGTAACCTCTCCAGCATCATAAAGGTGGAATTCCACCGGGTGGCAATGTCTTGAATGAGACGCTTGTGAGGCATATCCAAATCAATCTGCTTTTGTCGGAGAACCTGCCCCGCCTTGACACTTCTGTGGAAGTGTGCTGCTATGTTCCTGCACATTTGTATTAACCTATGCAGGTATTCATTCTCTTTGTCATTGGACTCCAAGCCCAGAGCTGACTTCACTACCAGGTGCAGATGGGCAATAACCAATGGGCGCTTTAAGAACATCGGATGTTCTTAAAGCGCCCATCGGTTATTGCCTTAACCATGTTTGCACCATTGTCTGTGACAAAGAACCCTGCCTGCGTTTTCCTGTCTCACTGGTTTGGTTGCCAGCCCTCCAGCATCTGTCTGATGCATGCTAGAATATTGGCTGTGGTATGGGCCTGGTCCATCAGGTGGGTGTGTAGTAAAGCCCACCTCCACCCTGATACTTCTTCAGTAACAGAGCTGCTGGCTGTCCCTGCCTCAGCCATGTCCCACCAGTGTGCTGTTAGAGAGAGGTAAGAGTGTGCAGCATTCATGGTGGTCCAGATATCGCAGGTGAAATGCACTCTTCCCTCTGCCTTAGCTAGCAGTGCTTGCATGCGACTGCGACACTGCTTGTACAGGCTGGGGAAGACCTTTCTACTAAATGTGGTTCTGGAGGGGATTTTGTAATTTGGAAGTATGACCTTCAAAAAATGCTTGAAACCCATATTCTCCACTAACTGCAAGGGCTGGTCATCAAGGACAATCATTTCCCCAATGGTCCTGGTTACAACTTTTGAGGCTGCCTGCCTCCTACCCCGGGATAGCATTACCGCACTCCACCCCATTTCCTCCATGGAGGATTGTTGCTTCTGCCACATGTCAGGGGGGTTGCTGGCCTGCCACCTGACTGCTATAAGGGGATGAGGGCATTGGCTGACTCTGCTGCTTTCCTACCACTGCACACTGGTTGGAAGGGGTCCCCTGACTGGTACTGCCATCATCCCAGATGGCAGTAATCTTGTTGGGTGTTGCCTCTTCATATGATGGTTCATGCCAAAATTAGATAGATGTCCCATTTGCTTGCCTGTGCTAATATCCCTGGCACAGTAATTACACCGAGCATAACGCGAGTCTTCCGTCACTTTAAAGTGTCTCCAGATCGCAGATGTCTTTCGTGATCCTCCCCTCTCTAACACCTTGGGAGTGGATGCTGGCACTGGAGCTGAGGTAGTGGGTGCACCCTGAGAAGCAATACCAGGGGGGGGGCCTCAGTCACCCTCTGTACCTGTGCTGACTGCTCTTTCTCCTCCTCGTTTTCACTTTCATCTCTCCCCTGCTGCACATTTGTGGAGGCTAAGACAGGACTAACTGATTCTACCGAAGGTTCGTCAGCTATTACTTCTTCCGTTTCTGATGAGAATCCCACACAAGAAGATTCTTCATCTGAATCAGAAGCAAACAGTGACTGTGCTACCTTGTCAACGCTAAGTGTTAGTCGAGACTTCTGTCCTCCTGCTGCTTTTGGGTGTCTACATTTTGTCTGGCATGACTCTGCCTCCCCTTCCCTCACCTCCAAAACTACAGGGCCAGAAACAAGTGGTGGCGATGACGATGCATCATGGTCAGATTTCATTTTTTTTGGCATGGAACTGCCATCCCCTACAAAGAGTTTAGATTGCGACAGTTGCCTTTTTAGCTGTATTGGTGATGTTGCACTAGTGTCTTTTGAGGTGCCTCCTCTGCCAGTCCCAATCACTCGACTACATCTCTCTTTCCCTGACATTATGGATTTAATGTCACTGAGTAGTAACACTGCCCACTGTCACGGTGCCTGGCTGTGCACTAATGTGTGTGGCGTGTACACAGAAGCTGCTTGCTTGTAAGCACAAAAGAGGCAGACTCCCTGGGCACTTGACTGCACAGACCCACCCAATAGTTAGGTTCATTCTGTTAAAACTACCCACAACCCACTGTCACGGTGCCTGGCTTTGCACTAATGTGTGTGGGATGCATACAGAAGCTGCTTCCTTGTAAGCACAAAAGAGGCAGACTCCCTGGGCACTTCACTGCACAGACCCACCCAATAGTTAGGTTCAGTCTGTTAAAACTACCCAATGCCCACTGTCGCAGTGCTTGGCTGTGCACTAATGTGTGCGGCGTGTACACAGAAGCTGCTTGCTTGTAAGCACAAAAGAGGCAGACTCCCTAGGCAATTGACTGCACAGACCCACCCAATAGTTAGGTTCAGTCTGTTAAAACTACCCACTGCCCACTGTCACAGTGCCTGGCTGTGCACTAATGTGTGTGGCGTGCACACAGAAGCTGCTTGCTTGTAAGCACAAAAGAGGCAGACTCCCTGGGCACTTGACTGCACAGACCCACCCAATAGTTAGATTCAGTCTGTTAAAACTACCCACTGCCCACTGTCACCGTGCCTGGCTGTGCACTAATGTGTGTGGCGTGCACACAGAAGCTGCTTGCTTGTAAGCACAAAAGAGGCAGACTCCCCTGGGCACATGACAGCTCAGACCCACCCAATAGTTAGGTTCAGTCTGTTAAAACTACCCACTGCCCACTGTCACAGTGCCTGGCTGTGCACTAATGTGTGTGGCGTGCACACAGAAGCTGCTTGCTTGTAAGCACAAAAGAGGCAGACTCCCTGGGCACTTGACTGCACAGACCCACCCAATAATTAGGTTTAGTCTGTTAAACTGCCCAGTGAAGCCCAGTGCACAGAGAGACTAAGTAATTTGAATTAAAAAAAATCAGTTTAAAAAAGCTGGAATTTTTGTCACTCCAGAAAAATGAAAATAATATATCTCTCCAAGCCAGCCCAACACCCTAAATGGTGGTCAGTGCTAGCTGACCTAGCACAGCTTCTCTTCTCAGTCAGAGATCACCAAAATAAACAGCTTGAAAGAAACAGCTGCAGCTAGCACTGCAGCCAAACAAAGAATAATTAGCTTTTTCTTTCCTTAACTAGCTTAACTAGCCTATCTCTCAGTGCAGCCTTCTCTTACACCCAGCCCACCTCCCCACAGCATCACAGGAAATAAGTGCATGGCTCCTCGTGCTGATGTTTATATAGTGCTGGCTCATCAGTAAAATTGACAGAGAGCACTGAATGACAGCGCGATTGGCTCATTCAGTGCATGTCACAAAATGTCAGCGCAGATACGCTGCATTCCGGTATCCATGCCAACCTGTCCAACCCTTTCCTGTGAGTCACTGTGACTCACAGGAAAGGGTCAGACAGGTCGGCATGGATACCGGAATGTAGGGCATGGATGCTGCCGTTTTGTGAAAATCATAGGTAGCTAGTAGCTAATGGGGGCGAAGAAAAGCACGCACCGCTGGGTGCACCGAATTAAACGGATAATAAGTTAAATACGTGGGGAGTCAGGATGCGTTTCACCTCCCCACGTATTTAACGGATAGGACAAAATATGTTGCGGATCACCAATATGTCGAAAACGGATGCACACCCCTACTCATTTTATAAAGTATGCACGTAGCATTTAAAATACTGTTGCTGCGTGTACTTCTACAGTTCTTTATTCATGTGTCTGAGAGAGAGAGAGAGAGAGAGCACCTCTGTATAGGGTCAGTCTGACACTATATATAGACACCACTCTAAGGGGCACATTGAATCAGGGTTTATTTTTTGGAGGAAGGTTAGGATTGGGTGGTGTTGTTACAGACACATTCAGAGGTATTCATAGTAAAATTGAAATCAGTAAAGAATTATATGTGATGAAAAGTCTAAAAAGAGGAGTTGATTTTTACACTGCAGTGTTAGCTTTCATCACATGTACAAATGTATAGCTGATTTTATAACAAGTGCACTTATAAGCTCATATACGCGTGCAAGTTATAAAATCGATGTGGCCAGCCATGTGCGTAAGCTGGCAAATGCGTGCACATGTGCGCATGCATGTGGGTCTTAAAACTCACCTCATAAAGTTTAATGTACAGAAGAATTTGAACTGCCATGTTTTGATTAAACTGTTATCTATGCTATTGTGTTTTCTGAAATCTCATATATAAAACTCTATAATAATCTAAGTGAATGGTAATCACAATGGGCTGGATTTTCAAAAGGTTACGAGCGTAAATCCCAAGGGTATACACGTGTAAACGGCCTTACACACACCGGGCCTATTTTCAAAAGGCCCGGCGGCGCGTGTAAAGCCCCGGGATGCGCGTATGTCCTGGGGCTTAAAAAAGGGGTAGGAAGGGGTCGGTCCGGGGCGGGGGCAGTGTCTCCTGGCACAGCGGCAATTTGCCACTGTGTCAGAGATCGCGTGCCGCAATCGGCTGGTGTGCGCAAATTGTGCCTGCCCAGAGGCAGGCGCAAAAGGTAAAACCAAAATTTAGGTGGGGTTTAGAGTAGGGCTGGAGAGGAAAGGTTAGGGGAAGGGGTGGGAAGGTTAGGTTAGGGAGAACGGGGAAAGGCAATGCGGCTCAGCATGCCCAAGGTGCACAATTGTGCACTCCCTTGCGCGCGCCGACCCCTGATTTTATAACTTGCGCGTGCCTGCGCGCGCAAGTTATAAAATCGGGTGTACATGTGCATGCACCGTGTAGTGCACGCATGTTATAAAATCTACCCCAATATGAGAAACAGATGGCAGGTTATCTTGAGAGAGATAAGGTATCAGACTATAGATTATGCTAAACTGATAGAAACATGAATGACCACCTGAGAAATCTTAGGTTTAAAATTTAACTTTGTATCCAATATAACTCCCAGGGTAATAGGTGGGCATGCGCCTCCTGGCCAGACCCCACCGATAACGACACACCGCCCCCCCCCCCCCCACTCAGGATGACAGCACGAAGGAAAGGGAGGAGAGGCGAGCGGCGATGCCAGTAGGAGTATCGACACGCAATCAGGCCCACCCCCCCCCCGCGCGCAATGACATAGCATCTAAACCACGCCCTGGGGCGTCTACGCCTACTGAGAGCCGGCGGCGCGGGGCGATAACGATGTCGGTCCTTTAAAGGGCTGCGATGGAGGCCCGAGAACCCCCTTTTTCATCACGCGACGAAAAAAGTGGGATCGTGCATCAGCTGGAGGTGAGAGGTCCTTTTTGGTGCGGGCAGGTAGCCGGGACAGTGCAGGACGGGCGCCCTGTGCGCCTGGGGCCATTGGTTTACACACCGGCAATTCCTTTGATCCCCGATTCGGGCCTTACTTTCCCCAGGATGTCACCCATGCAGCCTAGTGGCCTGCAGACCCATGAAGCTCGCTGTTTGGGGTGGGAGCAGGCTGTTGCCGAGGATGACATCTGTGTGCCCGGGTTCCTTTTTCACAGTACCCCCCCCCCCCACACACACACACACACACACTTTTTTTCCCCCACTTCGGGTCCTCCTTCTCCCCGGATGTCACTTGCCTCTTTGGTCGCGGCCTGGCGGGATGCAGGCCCGAGAAGCGCAATATTCGGGGCAGGGGCAGGAGCAGGCTGGTGCCGAGGACGCAACCACGATCACCGCAGGTGAGTTCTTCCCGGGCAGCGGGAGAGTAGCGCAGGAATTACACGCTTCCGCTGGATGTGGTGGGGAGATCTGTGATTGGGCGGGAAGCAGTGGTGGGGAGCGAAGGGGGGAATCAGGCCACGCAAGGAGGGAGCCTGATCAGGGAGAAGCACGAGCTACTGGTGGCTCAGGGGTTAGAGCAAGCTACTGCTAAACCAGAAGAACTACGGTTCACATTCAACCACTTTTTAATACATACCTGGTCACTCGATTAAAAATAAATAAATAAATAAAATACAGAGGAGGTCAGGTCCGGCCGGAGGGAATGGAAAGCACAGGCCAGCAGCAACGCAGTAGGATTAAAGGGATTGTGGATTGCGGCCAGCCAACCTGATCGGCATCGGGAGGGGAGGGATAGCGGACGGGGCTGCCCCGATCCACATCAGGAGAAGTGGGACAGCGGAGGATGTTGGAGAGAAGCAAGGATTAGTGGGCCAACACTGCAGGATGGCCTGGAGTTTCCCTGGCCCGGGCACCCACATGCAGGGAGCACCGATGGCCTCGGGGGAGGGACCTGGGGGAGGGGGGGTCATCCCAGGTGGGAGAGGCAAAGGCAGGCTTAGGAAGGATCTATTTCCATCCCAAAACAGACTGAGAGGGATTTTAGGAGGGAGGGGAGTGGATTCACAGTCGAATGGCAGCCTGCAGGCTGCATGGTGGACTTGGAGACGCCCGAGGCAGTGGGGGACCCAGTGCACAGAGCAGCAAATACAGCACGCCTGTTTTTTGCTGCTGTCCGGCTCAGTGTCCTGGCGGATGCAACAATTAGCAGCCGCACCCCGTAGGCAGATCTGTCAATGGTGGTCACTAGGGATGTGAATCGTTTTTTGACAATTTAAAACAATCGTCAGATATATTTT
This sequence comes from Rhinatrema bivittatum, assembly GCF_901001135.1. Taxonomy (NCBI): domain Eukaryota; kingdom Metazoa; phylum Chordata; class Amphibia; order Gymnophiona; family Rhinatrematidae; genus Rhinatrema; species Rhinatrema bivittatum. Next base: position 658,061,332 of record NC_042615.1, on the reverse strand, counting down.
AAATCATCAAAAATCGGTAGAGCCGCGATACAATAACAATTCCCCCGATTTATCGTCAAAAAATCATAAATCGGGGGAGGGCGGGAAAATCGGCACCCTAAAACCCACCCCGACCCTTTAAAATAAATCCCCCACCCTCCCGAAGCCCCCCAAAATGTTTTAAATTACCTGGGATCCAGTGGGGGGTCCCGGCGTGATCTCCCGCTCTCGGGCCACGGCTGCGTTAAAAGAAATGGCGCCGGTGGCCCTTTGCCCTTACCATATGACAGGGCAAAGGTAGCGCCGGCGCCATTTTGGTTCCTGTCACCCGACGTCACGAGTGCAGGAGATCGCTCCCGGACCCCCTCTGGACCCCCAGGGACTTTGGCCAGCTTTGGGGGGCCTCCTGACCTCCACAAGACTTGCCAAAACACCAGCGGGGGTCCGGGAGCGACCTCCTGCACGCGAGCTATGTCGACATAGTGAGGGCAAAATGGCGCCGGCACCATTTTTGCCCTCACTATGTCGACATAGTGAGGGCAAAAGTAGCGCTGGCGTCATTTTGAATATTGGCAATACGGCCCGCGTGTAGGTCGCTCCCGGACCCCCGCTGGACTTTTGGCAAGTCTTGTGGGGATCAGGAGGCCTGCCCAAGCTGGCCAAAATTCCCTGGGGGTCCAAAAGGGGTCCGGGAGCGATCTCCTGCACTCGTGACGTCGGGTGACAGGAACCAAAATGGCGCCGGCGCTACCTTTGCCCTGTCATATGGTAAGGGCAAAGGGCCACCGGCGCCATTTCTTTTAACGCAGCTGTGGCCCGAGAGCGGGAGATCATGCCGGGACCCCCCCACTGGATCCCAGGTAATTTAAAACATTTTGGGGGGCTTCGGGAGGGTGGGGGATTTATTTTAAAGGGTCGGGGTGGGTTTTAGGGTGCCGGTTTTCCCGCCCTCCCCCGATTTACGATTTTTTACGATTTAAAAAAAACAAAAACCATGACGATCAGTTCCCTCCCCCCCCCCCAGCCAAAATCGATCGTTAAGACGATCGATCACCCGATTCACATCCCTAGTGGTCACGGCTTGTTTTCTAAGAACATAAGAAATTGCCAGGCTGGGTCAGACCAAGGGTCCATCAAGCCCAGCATCCTGTTTCCGACAGAGGCCAAACCAGGCCACAAGAACCAGGCAATTATCCAAACACTAAGAAGATCCCATGCTACTGATGCAATTAATAGCAGTGGCTATTCCCTAAGGGCTAGATTTTAAAAGCCCTGCTCTTGTAAATCTTGTCGGATTTACGCGGGCAGGGCACTCGCGCACCGGCGCGCCTATTTTGCATAGGCTGCCGGCGCGCACAAAGCCCCGGGACACGCGTAAGTCCCGGGGCTTCGTAAAAGGGGTGGGAGGGGGTGTGTCCTGGGCGTGTCCGGGGGCGTGTCCAGGGTCAGGGGGGCAGTCCGGGAGGGCAGTCCCGAGTCCCCCGGCACTGCAGCCTGTGCCAGGGGATGCCGAGGTGGTGCGCGCAAGTTTTGCCTGCTTCAAGCAGGCGTAACTTGCACAACAAAGGTAGGGGGGATTTAAGTAGGGCTGGGGGGTGGGTTAGATAGGGGAAGGGAGGGGAAGGTGGGGGGACACGGAAGGAAAGTTCCTTCCGAGGCCACACCGATTTCAGAGCGGCCTCAGAGGGAACGGAGGTAGGCTGCGTGGCTCGGTATGCTCAGGCTGCAGATTTTGCGCAGCCTTGCGTGCGCCAACCCCAGATTTTATAAGATACGCATGGCTACGTGCGTATCTTATAAAATCTGGCGTACTTTTGTTTGCGCCAGTTGCGCGGACAAAAGTACGCGCGCACATACTTTTTAAAGATCTACCTCCAAGTAAACTTGATTAACAGCTGTTAATGGACTTCTCCTCCAAGAACTTATCCAAACCTTTTTTGAACCCAGCTACACTAACTGCACTAACCACATCCTCTGGCAACAAATTCCAGAACTTTATTGTGCATTGAGTGAAAAAGAATTTTCTCCGATTAGTCTTAAATGTGCCACTTGCTAACTTCATGGAATGCCCCCTAGTCCTTCTATTATTCGAAAGTGAAAATAACCGAGTCACATCTACTCGTTCAAGACCTCTCATGATCTTAAAGACCTCTATCATATCCCCCCTCAGCCGTCTCTTCTCCAAGCTGAACAGCCCTAACCTCTTCAGCCTATCCTCATAGGGGAGCTGTTCCATCCCTTTTATCATTTTGGTTGCCCTTCTCTGTACCTTCTCCATCTCAACTATATCTTTTTTGAGATGCGGCGACCAGAATTGTACACAGTATTCAAGATGCAATCTCACCATAGAGCGATACAGAGGCATTATAACATTGGAATGAGATTAGTTTAAATTTACAGGTGAATTTATTAATTAATCAGCTAGTGTCCTAACAGAGGATGATTAAACTTTCAGTAGGGGCTGGTACAATAGTATGATTTAGATAAAACCCTGATTGATTTTTAATGAGAAAGTTTCTCGTGCCTAAAATTCAAGGGTTGCATGGGTGGGAAAGACAGACACTAGAAATAACTATCTCTGGCTTGCTTATTACCTCAGACACACACAAACTCTAAAGAATATATCCCTTAATTTCACCTTTCACCAAACATTTATAAGCCCAAAGATTTCTGAAAGCTATACTTACAATCTTCTTTAACCAATGTTAAATTAATCTTCACTTACTGAATGGAAGGGATCGCTTGCAGTGACTTCTGGACTCCTCTCCCGGGGGATGCTGGGAGCAGTATGCAGATGAGCCTTCCGATCCTCCTCTACTGCAAAGGAATGTGGGGCCTCTGGAAGCTGGGGCTATGGACGTCAATCCCTGGATCGTTAGCGGTGACTTCTGGACTCCTCTCCCGGGGGATGCTGGGAGCAGTATGCAGATGAGCCTTCCGGTCCTTTTCTACTGCAAAGGAATGCGGGGCATCTAGAAGCTGGGGCTATGGACGTCAATCCTTGGATCGCTTGTGGTGACTTCTGGACTCCTCTCCCGGGGGATGCTGGGAGCAGTATGCAGATGAGCCTTCCGGTCCTCCTCTACTCCAAAGGAATGCGGGGCCTCTGGAAGCTGCGGCTATGGACGTCAATCCTTGGATCGCTTGCGGTGACTTCTGGACTCCTCTCCTGGGGGATGCTGGGAGCAGTATGCAGATGAGCCTTCCGGTCCTCCTCTACTGCAAAGGAATGCGGGGCCTCTGGAAGCTGGGGCTATAGACGTCAATCCCTGGATCGCTTGCAGTGACTTCTGGACTCCTCTCCCAGGGGATGCTGGGAGCAGTATGCAGATGAGCCTTCCGGTTCTCCTCTACTGGTATGGAAAATAAAAAATCATGTACGGGAAATTGATGTCTAATAATTATACTTGATTCCACTGAATTTTAATTTTGTCTGAACTTTGTTTTGTGTCTTTTAACTGTATTCGGTCAGACATGAGGTATATTATCATTGAATTGAATGGTTGGTGAGCAAAGGGAAAATGATTTATCAGTGCATTCCCGGTGTTCTGACAGCGAGGTGATTGACGGTACTGTGGGGGTCCAGGCTCCCTCCTCGGCTTTGCAAGCAGGACCAGGTAGCCATGTTTCAGCAGCTTGGTGTGTGATTGGGTGGCGGGCTATGGGGCTCATCAGTCATTGGTAGACATTGGAAAGAGGGTTGAAGTTGCAAACACTGGGGGGTGGGGTTGCATCGTTCGTCACAAATGGAGAGATGGTTTGAACGGTGCCTCACTTCAAACAGCAGAAGGCCATGGACTCGCAGAGTGGGCTATGGTTGTTTTCTACCTTCCCCATCACGTGTTGAGGTCAGTGGCTGGTGACATGGTGGATGAATTGAAGAGGATGAATCTGAGCATCGCTGCCTTGCCAGTGGCCTCCTCGGTGGTAGACAGCTTGTCTTGCCTCTTGCCTAGTGCACAACCTGAGATTGGGGCTGTCTTGCCTCTTGCCCAGTGCAGGATTGGAGCGTGGGGGGACTGGCTGTAGATGGGTCTTTGATGTATAAGGAGGCGAGCAGACGGGAGACTTTCACTTCTTGGCCTATTGTGGGGTTGTGTCTGGTTGGTTAGGGGCCTTCAGATAAACCTTAGTCCGATCAGAGAGGACATTCCCCAGGCTGCACATTTGTGAGGGGCGAATATACCCAGAGAACGCTCCTGTCGGTCACACGGGCGACCGGCCCAGTGCAGTTTCCCTACACAGATGGTGCAGACGGGATTTCCTGATTTGGCACAAGAAGCTGTCCTCCTTTTGGCTGCTGCAGTGAAGCTAGGAGGAGGTCGGTATGCGGGATGTTTCCAGGCTTATGAGAGTGCACTTGAAGTTTGAGATCAATGCTTGTGATCCAGCAATAGTGCAGTGGCGATGCAATCAGGGGGGAGCATCACAGATCATCCTCTAGGACGGACCATACATCAGGGGAAGAGGCCTTGGATGTGAGCTTGGAAGTAGGCATTCTCTAGCTGCTGGGGAGGCTTCGGTGGGAAATGGGTGTGGGTCTAGGAGGGACAATGTTGGGGAATCTAGAGAACTCTAGGCAGATCCTTCGCAGGAGTAAGGGACAGGGGAGAAGCATGTGGACCAACACAGCACCCCCCCCCCTTTTTTTCCTGGCTTATAGGATGCGAGCTGCAAACCACTCGGGGCAGGTGTCCACCGACAATGAGTCCAGCATGGACTCCGAACCAAATCATCCCATGGTGGGGGAGGTAGTTGCCCATGTTGTTGCTTTACAGCATCAGGGACTCTGATAAGAGCAAGGAGGCTGTTCTCCCAGAGGAACAATGTGGTAGGTGGAATTTTACATTTGGGTAGTCCCATAGTTCCCCAGATCATTGAGGTGGGAGAGGGACAGTCGGGAGCAGCTGTATTTTCATTATCCCATGATAGCCTACAGGTGGCGTTTCGCTGAATCAGCCAGCTTGACATCTCCTGACACTGGCAGGTGGAGCCCTGTGGTTCTAAAACCCAGCGCTTTAGTTTGGTGTCTGCGGATGCCAGGATTTGCCAAGGGGGAGAACCCCTGTGGGGATTCCTTCACTCCTTGTAAAGATGGAGTTCATTTGTCGATGGAATTGCGGATATGCCCCGCTTAATCCTCGAGTTCAATAGATCGAGTGGAGGCCTTGAATAATTTGAACAAATCGGGCTCTGCCCTGCGTAACAAGGAAAAGGGAACTGGAATACAGTCGTTGCCGTGAATGACACAAGCATCAGTGGGATGCAGAATGAATAACCAGTTAGGGATGCGCAGAGGGACCGCATACGTTACATTCGGTATTCGTATATACCTTACCCCCACAAGACTTACTAAAACTCCCTGGTAGTCCAGCGGTTGTCTGGGAGCCATCTACTGCACTCTCGCCGTCGGCTGCCGGTATTCAAAATGTCGCCGATAGCCTTTGACCTTACTATGTCACAGGGGCTACCGATGTCATTGGTCGGCCCCTGTCACATGGTAGGAGCAATGGACAGCCAGCACCATCTTGTGCTCCTACCATGTGACAGGGGCCGACCAATGGCACTGGTAGTCCCTGTGACATAGTAAGGGGAAAGGCTATCGGCGCCATTTTGAATACTGGCAGCCGACGGCCCGAGTGCAGGAGATCGCTCCCGGACACCCGCTGGACCACCAGGGATTTTTGAAAAGTCTTGTGGGGGTAAGGAGGGTCCCCCAAGACTTGCCAAAAGTCCCTGGTGGTCCAGCAGGGGTCCGGGAGCATTTTGAATACCGGCAGCCATTTTGAATACCGGCAGCCGACGGCGTGAGTGCAGTAGATGGCTCTCGGACCCCATCTGGACCACCAGGGAGTTTTGGCAAGTCTTGGGGGGGTCAGGAGGATGGGGGTTTTGTTTAAATTCGCTCCTTTAGATGACTGAATAATTCGGTGAAGATTTGTTGTATTCGTGGGAATCACAATACGTTTCGCTTCCCCACGAATACAACAAATATGGGTCTATATGTTGCGGATTGCCAATAATTTGCAAATGAATGCACACCCCTATAACCAGTGGTCTTTGATGGTAAAGCCAGGGAAGAAAATGTTAATGGTGGGTATTTATTGCGCTATATGCTTTATAAAAGGAACTACAACACCAAGATAGTAATGTTAGAGGAAGAGCCTGTTAAGATCCAGCATAAAGATCCCCAGGACACAATTACCTCACTAATTTCCTTCCACCTGACATTCGGGATATCCATGAAGATGACTGTAGGTAACCTGGGGAAGAATCACAGTTGAGCCTCAAGAATGGTAATGAGAAAGAAGGAGGAGCCATCGCTCATGTCAATGAAGCAGATATTCTGGGGATGGATCTGCCAAAAATAAGAAAACATTTAACAGAAGGCAATAAGTCCTTAGCGAATTCTTCCAGTCTTGGTATCACAGGAGTTGATCTCTTGGTGGACCAGCCTTTCTCCCTCGAAACATAGACATCCTTGATGTAATTCACCCGTTGACTGAGACCTGGATCCCCCACTTTTCAGCCACAGTTCCTCCTTGTCGGGTTGAAGTGCAGCAGGAGCAGCAGCGGAGGCGGCGCCCCACAGCACTTATTTCAGCAGCACCAATGGGGATGCAGTTCTGCACACTCACCCGTGCAAATAGCAGACCGATAATTCCAATAGGGGATGAGCAGGTTGTGAGTAGGTGTCTCCAAGAGATTGCAAGGTTGGAGAGGTGGAATTCAAATTTGTGCTGAACATCACAAACATTCCATGGATCCAAGTGACATGACTAAAAAATCATCGGTACGCTATGCTGCAATTCTCAGAGTTACATAAGAAGCTCATTAATACTTTCTGTAAAAACACAGATGATGGACTTGCAGAGGACCAGGCTCAGAGCACGGTATTGGATATTATGTGTTGGCTGGCAGGGTGCGTGAAGCAAAGGAAAGTCTGCTTACAAAAAAAAAAATAAAAATTCCTCTTTGGCATAATACGCATTTACTTCTTGGAGGTGGAATGGAGTATTGCTCGCAAATGTTCCCGTTTTTGACTGCATAAGTAACGAAAATGTAACCCTAGATGATAGGGGTTTGGTCAGGAAGCCTTGGCTTGACAATATGACCTATTTGCAGTCATCTCCAACTGGGGGATCGGGCTACTGGTATTTTGTGTTGTTAAATTATGTTAAGGATGAGGATTTGGCAGGACACAGCTCAGCTTGTATGGCGTTACTTGCTGCAGTATACAGGCAGCTGCAGGATAGGCTTACACCCATGGAGATTTTACTTCAAACAAGAGTTGGGGTGTACAGCTCGCCTTTTGACCCAGTCCAGTACGATTTGGAAAATGAGTGTCTCATCTCATTAAAATGTATATAAGAGCAAGGTTGGTGTGCAGTCAGATGACATTGATCTGTCAGATGTCCTTTCAGGGAAGGGGAAGGTTGGCAGTGGAGCTGAACCGGAGAGCAGTTTCACTCCCAACAGCAGGGCTCCTGAAGTTGAACTGGCATTTTACCTGTGTTTCCAACAGTGATGGGACCAGCATAGAAAGGGATGATGCAAATCTGATCATTAATCTTTCTTACATACACTGGACAGATAGGAGAGCACAGAAGAGAGCCTATGGACCACATTGATATTGGCACCTTTCAGATGGGTCGTCACATGGATGGGAAAGCCTGACATACAAGAGGAACATTTATTGCCCCTTCCATGGTGCCTAAGAGACTCAAGGGCTGCTCCGGATGTAATAATAATACATCTGAGGGGGCAATAACCTGTGCTCATTGACTTGCAAGTGGCCCTGGGAACAAGGCGGCAAGTGGTGATGGCGGCATCACAGGAGGGTGTGGCAGCCAATCAGCGCTTCGGGTGCAGCAAAAAGAGTGGGTGTGTCAGACGAAGATGATCAAGGCCCTCTCGCTTGGGGCAAGGTGGGGGGGGGGGCTATGGAATAAGGCAATTATCTTTGCCAAGGATTATTCAGACTGAATAGAATACACCGGTCTGGCATTGGCTATGATATCTTAATAATGCTCTACAGGATGCATTGGGGCATAGTATAACAAAGATAAAGACACAGGCCACAGCTTATTCATTAATTGGGGGGACACGAGGCAAGGGTCCTCCCTACCTCGTGTCTTGGCGGTTACCCGGGCCAGTTGGGCATATTGCAAGTGATACCGGTGACATCACAGGACGGCGTGGTAGCCGATCAGCACCTTGGGCGGCGCAAAATGGTGGTGGTGCGGAATGCGCTGATGGTCAGGGCCCCCTTGCTTGGGGACAAGGCGGGGGGCCCATGGAGTAAGGCTGCCTTGCTTGGTCCATACGACGGGCAGCAGTGGAGACATCACACCGGCTTGGATAACCAGGGAAGTTTTTCTTGATGTGTTAAATAAAAGCTGTGGCCTTATTATACCAACGACAGTTTCTTTGTTTTCAATGTTTACAAAATGAATGCATAATTTGCCTACGCTAAGGGGCCAGAAGGTAGGAACAGTGGCCACAGAGGGTCCCACCTGGGATAGGACGGAGGATTTCAGCTGCTGTGCTATGTCAGTGTTAGCGTTCCCCCACCTGCTGAGACCCAGGACATAAAAGGTGGGCACACGGAGGGTCCCACCTGGGATAGGACGGAGGATTTCAGCTGCTGTGCTATGTCAGTGTTAGCGTTCCCCCACCTGCTGAGACCCAGGACATAAAAGGTGGGCACACGGAGGTCCCACCTGGGATAGGACGGAGGATTTTAGCTGCTGTGCTATGTCAGTGTTAGCGTTCCCCCACCTGCTGAGACCCAGGACATAAAAGGTGGGCACACGGAGGTCCCACCTGGGATAGGACGGAGGATTTCAGCTGCTGTGCTATGTCAGTGTTAGCGTTCCCCCACCTGCTGAGACCCAGGACATAAAAGATGGGCACACAGAGGGTCCCACCTGGGATAGGACGGAGGATTTTAGCTGCTGTGCTGTGCCAGTGTTCCCATCCCCCACCTTCTGGGAGAGCTGGTGCATACAAGATGGTGCGCAGTAATGTGCCCTTTCCTGCCAGTTTCTCCTCCTAGTTTCCTGCTTCTGAATGGGAAAGTCAAGGGAGGGGGGGTCTCCATGCCTAAGTTCCCAGCTGGTTATACCTCAGTTTTTTCAACTTCAAGATATGTCAGGAGCTTCCAATGAACTTGGGATGTTTAGCCCTGTTCAGGACAAGTTGGTTACATCTTTGAGCCGTGCTGGGCCTATTCCTCCTAGATTTGGCTTAATGTTGTTGTCAGGCCTCTCCCAGTGCATGTGAGCAGGTAGTTGCTTTCAACGTCTGCTCATCCTGGGGATGGGAAGACCTTTTCGGCGTCTGGGACGGATTCATCTATGCCACCACCTGGGATTGGGAATATCTCTCAGTTCCCACTGGAGAAACCAGCTGTAATCAGCCTTGAAACTTTGTGGTTTGCAGTAACCAAACTGGAACAAGCTATCTTGTCTGAATTTGATTCTCTGTCCAAGTTTTGTCCAGTATTTTTCTCTTACTGTGAATGGTCACTCTTCATTGCCAGGTACTTGTAGCCTGGATTGGCCACTGTTGGAAACAGGATGCTGGGCTTGATGGACCCTTGGTCTGACCCAGTATGGCATGTTCTTATGTTCTTATGTTCTTCTTATAAGGGTAAAGTGGTGGCTGCTAGCATTATGTAATGCAAAGGAAGGACTAAGCCTTCCAAAGTCAACTATGGTAAGGAAAAAGATAAAAAAATGGCTTTATAAACCACCAAATCACTTCCATTTTTTGAGGGTTTACTTTCAATCTATTACGTCTTAAACAATTTAAATTGACTGTAACCCAGCATTCAATCTCTGAATGTTTTCTAGATGATAGACCCAGTTCATAATACAATTGGATATCAGCATAAACTGTATAGCTTAACCCAGTTTATTAAATCAGTTTAGCCAAATGTGTTGTGTAGTCTTTAGTGTTTTAACAAGAAGAGAGCTTGAGATAAAAAAAAATAAATTCTCATTTTCAAAGGGATCAATAAGAAGGTAAATACAGATTTGCAAATCTCTAATCTCTAGAATTCAAAGGGGCCACTATATTAAAATGTGCTAACATCATCTGTTAATGTGTATGAACACAGTATTTATCACATGTAGTAATGGCCACTATTAATGACATGCATTTGAGACAGACATAAAGTATGCACTGACTTTATTATGGACATTACAGCAAAAATGTAATTACACCTACCCAAGATGTAGTCAGGGCCAGCAGAACCAACTGCACTTGCACAGGGCAGCAGATATGAGGGGAGGGGGGCAGAGGTCTGGGGACACCAGCATTCTGCCTGGCAGAATCCACTCAACCAGCAACCAAAGTAGAGAAAAGGCTCCGGGCAATCCGCAGCATAGGAGACCCTAAGGAGGCTCGCGTGCTCAGATTTGGGCATTGAATTGGACAGGGGTAATCCAAACCCCTGCCCGATCCCATGTAGCAACATGTGGATCCCCTGCATGAGCCAGCAGCAGCAGTGTTTCAGTGAAGCCATCTTCTATTGTTGAGGGACTGGACTTGCAGTAGGAGCTGCAAAATCTCACTGCTCCTCTCAGAGCAGCCCTGTAGCTTCTGCTCCATTTCCAGAAGGAAGAAGAGCCTGAGAAGGGGAAAGAGGTGGGAAGTTACTGGTAAGAAGGCAGGAGAAGGAAGAAATTGGGGAAAGCATAGCAAAGGGTGAAAAGAGGGGAGGGAGAGAGTGAGAAGAGCTTCTAGAGGAAGGGAGGGGGGGAAAGCTAAGGTAACAAGGAAAGAGGGTAAGAAGGGCAAAAAGTTGAGATAGTGACTCACTAAGGGGTGAGAAGGAGAAGAATCTCTTGAGAGCCAGGGATGGGGGAAGAACTGGGGTAGTGTGAGAAGAGAGGGGAATATGTAGAGGGAGGGAAAGAAGAAGAGGGGAAAAATGGAGGAAAGTGCCAAGATGGTGAGGGAAAGGGGAGGAAAAGCTGAGATAGTGAGACTGTGGCTGCCTGGTGGCCCCCATTCCACCAGAAGCCAAAGTGGAGTGGAGACCACCTTGTGATCCCAACCCAATGGAGGCCAAAGTTAAGAGGTGGGCCCAGGGCTGCTGGTGAGCAAGTGGAAGAAAAGAAAATGAGGCCCACGTGTGTGAGAAAGACTGTGTGTGTGTGTGTGTGTGTATGAGACAGGAGGAGCTTGTGAGAAGGGTAGTTTGTGGGGGGGGGGGGGGAGTGTGTGAATGAGAGAGAGAATGTGTGTCAGTGTGTGTGAGCATATATGTGAGAGGGAGCATGTATGTATGTGTATGCAAGCATGCATGTGTGGGAGAGAGAGACTGTGTGCATCTGAGAGAAAAGGTATTAATGAGTGAGCATGAATATGTATGAGAGAAAATAAGTGGGTGTGAATATATAAGAGGTAGGAAAAGGTTTGTGTGCCTTCCCACACCCACTAATCCACAACAATCTCAGGTTGACTGGAAATTGAAATTTCCCAGGTATGTAAGGTGGGAGGGTTTATTTTTAATCCTTATTAGTTATTAGTTTTAATTATTTGATGTTATTATATTTGCTGTTTTGAAATATTTTACTGGTGTTTGGGCAATTAAAAAATACATTTATATGAGTTTTTAATTATTGAATTTTTATTCTTCTGTCTTGAAATATTTATTTTCATTATTAATATAATTTTTACATTCTTTTTACATTGTTGCCCCTTATTTAGAGTCTTGCTTGCAGTAGGGATGTGCATTCATTTTGAACGAATGCGCAATCCGCATCGTTTAGGTCCCTATTCGTTGCATTCATGGGGTTCCGAAACGTATGGCGACCCCCCACAAATGCAACATATCATTAATGAATAAACCCTCCACCCTCCTGACCCCCCCTCCCCCCAAGACTTGCCAAAAGTCCCTGGTGGTCCAGTGGGAGTCCTGGAGCAATCTCCTGCACTCGAGCCGTCGGCTGCCGGTATTCAAAAAGGCGCCGATAGCCTTTGCCCTTACTATGTCACAGGGGCTACTGGTGCCATTGGTCGGCCCCTGTCACATTGTAGGAGCACAAGATGGCACCGGCCATCCATTGCTCCTACCGTGTGACAGGGGCCGACCAATGGCACGGTACCCCTGTGACATAGTAAGGGCAAAGGCTATCGGTGCCATTTTGAATACTGGCAGCAGATGGCCCAAGTGCAGGAGATTGCTCCAGGACTCCCCCTGGACCACCATGGACTTTTGGCAAGTCTTGGGGGGGTCAGGAGGGTGGGGGATTGTAGTTAATTAAGTTTAAAGGGTTGGGATGGGTTTTTTTTTTTAACTTTAATGGGAAACGAATCCCTTATGTAACTAATGGACGAATCGGGGTCCCCCAAAAATGGATGTAATGGATTTGGGTCCCGACGGATACGAATACCGAATAGAATGTATCCATCCCTGCTGCACATCCCTAGCTTGCAGCAGTTTCCAGTTCACTTTGTCTGCACATTTTTATTTATACTTTATGCTCTCATTTTTTTATTCTGTATTTGGTCAGGGCCTGTCTGTGTTCTGCACATGTGACCAAGGTGAAGAATTCTGCTTGCGTGAGTTTCTGTATAGGGATCCATAGCAGCCTGATTTGTTCTGTTTTCCTAATAAGAGGTGTACTGGTATTTTAGGACCTGGTGTCATATTTGCAGCATACCTTTTCATAAGTAAGATTGTTATTGTTTGAGTGCTGGCAGTAATTGTTGATTTGGTATAAGAGGTTTACTATATTGTACTTGTTCAGTCATGGCTTTCTGAGGGTCAAGCCCACATCCAACATGTTACAATAGGCCTAATACCATATTGGTATTTTTACAGGGTTTTTTGTTGGTGCCACAGCAGTGCATGTAAACATAATATACAGTTAGCTGTAAGTCATATTTTGCCTTAGAAGTCTGTACTCTGAATGTTCTTTTTAATGTAAAATCTGTTATAAATTCATAATTTTTAAGAGGGCTGGGGTGGGATGGGGAGCTTTAAAGTTCTCTTAGAGCATCTAATACTTTTCCACTGGCCATGGGTCCCAAAGGAAAGGGGGTGGACGTGGGTAGAGAAGAACAACAGATTTTAAAGTTTAGATTACTGAAGGGAGATGAATGAATTGGGGGACATGGTGGGGGGGGGCCAGGGCCAGGAACGTAATTTGCACAGGGCAGCAAAAAGCTAGCATCAGCCCTGGATGTAGTTCAGCTTTTTTTTTTTATATATACATGTGCCTGGGAAGCAGATTGTGCATATTCTTTTTCACTGTGCTAATAGGTAATAAGTTGTTTTGCATAGTTTTGCATTACATTACCTCATTAACATAGTTTTTGCATCACGACTTTTGCATACAATACGTTAGAAATGTAAACCAAGCTGTTAGTGATAAACTATGTAAACTAGTGCTTGCATGTACTAACAGTGCTTTTCATGCAATTTAACATTTGTGAAAGCATTAATTCACTTTAGTACATTGATTCCAAAGTGTCAGAAAACATAGTACATATATTTAATATGAATACATTATATTAATTTTATTTGGTAGATATACAATAATGCTGATAGAAATTAAAATATGACAGCAGAGGTAGGAATGACTTAATCATTTCAAAGCAATTATACTTAAAATCACTTTTCCTATAATTTGTTAACCATGGATTTGTTATGGCTTTTTAAAATAAATGTTTAATATTTAATAATATTTTATATATCACTAAATGACCATAACATCTAGGCAGTTTACAATAAAATATTATAAAACATATCATAACAATCATACCAACCCCCAGACCCTTGTTCTAATCCTTCAACATAAAATAACCCCAAACAAAAACAATCAAATCAACCCCTACTCCAAACACATTTCCTTCCCCAAGCAAACCCATCATTCTGACATTCTATATAATAAAAGGATAACAACGTTCAGCTAAAACCATTTAACTAAAAACTTGATTAAAAAGCCTCATCTTGATTGATTTTATGAGCTTCTCATAATTTGTCTCTGTTTAATGTGAATATAACTGTTTTTGTTTTTAGAAAGTTTATATTCTATTAAGTACCAAGATAATAATCCAAAAATGAAGTATACTTTTCTTTTTATAAGTGTGTGTTTGTAACTTAAAAAATGCTGCCTTAAGAGATATTCTTTTTCATGTATGTTTAGTCATGGATATCTGTATGCAAGCTACTAAATTTTGCTGCTGGTAAATGAAAAGTCTTCACAGATGACTTAATTTGCTGTGGGAACCTGAGTTTTCTCTGATGAGTTACCTCCCCATTTTCCAGCTTGTGACCTTCAGCACATCCACCTGCTGGAAGCCATGTTTGAGTCTCTGACCAGGGAGATGCTTGCTTGACAGCAGAATGGTATCATAGGACAGAGTGATGGAATTTCTTTTTCTCTGTCATCATTAAGGGGGTTCCCCCTATGGTGAAGGGAATGAAAAGTATGATTTAATGTTCTCGGGAGAGTGGCAGGGAAAGAAAGCCTCAAAGCTTCACATGCTGCTTTCTGAGTGGGCCATTTCAGCCCTTGTGGCGCATGGGATGTCCCTGTGGAATTTACCATACATTGGCCTGAAAGGGAAAGGATTAAGGCTCTTTTAAGGATGGAAATGTAACAAAGGGAGCACTTTTATGATGTAGCAGCATAAAATAAGAGGCTCTATTGTGTAACTGATTGCTAAAGATCTTTGAATTGAGCAGCCTATGTTGTAGGCCCTGTTCCCTGAGGGTTTAGAGGCTTATACAAAATGATATGTCTACACAAGAATTGTGCTGGCGCTCTCATTTAGGGGCAAATAAGAGATTATTGGTTTGTTTCTGAATCATTTTTTTCCACACCTTCTCCAAAGTGGCCTATAGGGAGCTTATACTGTAGTGAAAGTTACTGCTAATTAAAACAAGTAATTAGTGGTTCCTCCAGGCTTTGTGGTTTTACTCACTTTTGCCCGCCAGACCACATTAGTTTAAAAGCAATCCAATTTCTAGCAATAGCAGACTGTAAAAAAAGTCATTTAACACGTATATAAGTATAAGGTTACTGTTCAGTCTTTGATTTATCTCCTCTTGGCTATTTAGAAATACTGCAGTAAAGTTGGGCTTGGAGAGAGATTTAAAGAAGCATGCCTTTTTTCTCACTTCAGAAAAATCATTTTACTGTATTCGCAAAACAAATATAGCATTTTAGGAAAAGTAGATCTACCCAATTACATTAGGACATAAATATTTTATTGACTGTAGTTTTCTGATGAGATGTACTGCTACTGTATTAGAAGCAGATTATGCTCTCATTATGTTATTGTATTTCAGCTCTTACATCTTTGCCTGATTGAGATTCAAACTGAAATTAAAATTGGAAACTCTGCAAATAAACACTCTAAATTCAATTTTCATTTTATAATGTTTGCATAAATGCCTACTTATTTTTAGCACAGATTTTTACAAAATTAACTTGTGTGAATAAATTTGGGAGAAGCAACTACTAAAGTGAATTTAATCATATATAAGTGATTGAATGATGTGGTGTATTATTAATCTTGGTCTCCCCTCCAAATGCCTACACACACCTGTACACACACAAACATGAACACATAGCTACATACATACATTTACTTTTACTTTTAGTACACACTTCATCCCTTAAACTAATATGACAAACAGGGCATTGTATACATTAAATTCTTTATTGCGAAAATTTTGTGAGACAATATCTGGGTTTTAGTCCTGTGCATAATGTTTTTGCTCAAATCTGTGCTTTGCAGAATTCATCCTCGTGTTTGTAATTTGTTGTTATTAGCAAACAGTAGAAGAGAAAAGTATAACAGTTCTGATTAGTGATAAAATAGTTTTGCATTGATAAAATTGACAAATTACCAAAATAGCACAAAGTTTTGTGTTGTTAGAAAAATCTGTAATCCTAGCTATTGCATGTTTACAGTACTTTTGCTTGCAGCATCTACGTAGAATACGTTTTAGTGGCAATACTGCCTGGTATCTTTAAACAAACAAGGGGAAATCCATACGTTTTGGGCTATTTGGAGACCTATTTTCAAAAACATTTTGCCATATGCCATGACTGGAGGGATCATTGTAAGGAAAGGTGCTTTGCCCTTTTCAGTTGCTTCATCTTCTGTGGTACAATTTAAATAGCATTACATTATGATTTTAGTACTTTGAGTGCCATTAGTCAGGCAGTGTTCTTGAGAATCCTGTCTGATGAATTTTTAATACCGTGTTTTGGTGATTGCTTGAATTGCAGGCCAAAATGTTAACATGTTAATGATTTTAATTTTAATGATAACATGGTTGTTGTTTTTTTCTCCCCTTCTCTCATTTCGAAACTGTTATGCAGTTCAGGTGCTTCCATCCATCCCTGAAGAGGCTATACAGTAATTATAAAGGCTGTTAAAATTATGTTTGGCTGAAATGTTTTAGGCAAAGCCAAACTACTATTTATAGTAGCTGTAACAGTAGTACTGGCTTTTCTAGTTCAGTCTGCTAATGTAATTTTCAAGGTCTTGTAGACATGAACACAAATAGAGGGCAATTTTCAAAGGCATTCCCATGAATAAAACATGGTTATGCCTGCAGAAATGACCTTTTACAAAATTACCCAGCCAATAGGCGGGTAAACTTATGGCCATACAGTCTGTCCATGCACACATTTTCTGGGACTTAAGTGAAGGTGTTCATGTGGGTAGAGTTGGAGAGGAGTTTGGACTTAAAATTGTCCATGTCCACAATAGGAGGAGTAATTGTTTGCAGGTAAATTTGGTGGAAAATTTTCAAAATAGAATAATGCATGTAAGACTGCTTTGAAAATGAGTGTAACTTAAGTACACATTTACCACCTACTTTAGGAAGGCTATTATACAATTAATACCCATAATTTTTACTTTTTCTGAATACTACAGATAAAACATACAGTCAAAATCAAGTTCTGGTTAAACATGCACAAAACATTCATATCAGATTTCTGACATAATTTGAAATAGTATGTGTCTATGGAAAATGTTCCAAAAAATATGTAAAGCCTGGCTTTTTTGCAAAAAGTTTTGATTGATTTGGTTCTGGCTGTATTATGTTCTAATTAACTCTATTGGAGTAATTTTCAAAAGGGTTTACTTGCTTAAAACTGGGTGCATGCGGAAGTGGGCTTTTGAAAATTGCTACGCTATATGCTACTGAGTTGCCAATAGGTTTTATGCCTGCAAGTTCACTTTAGATTTGTAAAAGGGCTTTTGAATATTGCTACTTTTATGCACATAAAGTCTTTTGAAAATGTCCACCATGGTGTTTAATTGCATTTATGTTTTGATTTGTACACCATTTTGTAACCAGTTTGGGAGATACGGTGCAGAAATCTAAAACAATCTAAATAAAAAAAACATCTTTGTCCAAGGAGTCAATTTCCTTCCTTTGCATGCAGAGGGGAAGATGGGAAAATCTTCTGCAAAGAAATTCTATGAACCTTTTGCCCAAAGATGCTAAACTATTTTGCTTTGGTGGGTTCTTCTGTCTTAATAATAGGAAGAAATTGAATTCTTAACAATTTCACAGCTGTAAAAGAAAATTGTCTTTAAGAGTTTTATATTGTCTTTGCCCTCCTTTTGCCCAAAACTTACATCTTTGACGCAAATTATCATGCAGCATGCAAAAATTCCAGTGGCATATAAGTAATTCAACTGTGGTAGATAAGTTGCATCAGTCCTTTGCCTCGCTTTGATATTTATTCTTTTTCAGAAATGTCATTCTGAAGGACTTTAGCATACTAAAAAACCCTCTTTATAAATCAGCAATTCATAGCGACTCATTTATTTAATTTAAACAGCATATAAATTGTTCACATTTGATCTTGAAATCTGCATTTTGTGTCCTAGCCCCTCTGCTTTACTGGCTAGAGCAATAGCAGAACAGACTATGGGGCACCAGAGGGCAGAATCTGCTGTAACTTGTATGGATGCAGTAAACTCTTTATAGATTAGCACAGGACCATAAAGGATGGCATAAAAGCTATAATTTTATGTAATAAGCCTTATTTGCACAACAATTTCATTAGAATACAGAATGCAATCTTTGGGAGTAATTTAGGAACAGAAAATATATTAATGCTGAGTCTAAGTAAAGGAGACCAATTTCCTCATGCAGTCTAGCTTCAATATACTCAGATGTCTTTTTAAAGAACTTTTAATGGCCATTGGATTTGATTTTAAACTTCATTTGCCATTTAGATTTGCAAGTTCTTTAAATGTAATATCTTCAGTTGCTGAGGTTCTCATTGCCTATATATTCAGTTAAATCTGCTCAACCTAAACTTGTCCTAAGAAAAACTTAAAGGTGGATAAAGAAGGTACAAAATGTGTAGAGCCCTCCCCAACTCGTCTTCCACCCACAATTCTTGTTAAATGAATAAACTATTAATTTTTATGTTATGGATGTGCCATTATTGAATGGCAAGAATTCATTTCCTCCATGGCTGTCATGTTTCTTAGTAAAATAGAAACATATTGACAAAATAAATGTCCAAATATATCTCTGTCTATCCCTAATAAGCAAAAAACCATGAAAGTTTATTTATTTTATTTATATTTATTTATTCTAAATGGCCATTCATCATTTTAATTAAGTCCTCTACCCTGCAAATAAATGGAAAGTTAAACTTTGGTATCCTTATTTTATAAAATACTCCATGCAGAAAAAAATTACGAGCCATGATTTTCACATCTAAGTACATATTCTAGAAAAATGATATTCACATAGGAGTCAATATTTAAAGAATTTCTGTGCATAAAATTAATATATAAATGCATAAGCAGCATGTAATTGTTGCACTGGAGGTGGACCCTTGGTCTGGTGTAGGATTGGTATAGCCCTCTGGTTGGACACAGAGAGCACCTGCCACCAGGAGGTGGAGCACAGGAGGAGACAGAGGCTAGATGGAGCTTCGCCAATAGCAACCTGGGGTTTCCGCAGGTTGAGCTCTTGGGTACCCAGGCTGCCTGGTCTTAGGCCAGCCTTGCTGGATCTCCTAGAGAGGAAGCACAGGGGAGTGCCCACCATGAACAAGAGTGCGTGGCTGATGTCCAAGCAAGAATGTCCAGAGGTCTGGTGCAGGATTGGTATAGCCCTCTGGTTGGACCCAGAGAGCACCTGCCACCAGGAGGTAGAGCACAGGAGGAGACAGAGGCTAGATGGAGCTTCGCCAATAGCAACCTGGGGTTTCCGCAGGTTGAGCTCTTGGGTACCCAGGCTGCCTGGTCTTAGGCCAGCCTTGCTGGATCTCCTAGAGAGGAAGCACAGGGGAGTGCCCACCATGAACAAGAGTGTGTGGCTGATGTCCAAGCAAGAATGTCCAGAGGTCGCAGGAGACCAGAAAAGAGTGTCCGAGTGGATAGCGAGGATCAAGGCCAGAGTATCAGTCCAGAATGGTCAACCGAAGCAGAGGTCTGTACCTGTAGTCAGTCAGTGCATAGACAGATCAGGCAAAGGTCAGGTTCCAGGTAGCGATCAGGAGTAGTCAAAGTACAGGCAGAGGTCTGTTCCAGGCAGCGATCAGGACAGAGTAGTCAGGCAGAGGTCGGTTCCAGGCAGCAGGCAGATGTGGTCAGGAGCAAGCAAAAGTCAGTACCATGAGATCAGTCTGAAGCGTACTACCAGGAGAGATAAAGGAACAGGAGACCCAGGAACAGGAGATGCAGGAACAGGCAAACTAGAGAGCACCGGAGTGTTTGACCCGATTGCCAAGGCAATGAGCTAGAGTCTGAGCCCTGCATTTATACAGGGTTTTCCCATGCTTGGCCCTTTAAGTTCACTAGAGTTCCGCGCGTGCATGCTAGAGGGCAGGGCTGACGCTGAGGAGGATGCCGAGCCCTGGTGCGAAGAGCGCTGTGAGGAGGAAGGCCCCGATGGGTCTGGGGCTGCTCGTGGACGCCGCAGTCGAGCAGAGCTGGGATTGAGAGAGGAGCTGGTAGACGGTCGCGCCAGGTGAGCAGGCCTGGTTGCGGCACCAGCGCGGCCAGGAAGCGCAACAGTACCACCTTTCTAGGCCTCCCCCTTACCGGCCTGGGCTTCTCAGGATGGGTCTGGTGGAACTCCGCGAGGAGGTCCTTGTCATAGATGTGGTGGGAGGGCTCCCAGGAGTTCTCTTCCAGCCCGAAGCCCTCCCATGACAGAGACAGGCCTCCCACATGGGACAGGCCTCTTCATCACCGGACATCAAGGACCTCTTTCACCTGGAGGATGTGTTTGGGTTCAGCGGTAAGTTGGATAGGAGCAGGAGACATTCAAAAAGACCAGGTCAAGACTAATGGCTTTAATAAGGAGACATGGAATGTATTGTGGGTTCCCATGGAGGCGGGAAGTTGCAGCTGGTATGTAACTGCTGCTATGCTTCGGATGATTGGGAATGGTCCAATGAACCTGGGAGCCAATCATTGTGAAGGTAGACATAACCTGATGTGTTTCATGCTGAGCCAAACCTTCTAGCCTGGCTGGAACAGAGGTGCAGTGCGACAGTGAGCATCAGTGAAGCGTTTGGCTTTCTCAGCAGCATGACCCAGTCTCTCCTTGACCTGTTTCTGTGCTATAGACTGGGCTGCAGGCGAGGGTATGGAAAGTGGCACTGGTAGAGGCAGGTGTGGCTGGTGACCAAATACTACTGAGAAGAGTGAGACGTCAGTGGCAGAGGCGACATGGGTATTGTGAGATAACTCAGCCCATGGCAAGAGGTCAGCCCAGTTATCCTACTGATCATTGACGTAACTTCGTAGGAATGTCTTCAGGGAGCGGTTTGTCCTTTTGGCTTGGCCATTCGCTTGAGGATGGTAGGCTGATGTCAGGTTCAGAGTGATATCAAATTTTTTACAACGGGACTTCCAGTACTTGGCAGCGACTTGCGGACCACGATCAGAAATGATCTCTCTGGGTAATCCATGTAGGCGGAATACATTTCATAGGAAAAGTTTTGCCAGTTCAAGAGCAGAGTGGAGGCTTTGTAGTGGCACAAAATATGCCATTTTTGAAAAGCGGTCAATAATAACCCAAATGACAGTATTGCCCTTTGATGGGGGCAGATCAACTATGAAGTCAGTAGAGATGCTTGCCCAGGGTTCGGTGGGAGCTGGAAGAGGCTGGAGGAGTGGAGGAGTCCCCATGGACAGCCAGTCAGGGATTTTTGCTGTGCACAGATGGGCAAGAGTCCACATAATTGCGGGAGTCTTTTACCATGTTAGGCCACAAGTAGTGTCATCTCAGTATCTCAAGAGTCTAAACCCGGTCAGGGTGACCGGCCAACTTCGAGTCATGGGTCCAGCGGAGCACCCGCTCCCAAAGGCGGCGTGGGACCACCGTCTTCCCAGTTGGTACCATGTGAGTAACTGCGACGGATATACAGGCTGGGTCAATGATGTGCCTAGGAATTTCGGGCATGTCTTCTGGTTCGAGGGAGCGAGAGAGCACATCATCATGGAGGTTCTTTGCTGCAGGACAGTATCAGAGTTCAAAGTTGAAACTTTCAAAGAACAGTGCCGAGCGGGCCTGTCTGGGATTCAGTAGCTGGGTTTCCTTTAAATGTTTGAGGTTCTTGTGGTCTGTGAAAATCGTAAACTTGTGCTGTGCTCCTTCTAACCAGGGGTGCCATTCTTGAAGGGCCAATTTTACAGCTAAGAGTTCACAGTCCCCAATGGTATAGTTTTGCTCCTCAGCAGAAAACTTGTGCAAGTAAAAGGTACAGGGTACTAAGGCCCCCTTGGAGGAATATTGGCTCAGGACCCCCCCCCTGCTCCAATAGTGGAAGCATCAACTTCGACGACAAAAGTATGGTTAGGATCTGGATGACGTAGACATGGACCATGCAGAAGGCCTCTTTCAAGGCGTGGAAGGCAGACTGAGCCTTGGGGCTCCAAACTTGAAGGTTACTTCATTTCCTAGTCATGGCTGTGAGTGGAGCAGCTAGCGTGGAGTAGTTAGCGATGACATTTCTGTAATAATTTGTAAATCCAAGAAATCTTTGTAAGGCACGAAGGCCTACTGGCTGGGGCCAGTCTCAAATACCTTGGAGTTATTCAGGGTCCATGGTGAAGCCACGATTGAAGATGATGTAGCCCAGGAATGGAAGACAGGTCTGTTCGAAAATACATTTCTCTAATTTTGTGTAGAGGTGATTGTCTCTGAGGCGTTGGAGGACGGTTTGAGCATGTGAGTGGTGGGACTTCAGGTCAGGTATATCGTCCAAATATACCACGACGAATAAGTATAGTAGGTCCCGGAAGATCTCATTCATCAAATGCTAAAAGACCGCAGGGGTATTACAAAGTCCAACAGGCATTACTACGTACTTGTAGTGAGCGTCCCTTGTATTGAATGCGGTCTTCCAGATGTCCTCTGGCTGGATACATACAAGATTGTAAGCCCCGTGGAGATCTAACTTTGTAAAGATCTGGGCTCCTTGTAGGTGATCAAATAGTTCGCTAATGAGTGGCAGAGGGTAACGATCCTTGTGAGTCATGGCATTTAGCCCATGATAGCCTTTGCAAGGATGTAAACTGTCATCTTTCTTCTTCACGAAGAAGAATCCGGATCCTGCCGGAGTGTCGGAGGGTCTTATAAATCCTTTATTCAGATTCTCTTTAATATACTCTGACATTGCTTGGGTCTCTAGAAGCAAGAGGGGGTAAGTTCTACCCTTGGGAGGCGTGGTGCCCAGTAGGAGCTCAATGGGACAATTGAATTTGCGGAATGGAGGCAGGATGTCAGCATTTTGTTTGGACAATATATCTTTGAAGTTGGAATACGGAGCAGGTAACCCAGTAAGGGTTGCAGAGTTCAGAACGGTAACCACTGGGGACACCTGTCACAGACAGTGGTTTTGGCACTGGGGTCCCCACTGAGTTAGCTGTAGGGATTGCCAGTCGAATTGAGGTGCATGTACCTGGAGCCAAGGAAGTCCTAAGATTACCGTTTGCGTGGAACGCTTCAAGATGTACAAGGAAATTTCCTCTTCATGGAGGGTTCCCACAGAGAGGCAGAAGGCCACAGTGCGATGAGTAATGCATCCGGGGAGGTGCTCTCCCTGTATTGATGCGATGTGGAGAGGTACTTCCAGAAGTTGAAGTGGTATCTGGAGTAGTGTGATGATATCCTCCAAGATAAAATTGCCACTCATCCCAGTGTCCACGAGTGTGGTAGTGGCAAAGGAGCATGATTCCCTAAAGAGGGAAACAGGGAGTAATAATTAGGGGCCAGTAACAGTAGCACCCAAGCTCGGGATCCCCGCCGGGCTCAGGCTTTGCAGTTTTCTGGACATATGGGGCAGGCTTGCAGGAGATGTCCGGAACTACCACAATATAGGCAAAGGCCTTGTTTCTTGCGTCGGAGTCACTCTTCAGGAGATATGCGCCCGCGATTAATCTGCATCAGTTCCTCTGGTGATGGAAGAGGTGCCGGTAAGGCCTTCAACTGGGGGCTCATGGAACGAGCTGGGCATAAGGCAGGAGGCCGGAGGACCTTCACCTCTTGGGGTCGCTGTCATAGGCGATGGTCAATCTTGCCAACCAGGGAAATCAGGTCATCAAGTGATGTGGGAATCTCACGAGCAGCCAGCTCGTCCTTGAGGGCAGGAGACAGGCCTTCTAAATAGATTGCCCATAGATAGTCCTCTTGCCACCCCACTTCTGTGGCTAGTGTCCTGAAGTCTACCGTGAATTCGGTGAGAGAATGCGAGCCTTGACGGAGGTGGAGAAGATGATGACCTGCAACCACCTGTCGGCTGGGATCCTTGAAGCACCTTCCCTGTCTCACATACATGACGCACCCTCCCTATCTCACACCACACACACACAGAAGCACCATTCCTTTCTCACATATACACCACTTACATACACACAGAAACACCATTCCTTTCTCACATATACACCACATACACACACAGAAGCACCATTCCTTTCTCACATATACACCACACACACACACACACAGAAGCACCGTTCCTTTCTCACATACTCATCACACACAGACACAGACACACACACACACACAAGCACCCTCCCTGTCTCATATACACAATACACACTCACAGAAGCACCTTCCCTGTCTCACATACATGAAGCACCCTCTCTGTCTCACACCACACACACACACACAGAAGCATCATTCCTTTCTCACATATACACCACATACACACACACATACACAGAAGCACCATTCCTTTCTCACCTACTCACTATACACACACACACACACACACACACAGAAGCACCTTTCCGATCTCAAATACACACACACACACACACAAAGGCCCCCAACTGAACAGCTCATATTCAGTCCATCGGCCTGGTCTCTGGTGGCAGTTAGCAGTGCAGGTCTTCATTTCTCCATCTCCTGCCAGCCTGATCTCCAGCAGTGTCTAGTAGCGAGAGTCTTCATTTCTTTGGCCCCCGCTGGCCTGGTCTCCAGCGGCGGCTAGCAGCACCAGTCTTCTTTTCGTCGACCCCCCTGGCCTGGTCTCCGGTGGCGGCTAGCAACGCCGGTCTTCTTTTCTTCAGCCTCCACCGGCTGTGAGTAGCACATGACACACCTGCCGGGCCATGGCGACACTGGTGTTTCGTGACACACCAGTTGAGAATCGCTGGATTAGAACATATCAATTAGAATCGCTGGATTCTAATCGCTGGATTAGATCATATCAATAAGCCAATCTCAGCTACATTAGGCCTGGATTTAGGCATAGAAAACATAGGCAACTGCCTCTGGGACCAATTTCTGATAGGAGCCAAACCATTGCTGCTGCTACTTTGACTCTATCCAGGTTTGCCTCCCAGATGCTTACCTAAAGTGTCTGTGTCCCCAGCCCATGGTGGCAGCAACTTGAAAAAATAAATTTGGTGCAGGGCCCGCGGCTGTCTATTGCACGCTCAAGGGCCCACACAGGAATTCTCTACGCGGGAAGGGGGTGGGGGCCACTGCAGGGCCTTTAGTGTGATGGGCAGCTACAGGCCCCACACTGAATTTGTTTTCAAGTTGCTGACACAGCAGAATGAGGACACAGCCACTTTATGTAAGAAGGTGGGAGGGAGTGGGCTGGGAGAAGCCAGCCTACCCTGCATATTGGGTGGAAGAGGTGCCTGCTGTTATAACTTCCCCCCCAGCCCCCCACACACATATACTGCCATCAGGTGCTGAAATGTAAATCCAACACTGAACTCCACCTCCTGCATGCTTTCACTTATAAACCCATCCTTCTCTGAGAAAATTAGATCTACACATTCACACCATGAACTGCTGCAAGGCTGCTGGTTTTCCTGTGTATCTATCTTAGTATATTTGTTCAGTTTCCTGGGAGAACCAGAAATGTCCCTGCTCTATTTCAAATATTTGTATGCGGATGGGGATTCCAAAGGTGGCTCCGCCCCTCTAGATGTCTCAACAATTCTCCAGTGCCTCTTGATGGAAGCCCCAAAGACTAAGAAAAAATACTAATACCCTGTTCAGGGACATTGAACTTGGCTTGAAACAAAAGGAAAATAAACTATCATGTTGGCTGTTTCTCACTCTGTTTCCTGCTCGTCTTCCATCAGGATTGATAGTGAAGCTACACTAAGGAAAGGGAATGGGGGGGGGGGATAAATGAGGTAGGGGATCCCAGTAACAGTGGGGAAAGGGCATATCCAGGACAAGGGAGGCTTTGAGGTTTGGACCAGCACTGGGTGTGGCCCATATTCCCATCAGAAGGTATACTCAGAAGATACACAGTGCTGGTTCAAGAGCCTTCTTGGTGTCCATCCTGAGGAAGTGTTATCCATTTGTTTCCTCATTTCCAAGCTTTGTTCTATCCTAAGTATTCATGTTCCAAGATGCCTGCATTTGTATTTGTATCTGGCACTCCTGCACATAAACCTTCTTTCTTCACAGTTCAGTCTCCAGTGTCCTGTTTGTGTCCAGTTCCAATGTTCCTGTTCCGAGTGTCTCTCCTGGCTCTTCTCCAGCTTCTGACTGCTGCCATTGTGCCTCCACCTTGCCTTTCTAGGCAGCCTCGATTGCCAAGATCAGCCCCCCGTGACAGTTTGGACCAGCCCAAACCAGAGACAAGGGTGCCCAGTGAATTCTTTTTTCTTTGTGAATCACATATCCTGTTGTACCATTCAGAAAAGACTTATGAATTCTTTTCCTGTCTTCATCAAGAACAAGATCTGTACAAAAGTACTTGTTCTGCTAAGCCTCTAGGATATGATTGCTAGCTATGGAAAGATGAAGAACATGTAGCCCAGGAAACAACATGGAAGCTGATCCAATGTAGCAAGGCAGCAACCAAGGAGAGTAGATCAGTAAATTAGGGATTCTTTATTAGTAGATATGATACAATTGCAGATAAAAGCCCACTTCCGGTTTGCAGACGCTGAGACATGCGATTCCCGCATCTGCCCAGCACAATTAAGTTAACAATTGTATAATTAAATGCCACATTGTATCTGGCAACAGAGGAAATCTTTATACAGAGAATGGGCCCTTAGATATATCTATGCATGAGGTGGTCTGAATATTACAGCCCCTGAATCAGCTCTTATGAGCAAAACTTAGCCTGAGTCGGGCCTTGATCTACAACTAGGCTTTTATCTGCAACTGTAACACATCTACTAATAAAGAATGCCTGCTTTACCGAAATATAGCCCAGGTCATGCACGATTCCACACTGGCATGCCAATATTCTAAAAGGATTCTTGACCTACTGTCAAAGACTCAGCTCCAAACTGCTGCAGTGATTAATGGCCAATGTCCTGGCTGCTCCTGACGCACTTCCAAAGACTCAGTCCCAGGATGCACCCACAGCAGTTCCCAGAATTCTTCTCCAGGCTGTGCCCACAGCGTCCAAGAATCTGTCTCAGTCTGGGTCCATAGCAGATTCAAAGATGCTACCCCAGAATGTGCAATACCAGATTCCAAGACCTTGCTTCAGACTGCTTCATCAGCAGCACTGCCTCATTTCAGGCTGCTTCTTTTACCGCAGTACCAGACACCTTGCTCCAGGCTGCATCCCCCATGGCAACACCATCAAAGACCTTGTTTCAGGCTGCTTCTCCTACAGCAATGCTAGAGACCTTGCTTAAGACTGCTTTTTCAATAGCAGCACCCCGAAGACCTTGCTCCAGTCTGCTTTTATTGCGGTAGCACCAGAGACATTGTGACAGGCTGCTTCTCCTGCGGCAGCACTAACAAAGACATTGCTCCATTGTGCTTCATCCACAGCAGCATCAGAGACCTTGCTCCAGGCTGATTTGCCCTCAGATTCAAAGACTCCATTCACAGCAATGTCAATTTCAAGGCCAAACCAGCTCCAGCAAGTCCAGTGCCATCTGCCCAGGCCGAGCCAACTCCTGTGATGGCTTTTCTCCATATTGAGCCAGTTCTTGCCACATCTCAGCAATGCCAAGCTGAGCCAGTTTCTGCCATAATTCTTCTTCACTCTGAGCCAGTTTCTGCCTTGTCTCAGCAATGCCGAGCTAAGCCAGTTCATACACCACTGAAGTCAGAGTCTCCTGTTATTATCACAGCTCTAGTACCTACTTGTACACTGGTAAACTATATGTAAGCTCCTTCATTAGCTCAAGTTCCTGTCCATGCACCGATAAGGTCAGCCCTAGCTGTCACCAGAGGTCCAGTGTCTGTCATTGCATGGTGAATTCTAAATTAAATGTCTCATCAACCCAAATTCCTGTTCTTGGACTCATGTCTGCTCGAGACTAGCCTTCCCTAGGTTGGATCTCGGACCTCAGCAGAATTTGAGGGTGTCCAGAGTCCAACCATGAGATGGGGGCATTGTGTCAGAGTCAATGGGGTTTGAACCCTCGAGCCTGGAGCTTCAAGACCATGAAAATGCCTCAAGGCAGGAAAGACTGCTGGTTTTTCCTGGAGCCTTAGTATATTTGTCCAGTCTCTTGAGAAAGTCAGACACACCCCTGTGGTGTTTGCCAATTGGACCAGCATTAGGTGTGCCCCATATTCTCAGCAGTATATAAGGAATGCTCAGAAGTCGCACAGTGCTGGTTCAACAGCCCTCTTGGCTTCCACCCTGTGAAAGTTCTGACCCTACTTCCCCCTCTGGAAGCAGCACAGCTGTATTCACTCATTTGGAAAATTAGAGAAGTTAAATCCTTCCTTCTTTAAACGACAAATATCTTCTGCAGTGAATCATCCTAAACGTCTTTTTCAATTAGTTAAATAGTTTACTAATGATAACTGTCAGGGTTAAATTTCATCACTTCAAGGCATTTCCTGTGACAAGTTTGCAGAGTTTTCTAATGAGAAAATAGAATCCATTCATTTATCTTTTTCATCTTCAACTAGTGGTGATGATAATGCAACTAAAAGTATAAAAGATTGGCTCAGGTACAACAAAGTACAACTGGTCCTGGCCCTGATGTGTTTTTTTCACTTTCATCTGGTAGTAATGTAATTGTGCCTGGTATGGAGGGGTCTATCTCAACTTCCCTTAAGTGTTTACCTTCTGAGGTTTGCTCTTCACAGGATTTAACCACATTTGCCAAGAAAATTTCCTCTTTCTGTCAATTTAAATAACTGGAAGTAGAAAAGCTGCTCTCTGAAATGAATCCTGAACTTCGTTTTTGGATCCTGTCACTTCTAAATTTCTTAATAAACTGAGCAAGGATATTTCTCCTTGGTGAACCTGTATTACTAATGCTCTATGATCTCAGGCACAAATGCCACAGCCTTTTAAAGGGCAGATATTAGAATCATTTTTTTTTTAAAAGTGGATTTTGTCCTGGGTCTATTACTAGTTATTGCCCAGTTTCTAATTTGTACTTTCTCTGCAAGGTAATTGAAAAAATAAAGCCCTCAGATTATAGAGTTCTTTAAAAAATTCAGAAGCTTTACATCCGATACAATGCAAATATACAACGGATCATAGTACAGAAACTATTTTAGTGGCTTCATTAGATAGACAAATGGATAAATAGATTGACTCCCTCTTTACTCAGATGGATTTCATAGCCACTTTTGATAAGGTTGATCATACTCTTTTTCTGAAATGGCTTGAGAATTTGGGGTTTAGGACTGAACCTTGACTTGGTTCACTTCAGTGAGTATTATGGGAAGGAAACTGTTCTAAAGGTCATCTGATATTGTATGGGATGCCATAGATACTTTCCCTGATATTGTTTAATCTCTATGTGGCACCTCTGGGGTTAAGAGATTGAAAGACACCACATTGATTTTCACAAGTATGCTGATGATATTCATTTGCTAATGTTTATGGGGGGAAGGATCAGGCTACATGAATTTCAAATCTTAATAACTATCTGGAGATAATTTATTCCTAGAGAGCTCAAAATAAACTGATGCTAAATCTAAAAAAAATCTCAATGCTAAGGATCTCTAGGAAAAATTCTGAATTAAGGGTCTTGTCTCAGTTAGCTCCTATTATCTAGAACAGGGGTGGGCAATTAATTTTCCCATGGGGCCACATGAGAAATTGGGATGGTTTTAGAGGGCCGGACTAATATAATTAACTCAGTTCTCAATAGCCCTACTTATGAAAAGACAGCAGTTTACCACCAATGTATGTCCTCTGAGAAAACACAACAAATAAGACCGATACAAACGCTTACATGCTAGCAAAATATCTCATCTCGGTAACAGACACAGAACCGACCTAACATACTCCCAGGATCTGTAGTAATGCACATAAACTAATCCGCACACAGTTACACCTGTATTATGGAATACACTCAAACAGGAGCAACCCTATCTATGAAAAGGCAACACTACAAATATTACATCAGACCCTAAACACCAATACACCTCTTATTAGGAAAACAGAACTAACAAGCAGCTATAGATCCCCAAACAGAAATAATTGTAAAACTATACTAATAAGCAGAATAAATGTTTCTAAACAGCTATGAACAGAATAACATCCAACAATTAAAAACTCATAAAAACTATTAAACATTCTCCAAACACCAATAAAATATTTCAAAAAAGCAGACATCACACAATTAAAATGGCAGTCAAGAAAAATAAACTTAAAGCCACCTTTACTTACCCCCTCCAGCAGCTCTCCTACTCCCCTTCCCTGCAGGCCATGGCACACACCAGAAGCAGCAGTAGAAGCTAAGCTCTATACTTATGGTCCTCTTCCTTAGTGCCCATGTCTCTCACACACACACCATACCAGTCATGCCCCCATGACCAGTTTCTGTCTCTCACACACCAATCATCTCCCAAACAGTCTTTGGCACACACACACCAGTCACCTTCCTGAACAGTTTCTCTCATGCCATACACACACACACACACAGGCTTCCCACTCCCGTGTTCTACTTGCATATATGGTCTTCTCACTCTCATAATCACTTTCTCTGTCTCTCTCTCTCACACACACACACACTCACTCACCAGTCTCTCACTCCCATGCTTGTTCTCTCCACATGCACAGGCTTCTCATTCCCAAAATCACTTTCTTTCTCTCTCTCACACACACACACACCAGTCTCTCACTCCCATGTTCTCTTTCAGATATACCGGCTTCTCTCTCCCATGATGTGTCTCACACACACCCGGGTTTCTCACTCCCATGCTCACTCTTCACATGCACAGGCTTCTCATTCCCATAATCACTTTTTCTCTCTCTCTCACACACACACACGCCAGTCACCTGATCTCACTCATGCATACACACACACACAGGCTTCCCACTCCCAAGTTCTCTTTCAGATATACAGGCTTCTCCCTCCCATGCTGTGTCTCACACACACCCAGGTTTCTCTCTCTCATGCTCACTCTCTTCACATGCACAGGCTTCTCATTCCCATAATCACTTTCTCTCTGTTACACACACACCAGTCTCTCTCATTTCCATGCTCACTCTCCACGTGCACAGGCTTCTCATTCCCTGAATCACATTCTTTCACATTCACACACACCAGTCTTTTTCTCTCACACACACAGTCACCTTACCAAGCAGTCTCTCTCTCTCTCATGCATGCACACTCACCCAGGTTTCTCACTTCCACAACTCCAGGCTTCTTATGCTCATGCTTTCCCACATACCCAGACTTCTCACTTCCATGCTTTTTCTCTCACACACACACACACATCAGTCACCTCCCTGACTAATGCCTCACACTCTCACATACACATCAGTCATCTCCCTGAGCAATCACTTTCATTGTCTCTCACATACACACACACATCAGCTCTCTGACCACTCAATCACACACAGGCTGGCTGGCTGCTTCTCACTCTCTCTTACTCACTTCCTCTTCCCCCTACATATGTCACGGAGTTTTTTGCCGGTCCGCGGCGCGCACTCCCGGTCTCTCCCGCTGCCGTTGCCGCTGGGCTGTCAGCACGTTCAAGCCCAGTGGGAACGGCAGCGGTGTTGGAAGAAGCTGTGGCACCCGCGGCTGGGCCTTTTCTTCTTCCCGCGCCTGCCCCCCCCGTGACCCGAAACAGGAAGTGATACATGGAGCGGTGCGCGGGAAGGAGAAAGAGCCGTGCCGCGTCGGCTGCAGCATCGGCCCCCGAGCAATTGAACCAGCCGGCAATCGAGAAGAGTCAGCAGCATGAGCCTCCCGCGGCCGAAGGGATTCTTCTTTCTTGGCCCGCTGTCCGATTGGCCGGTGCTGGGCAAGCCTTGCCCAGCACCGGCCAATCGGACAGCGTGCCTTCGCTCGAGTCACTCCCTCCTCCCCCCCCCCCCCCGACGCTGTAAAAAAAAAAACAGTTCATTCTCCGCTCCCTCGCTCCCCGATTGGCCGGCCAATCGGGGAGCGAGGGAGCGGAGAATGATCTGCTGCCTTCCCTCTGCAAGAGAAGGCAGCAGTGCCTCATTCCCCATCTGCTCTCAGCAGTGGGCGGGCCGGATTCAGACCGTAGGCGGGCCGGATTCAGACCGCGGACCGCCCCTTGCCCAGGTCTGATCTAGAAGGATTTCAAAGGGGCATGGGTTAAACACTGTGGATCCTTAAAAGGCTAGAGGATAGGAATAAACAGAAAAGCTTAACCAGCACGGAACGGCAGTTACTACCCTTAAGAGAAACATGGGGGTAACTTGCACAGAGCAGCAGTTACTATCTTGGAACCATTTTGGTTTTTTTCAGCTGTCATTACTATGTTAAAATGTTACTATGTTACCCTTAAGTTATCTCACTCAGTTTCAGATTTAGAGATTTTATTTCATTCTACCCTTTCTGGAGGATTGCACATTTCCCAGGTAGTATGCTCTGTTTTTAGTCATCTATGTCTAATCCATAAATTATAGTCATATCTAAACAATGCGACTTTGATTATTTTTATTTATGCTTTATTAACTAGGGATGTGGATTTGTTTAAAACAAATGTGCTAAATGGGAAAAACAAGGCAATTTTTGGTTTATTCCAAATGGAACAAATGAAAAATGGTTCTTCACGAAAATACCTTAAAATTCTGGGGTATTTTTAATTTTTGAAAAAAAAAACAAAAAAAAACCAGAGGTCTACCAATTTCCCTCCCACCACTCAGCAAAACCTTGGCGTATGGGCTGAGCTGAGCTGAACCCTGTCAAGGTCTCCATGTGCCCTTAAAATCCTCATGCCTAGTTTACCAGGGCCGGAGACCTCCCTGGACACCACTTAACCTTTCCATGGAGGTGGTTTCCAAGAAAGAGATAGAAGTGATGCATTTAATTTTTTTAAATGCACTTATATTCTGCCTTTCACGACACTTCAAAGTGCATTACATTCAGGTACTGTAGGTATTTCCCCATCTCCAAAGGGTATACAACCTAAGGGGCTCATTCACTAAGCTGCTTTAGCCCATTTGCCATGTGATAAATGCTGTTATTCATGTTGTACATGGCCTAACATGACGATAACGTGAGCTATTTCAAATACCTCACATTAATCTGGCCCTGTCACTGTGCATATTTGTATAATGCATGCTAAACCGTTTATAAATACCCTAAATGATGCAAATCAAATAACATGGCTTGTCAAAACAAATCTCAAGAGTTGTATCTAACTTCCAAGGAGCATCGGAATGTTAATGCATGTCCTGATGCTCCTCCTGAGTCCCTAAATTAAATGGGCTGACAGCTCCAAGTAAACCCCTGTCTTGCAAGTGGATAAAACCCCCCAGTGTTTCCATAGACCCCCTTGCCCCCCCACACACTGCTGCCCCTGGAGGTGGCTGATTGTCAAAATATAAAAAATTACTTTTCATAAATTAACACCAGGCCATACCTGTCCCACTCTAGCCCATCCTCCAGACCCCCTTCTTACTCACAATATTTGGTCTGGTGGTCCAGTGGAAGCCTAAAGCACGCCCTAGACTCTGTGCCCAGTAGTCTCCATTTTTCAAAATGGTACTGCCTGGCCTTTGCTCTGTCATGTGATGGGGCAAAGGCCAGGCAGATCCATTTTGAAAAATGATGGCTGCCAGGCCTAGAACCTAGAGGGCATTCCGAGCCCCCACTGGATCACCAAGGCTAATTTTGAGTAAGGGGGGGGGGGGGTTCTGGGATGGGCTAGGTTGGAGGTGTAGGTCCTGGTCTCTGGTTCTCAGATATTTTGATTAAAGGGGAGGGGTAGAGGGTTTGTGGTGGGGCCTAGCACTGATTTATAAAGTTTATTTTTTAAAATATTTTGACAAAAGGCTGTCTTCAGAGTCTAAGAAGACCCCCGGGGCTGTTGACTACTTTTGAAGGGGGCTTACTTGGGGTCTTTGGCCCCTTTAAGCTATGGTGGCCCCATAGTCCCAGGGCTGCTATCACGCATTGTTTGAGAATATTTGCAATGTGGAAAAATAGTAAATACCACAGAATTCACAAAGAGGCAGGGTCAATTACAGCAGCTTTATGACTCCCACAGTATTGTTATTTTCAACTTACTGCAGCTTAGTGAATAAGCCACTAAGTCAAGTACTTGAATCAAGGCCTTAAGCAAGTCAGTACTTGCTTAAGGTCACAAGGAGTATCAACAGGATTTGAACGATGGATTGCCTGCTGCTCTAACTGCTAGGCTACTTCTCCACTCCATTGTTCCTGTACCCAGCAATTCCTTTTCAAAATGGTAATAAGCGCCTGAGGTTGGCACCAAAGTGACGCCACTTTAGCATCTGTTTCAGGTATAGCTGGAGCCATTATGTTATATGACTGTATGCTTGCATGGGTATACAACATAATGGCACCAGCTGCACCTCAGTCAGCACTGGCACTTCAATGCTTTCCTCAGGGCAGGCAGTGCCATTTTTCTAAAGGAACTGGTAATAATAGGAACAAAAAGCATTGCTCCTGTCTGTCTTGGGCATCCTCCCCATGATAAGAGTAAGTGGAGGCTGTGGAGATCCTTGTCTTCAGCAAGCTAGCCAGGGAGTCAAGAGGGCCTGTAGATGTCCTGGCTATGCTCAGTATAGGCCCTGAGGCTTTGTTGAGGGACAGAAGGGGGTATAGAAAGCTTAATATTATTATTATTATTATTATTATTATAACTTTTTTTTGTTTTGTTTATAATCCTGTTTTTCAGTTTGGGAAATGAATGAAACAAAAACAAAATTAAACAAACTGAAAATGAACCTTTCCCCTTAACAAAAAAAGATAAAACAAACCAAAATGGAATTATTGATCCTTGCACAACCCTATTAATAATGTCAAGATCTGATTATTGTAATAACCTTTAACAGGGTCTGCCTAAGGGGCTCATACATTAAGCCAGTGATGGCAAACTCCAGTCCTCGAGTGCCACAAACAGGCCAGGTTTTCAGGATGTCCACAATGAATATGCATGAGATAGATTTGCATACAATGGAGGCAGTGCATGCAAATCTTTCTCATCCATATTCATTGTGGATATCCTGAAAACCTGGTCTGTTTGTGGCACTCGAGGACTGGAGTTTGTCATCACTGCATTAAGCTGCGGTAAATAAAAGCTATTATTGCACTATATTTATCAATAAAATTGGACTATAATAGTTAATTGTATACTATAGTATTCAAAATGGCTAGGAGGCATGGTTATGAAAATATCATACAATAAAATATCGCTTCACGCAATATTTTCTTGCTCTATGAAAGCCAGTATCTTGTTCCTTTTCTTTTAAGGGTTGGTTAGGTACTGGAGGAGAGAGGAGTGAGAAGTGAGAGAGAGGCAGGGCCGTGCAAGGGTGTTAGGCCTTCTAGGCAAACCTGCATTTTGCCCCCCTGGTCCCGGCCTCAACTTCATTCACTGAAACTCTGCTCATGGCCTGCTGAGTTTCTCCTTTTCTTGGCCATGAGCAGGATGGCCACTGCTCGCAGCCAGCTGATTTTGTGCTTCTCTGGGCCACAAGCAGGATAGGAACTTCTTGTGGCTCACCGAGTCTCTACTCCTATCGGCTGAGAGTGGGGATATTCTCTGTTCGTGGCCCCCACATGGCTGCTCTTCGTCAGCTCTTAATGGTTGCTGCCCTAGTTATCCTAATGGGATGCACCAACCCTGAAGAGAGAACCTTTTGGAGAAAGGAAGTTCTAGGTTTTGATTACTTGAATGTTTTGTCTTTTCTTTTCTTCTTTTCCTAATTCCATTAGCTTCTGTATTGTCTGTGCTCATTATCTGTGAGTGAGAAAAAAGTGTATGTGTTTATTCTGTTTGTCTTGTCTGTCTGTACTTTTAGTTTAGAGTGTGAAAGGGCTGGTTGTGTGTGAGTGCTAGAAGTCAGGATGGTGAGTGGCAGGGTAGTGAGTTGGTGTGAGAGAAATGTGACTGGGGTAAGTGAGGATAGAGAAGGAAGGTGTGCCAGGAATTGGCCAGGGAGGAGGAGGAGCACTGCAGTGCTAGCAGGGTCTGATGTGTCAGGAAGCTGCAGGACAGAGGTAGAGTGAGGAATTATGGCAGTGGTATTGGGAAGAGAGATGTGATGAAGGGAAGGTAGAAGACTGCTAGCCAGCAGAGAGGGTGCAGAGAGATTATTGCCCAATGAAGAAGCAGGAGTGTGGGGTGGGGGTGGAAGGGCAGGGAGAAGGGAATGAGTTGAAGAGACAAGAAAGGTAGGGAACAGATCCTTCCCACAGGAAGTGAAAAACCTATTCAGATGGTAGCAACACCGAGGGCAGACAGTGAATACATTCCTGCAAGTTCTCCATGGAAGAGAATAATCGTCTTATAGAGGAAGTCCTTGTGAACTAAGACCACAAGGACTCTCTTTGGAAGGCAGGCAGCCACAACCTCCAAGGACACAAAGACCATGATCTGGAAAAGTATTTCCCACAGGATTGCCACTGAGGGTGGAAGGAGATGTAGAAACAAGCAGGTTACCCACTGTTTTCATGACCTCAAGGATAGCCACAGTAGCAGTGGGAGACTGGAGGGCATGTATCTTGCCCAATTACTCTGGCAGTTATGGATCAGCATCTGAAATACAAACTGGGGTCAGATGTCTTCAATGGACTGGCACCGGATCTGGACACAATAGATGATGATAAGCCTTAGGTGTTGTGAACCCCAATCGCGTTTGCACGCGACCGGGCTCCCCTACCTTCTCCAGCCAGGCCAGCTCGGGTCCCCTTCCCCGCGGTCCGCGACGCACGGGCCGCGGCAGCAAGATGGCCACCATCCGGGGAGCAGCGTCGTCATGCCCGCGATCGGCCCCGCCCCTTAAAGGGGCTGGTACCCGGAAGAGGGGCCGGCCCCAGAAGAGGACGTCAGCAGGGAGGGATATTTAAATCCCTTGCAGTGTAGGGCTGATTGCCTTTGCAATAGGTCTGGTGGTTTGTTCCTGGTTGCGGTTCCCTGGTTGTTTGACTCCTGCCTGCCTGATTTTGCCTTGCTTGCTGCCTGCCTAGACCCGGATTGGACTCTGACTTTGCCTTGCCTGCTGCCTGCCTGGACCTCGGATTGAACTCTGACTTTGCTTTGCCTGCTGCCTGCCTGGACCCCGGATTGGACTTTGACCTTGCTTGCCTGCTGCCTGCCTGGACCCCGGATTGGACTTTGACCTTGCTTGCCTGCTGCCTGCCTGGACCTCGGATTGGACTCTGACTTTGCTTTGCCTGCTGCCTGCCTGGACCCCGGATTGGACTTTGACCTTGCTTGCCTGCTGCCTGCCTGGAACCTCAGATTGGACTTGACCTTGCCTTACCTGCGGCCTACCCGGACCTTCGGATTGGACACTGACCCCTGCCTGGAACCAGGACGATGTACCTGGTTGTCGTTGGCCTGTACCCCGTTCATGCTGAAGCCCAGCATAGGGTACTGAGGGGTTCTAGTACCGGGACTCCCACTTCCAGAGTCGAAAGGCACCTAGATTCCTCAGGTGGGTGACTTTTACTCTGGGTCAAGGGTCCACTTACATAACATTAGGGAGGTATGAGGGGAGGGTATAGGAAGTTTGATGGCAAATATTTTCACCTTTTAGATTAGAGAAGTGAATGTTTTATGTTATAAAAATCTAAATTGTGGTCCACTCATTTATAAGATCTTCTGCTTCCTTTCACAGGACCCATCAACCGGCAGGCCACTCAGGAGACACCAGAGCAGGAGACACACCAACAGCAAGAGGGAAAGCCCAGCCAGAGCCAGAGCTAGAGTCACAGCTAGAGGTGAAGGAAGACAGTGAAGATCAGGACCTAGCAGATCTATCATTTGAAACTGATACTAGATCTTACATGGGAGGAAGACATGCCAACATTGCTAGCCACCACCACATGTACAAGAGGAGAAAAGCCAGGCTACAGAAGGAGCAGATAAGCTAGCTGCACTAGTGCCTAGTCTTCAGAGTTGCCAACAAAGTCTCTGCTCACAATACCACCACCTTAGCCAGAATCACAGGCATCCCCACAGCTGCCAGATATCACCATTGCCAGCACACAAGAAGTTCGACATCTGTAAGGTAGCATACTGCAGGACCTAAGAAACCTTCACTGGGAAAATGCAAATGATGTGGCAGGTCTAGCAGCAGCAAAAACTAACACTTTTGCAGAGAATCAATACTTTAACAGCCCCTGCAAACAATTTAAATCCAAGCTGGACAACTGCCATCAACAATTTGCACACCATTATCCTGAGTATACATGCCTTCCAGCAGGTGGCCTCCAGTCCAGCATCACCATCAACTACACCCAGGAACAGTTCCAGGCTATCTGACTGTGGCCTGAGCAGAGGGACATATGAGCCCTGGCAAGAGGCCTAGAAGTCTTCAATATCCTGGCTCTTGGCTCCTATATATGGTCTCCAGTTTTTGCTCGCTTAGTTCCTGGTTCTTGCATATGGCCTTCAGTCTCCTGGCTCCTTCATCAGTTCTCCAGTCTTCTGGCTCATATAGCTGGTCTCCAGCCTTCAGTCTCCTGGTTCCTGCATTTGGTTTCCATTTTCCTGCATCAGCCTCTTTATTGGTTCTCACCTCTTCTAACTGAATTCCCATAGAAATTTTCCTAAATAGCCCCGTATCTATGGACTATATTGGTGTATTTGTTTATTTATTTATTTGTTTATTTAAGATACTTATATGCCCCACTATCCTGTGTCTTTGGAAGCTTACAGATTAAAAACATTCATTTAAATCACAAATATCAGTTAACTTGCACAAACAAATGGCAAACCTATATTTTGCCTTAGAAAATATAACATCTGTGCCATGAAGTAGATCAAGCATTAATCAATGTGCTTTATTTTACCTAATAGAATGCTTCTCTAAATAAATGAGCTTTCAAATGTTTCCTGAATATTGCAGCATTTTTCTGTTTAATCAATGAAAGTGGCAGTTGGTGAATCAGTTATTTACTCTTTCGGATAATAGAAAGACTAGGGGGCACTCCATGAAGTTAGCATGTGGCACATTTAAAACTAATCAGAGAAAGTTCTTTTTTACTCAACGCACAATTAAACTCTGGAATTTGTTGCCAGAGGATGTGGTTAGTGCAGTTAGTATAGCTGGGTTTAAAAAAGGATTGGATAAGTTCTTGGAGGAGAAGTCCATTACCTACTATTAATTAAGTTGACTTAGAAAATAGCCACTGCTATTACTAGCAACGGTAACATGGAATAGACTTAGTTTTTGGGTACTTGCCAGGTTCTTATGGCCTGGATTGGTCACTGTTGGAAACAGGATGCTGGGCTTGATGGACCCTTGGTCTGACCCAGTATGGCATGTTCTTATGTTCTTATTTGTGACCCAGTTGCAGACAATAGTTTATCATGGATTAACGAGAGTCAAATTGTTTTGTGATCTGGAATGTCCAGTAGGCATTGGCTTTCAGATCTTAAACCACCATGTCTATCAATAAACGTTTACTAGATTACTGATACATAATTGTGCTGTATCATTCCTGGCATTGTACAGCATGCATAAAATTTTATAGTGGATACACTATTAAATGGATAGCCAATGCAAATCACAGAGAATTGGAGTAATGTACTCAAATCTATTAGACCCAGTAAGTATTTTTACAGCTGAAGTCTAAATCATTTGTAAGGATTTTATAACTTAATGCGGGAGTCCTAAATAGATTTTGCAGTAGTTAATAGGGATGGGCATTCAGGAGAAACAAAATAGGAAATTAAATTAAATTTCCTATTTCATTTTGGATCATTTTCAAAATGGAACGAGTTAAATTCCGACTAAATTTTATTGGAATCTCCTTTCATTTTGAAAAACTATTAAAAAAAGAAAATAAAGTCACCATTTGGCCTGGGCCTGAGGCCATAGCCTTGCTTAAGGACTAAGATGCGACCCAAAACAAGGGACTCGGCTTACATCCAAGCACAACTCCAGTGCCTCGGCCTAGAACCAAAGCCTGAGCATCACCTAGGCATAGGCAGCTATCCATTGAAGGGCACATGGCCTACTCCTGCCAGGGCCTAGGCCAAGAAATGAACAAAGGCCAGGCTCAGGAAATTTTCCTACAATACCCACACACACACACACACACCATACTTATCAAATCTGACGCAGAGTCTTGGCCCAGTTCCGATACCAGATCCTCAGCCCAAACCAAGACCTGATGCCACCGGGTCCCAATGCCTGGGCCTCTGCCTAGGCCTAGGCAAGGGCTAAGGCCAAGGCCAGACACAAAGGCCTGGCCTGGATGTCGGGTCCTGATGCTCAGGTCTCGGCATGAACCCAGGCCCGATACTGGGGCTCGGCCCAAAGGCCAGGTCCCGATGCTGGATCTCAACCAGTGCCAGGCCCAAGCCCAGAGCCTAGGACTCAGAGCTTTTCTTTGGCATTTCTTTGTTCTCTTCTTCGCCAACTGGCACTGTCCAAAGGGTTCATTGCGTAGAACTTAATGAACTCCAGTGCATCCTCCCTAGTGGAGGACACCATTTTCATGTAAGGCCAGGATTTGGCATCAGCCTAGACCAAGACCCAGGCATTGTGTCCAGGCCTTCATGCCTGGGCCTTGCATAGGCCTGGGCCATAGTAGTGCACTGCAACCTTGACCTAGGCCCAATGCAAGACCCTAGCTTCTAATGGCGCCTAGGCCTTGTCTGGGTAAGTGGGGGCAGGGGAGGATCCTAGGCCTAGCATTTTTCTGGGTGGAAGGTATGTCCCATTATTTTTTCATTTCTGGGTTTTTTTTTCTGTTTATTTCATTTTTTTTTTTTTAAATTAAAGAAATGAAATAAGCATTACATGAAACAAAATTCATGGGGAAAAGCCCCCCCCCCCCCCCCCAAAATGAAATAAAAAATGAAATGAAATGTCCACTCTTCCCACCCTAGTAATCATCAGAGCCTGTAGAGTAGTACGAAAATCTGTGGCTTTTAAATAAGGTTTAAGTCTAAGAAGCATTGGAAGCCTCCAATTTGATTTTTGAATGATACTTTTAACCTGTGGCTTAAATAATAAAGTAGTTTCTAGTATTTCTCCTAATTTTTTGCTTGATTGAGATTGGGAATTTCTATGAATGAAAAGAAAATATAGATGGGATTAATCTGCTTAAGTTTTTGCTTCAATAGATTATTTCTCTCTTAGAAATTTTAAATGTGAGGCAAATATGAGAGTCAGGTATTGATTTCTCAAATGGTAAGTAAGCTGAATGAAGTTGAAGAATCTGTTGGTATTTATTTGTTTATTTTTATTTTAAAACTTTTCTATACCGTCGTTTAGTAATGTACCTTCACAACAGTTTACATTTAGGCACGAAATAGGTTTGGTTTGGTTTTTAAGTTATCCATAGGGTGCCAATATTTTACGGTTACAACCTTCAATAGTATACTCTTAAATGAGAAGTGTGTTGGAGCTACTATTTATATGATTGCTGGGATAATCATATATGTGAAGACTGTTTTAAATTTAATATTTAATTATGAGTAAAATAATAAAATAATTAAATCTTTTTTATAGGTGACTTTCAGCTGTATGAATATGTTGTTATTCAGTGACCTTACTGTGAAATGCTTTTTTGAAGAGCCAAGTTTTTAAGCTTTTTTTGAAAAGTTTTAATTCTTTCATTAGTCTTAGCTCAAGTGGTAATGTGTTCCATAATAATGGTCCTGCCAAAGATAGTGCTCTCTCTCTAACTTTGGTCAACTTTGCTGTTTTGACTAATGGTATGGTTAGCAGCGCTTTATTGGCCGATCTGAGATTTCTTTGGGGGACATGTAATTGTACTGCAGTGTTAAGACAGTCGGCATTTTCGTCGTTTATTAGTTTATGAACTGTGCATAGTGTTTTGAATTGGACTCTTTGTTCTATTGGGAGCCAGTGTAAATCCGCAAGTGTTTGGGTGATATGGTATGGGAATAAAAACTGAATGTTGCAAGCATAGATTCAATAATGAAGTTTAAGACCTGTTAAGAATTTACAGAGTGGTGAGAGTTAAATATTAAATAAAACCGTGAAGAGTGAGGATCCTTGCGGAACTCCTGTCTCGAGAGAAATCCAAGAAGATAGTTATGAGTTATACCTTACTTATTATAAACTGCTTGCAAGCTGTAAATCAAACCACTTGAGGACAAGTCCTGACATTCCAGTCTGGGCTAGTCAGAATTTTAAAATTTTATGATCCAGGATGTCAAACACTGCAAACAAAACAAGGGAGACCAGAATGTAATTTTTACCATTGTCAAACTCTCAGAGGATTGTATCTAATCTTGATCTAATAAAAAGCCAAATTGGTATTGATCTACTATGTTTCTTTGGTTTAGGAAATCTTGAAGTTGGCTTTAAACTACATTCTCAATTACATTGGCTACAAATGGAATTGAGATAGTTCATTCATCTAAAGGACAATTTGTTTGATTCATTTTGTTCACTATGTCTACGATGTTGCTGGGTATGACTGTCTCAAAGGAAGACCATGCAGAAATAGTAGAATCAGGTGCCAAATTGTTTGATCGTGGTAATGTGTGTAGTTGTTGATCTAGTGTGGCTATTTTATTTTTGAAAAATTGTGCAGAAGACTCTGGACTCAAGACTAAGTTCTGTTCTTGGGGTTTAAGATTAAAATTGGTGTAGGGATGTGAATCGTTTTTGAACGATTAAAATTATCGTCAGATAATTTTAAAATCGTCCAAAATCGTTAGAGTGCACGATACAATACAAATGCCCACGATTTATCGTCAGGGGCATTTGTATTGTATCGTTAAATAGGGGGTGGGAAAACCGGCACACCAAAAAAACCCTAACACCCACCCCGAACCTTTAAAACAAACCCCCACCCTCCCGAACCCCCCCAAAATGTTTTAAATGACCTGGGGTCCCGGCGCGGTGATCCCGGCGCGATGTCCTGCTTTCTGCCCACGGCTGCTGTGAAGAGAAATGGCGCCGGTGGCCCTTTGCTCTTATCATGTGACATGGCAAAGGTAGCGCTGGCGCCATTTTGATTCCTAGCTCCCGACGTCACGCGTCCAGGAGATCACTCCCGAACCCCCGCTGGACCCCCAGGGAATTTTGGCCAGCTTGGGGGGGCCTCCTGACCCCCACAAGACTTGCCAAAAGTCCAGCGGGGGTCGGGGAACGACCTCCTAAACTCGAATTGTTTTGCCGTACAGCAAAATGGCGCCGACCATACGGCATGGTCGGTGCCATTTTGCTGTACGGCAAAACGCCATTTCTGTACGGCATTTCTGTACGGCATTTCTGTACGGCATTTCTGTACGGCAAAGCACCATTCCTACAACGCACCGGAGGTCCGAGAGTAAAAGATCACACCGGGACCCTCCCTCTGAACCCCAGGTAATTTAAGGCATTTTGGGGGGGTTCGGGAGGGTGGGGGATTTATTTTAAAGGGTCGGGGTGGGTTTTAGGGATGTTTTAGTGTGCCGGTTTTCCCGCCCTCCCCCGATTTACGATTTACACGATATTTTAAAAAACAAAACCGCGACGATAAGATTCCCTCCCCCCCCAGCCGAAATTGATCGTTAAGACGATCAATCACACGATTCACATCTCTAGTGTTAATCATTTTAGCAACTATCAAGAAGAGCTCTCTGGGGCTATTGATGCTGTTTGAATGGACTTGTATCTGACTTGTTTTTTAACTTTGAATGGCTCATCTCTCTATTCTTCAAATAATTTATGGTATTTAGTTTTGTCATTTTCTTTCTTATGTTTACAACAGCGTCTCTCATGTAGCCTTAGTCTCACTTTTAAGGATCTTAGAGTTGGAGTATACCATGGTGCATTGGTTTGGCATTTGGTGACAATATTTTTATGGGGACAATTTCAATGATTGTCTTACTCAGGGTGTCATTCCAATGATTTACTGCTGCTGTGATATCATTCTGGTCTACTTCAGGGAATTGTGGTATCTATATTTCATGTAGATTATTGGTGTCAATATGGCCTGTTTTATGAATGATTATTAGTTGGTTTAGGCTTATTAAAAAGAGATGGAAGAGATATA
This sequence comes from Rhinatrema bivittatum, assembly GCF_901001135.1. Lineage (NCBI taxonomy): Eukaryota > Metazoa > Chordata > Amphibia > Gymnophiona > Rhinatrematidae > Rhinatrema > Rhinatrema bivittatum. Next base: position 658,017,535 of record NC_042615.1, on the reverse strand, counting down.
TTAAATTTCAAAAGTTGATATTCCTGTCCTAGATCTGTAAGCATGTCCATCACTGGTATATAGTGATTATTCAAGGATCTCAGAGGGCAGTAGAATAAGTATATTCTCCAATATTTGTTGTTAACAAGTAGTACTTCATTAGGGGCTACAATGACAACTGGGCAAGATACCAGATGTAATTTCTTCTTACACAGAATTAATAAACTTTGCCCTTTCCTGAGTAGATGAGGTTTGAGGAAAAAAATGTATAGTCAGGTAGGCATAATTAATTTTAACAAAATGTTATCTGTTTCCAACAGCCAAAATTCAAACACACAAAGAATGTCTGGTCGTTCATCTGACAAAAAATCATGGTAAATTTTCAGTCTTTTTTTCATTGATCTGGCATAAATTAAGCAGATAAGTAAACCACATGCAAGAAGGGATAAATTTGCCGTCTGACATGGGGTTAAATGAAATCTATTTCTAACATTTCTATTTTACTCTTGGCTGCCTACCCCGTACCTCTGAATAGTATTGGAATGTTTCATGCTTTCCTGCCTGGCTTGCACTCCTGAACTGTATTGGGGTGTTTCACTCTTGCCTGCCTGCCCTGCATCTATGGACTGTTATTAGGACTTAATAGTACTTTACATATATATGGACATGTTCCATTAACTAGTTATAATAGCCAGTGCTCTATTCAATTGGGTTGCCACTTCTGCTTAATGTGCTCTGTTTTGTATTCACCTGTGTGCTTAAGGATAAGATGTCATATTTGCAATCTAACCTTTCTTTAGTGGGCCAATGGTGGTAAATTGTATCATTGTTTTCATACCAATAAAGCATAAAGCCAAATTTGGCTTTTGTCACATCCTTTATCTGTATGGTGTTCTTGCAAGAATAAATGTTAATGTCTTTGTTTTGATAACCTATTTGTTGCCAATAAAAACACATTTTCTCTTTAACTCATGGTTTGAGCATCCTCCATTTTAAAGAGTCTATGCTTCTCAGGTCTTACTCTCACATTTCCCATGATGGAGGGAGCTATACACAATTTAGTGCTCACCAACGGGGATAATGTCTCTAATTAGAGACATTATTCTCAGCACCAGTGATGATCAAACGGTATGATTTTATATCGCAAATAGGATATGGAGAAGTCACACGAAAAGCCAAGTTTTGCATTTCAATAATATGGACTTTGTTGAAATGGGGAAGTACCTGGAGGGAGAACTAGAAGACTGGGAAAAAATGAGAGGGGTGGAAAAACAGTGGGCCAAACTAAAAGGAGCAATTACAAAGGCAACTAATCTATATGTTCGAAAAATAAAGAAAAGCAAGATAAATATGGCTCTCAAAGGAGGTGGCTGATAAAATAAAATAAAAAAGAATAGCGTTCAAGAAATATAAAAGATCCCAAAGGGAGGAACACAAGGAAGAATATCTGGTGAAACTAAGGGAAATGAAGAAAGTAATCAAGAAAGCAAAAAGTAAATCAGAAAAAAGGATTGCCAAAGAGGTAAAGCGAGGTGACAAAACATTTTTTAGATACAAGAGAGAAAAGGAGAAAGGTCCAAACTAAGTAGTATAGTGAAATTGAAAGGTGAAAAGGATCAATGTGAGGAGAGAGACAAAGAAAGGGCAGAAATATTAAACAATTACTTCAGTTCTGTGCTCACTAAAGACCCTAGAGAGGGATTGTCACTAATTAACAAGAGATTGGAGGGGGGTAGAATAGACAAAACTCCATTTACAGAAGAGAATGTACAGGAAGAGCAAGGAAAAATGAAAGTGGACAAAGCTATGTGACCCGATGAGGTTCATCCCAGGATTCTGACAGAGCTCAGAGATGTGCTGGCGGGTCCACTGTGTGACCTGTTCAATAGATCTCTGGAAATGGGTGTAGTGTCAAGTGATTGGAGAAGAGTGGTGGTGTACCGCTTCACAAAAGTGGGAGCAGAGAGGAGGCTGGAAACTACAGGCCAGTTAGCCTCACCTCGGTGGTGAGAAAAGTAATGAAGATGCTGCTGAAGGAAAGAATCGTGAACTAACTACAGTCAGAAGAATTGCTGCACCAGAGGTAGCATGGATTCACCAGAGAAAGGTCCTATCAGACAAATTTGATTGACATTTTTGATTGGGTAACTAAGAAATTGGATTGAGGAAGAGTGTTCGATGTCATCTACTTGGATTTCAGCAAAGCTTCAGGAGGCTTGTGAATAAAATGAGAAGCTTGGGAGTGCGCGCCAAGGTAGTGGCCTAGATTACAAACTGGTTGATGGATAGAAGACAGCGTGTGAAGGTAAATGGAACCTACTCTGAAGTGAGAATGGTGTTAATCAGAGTGCTGCAAGGATTGGTGTTGGGACCGGTCCTATTCAATATCTTTGTGAGCGACATTGCAGAAGGTAGAGTTTGTCTTTTTGCAGATGATATTAAGATCTGCAACAGAGTGGGCACACCAGAAGGAGTAGAGAGAATGAGACATGATTTAAGGAAGCTTGAATGATGGTCGAAGATATGGCAGCTGGGGTTCAATGCCAAGAAGTGCAGAGTCATGTATATGGGGTATGGTAATCCAAAAGAGCTGTATGTCTTGGGGATTGAAGGACTGTTGTGCATGGAGCAAGAGAGGGACCTTGGGGTAATAGTGTCTAGCGATCTGAAGATGGTGACGCAATGTGACAAGGCAATAGCTAAAGCCAGAAGAATGCTGGGCTGCATGACCAGTAAGAAAAAGTAAGTGATAGTCCCCTTGTATAGGTCCTTGGTGACGCTTCACCTGGAGTATTGTGTTCAGTTCTGGAGACCATATCTCAAAAGGGACAAAGACCGGATGGAGGCGGTCCAAAGAAGGGCAACAAAAATGGTGGGGGTCTCCATCAAATGACTTATGAGGAGAGGTTGAAGGAACTAAATATGTATACCCTGGTGGTGCAGGGGAGATATGATACAGACCTTCAGATACCTGAAAGGTTTTAATGATGCAGAATTGAAAAACCTTTTCCTTTGGAAAGAAATCAGTAGAACTAGGGGTCATGTAATGAAACTCCAGGGAGGATGACTCAAAACCAATGTTAGGAAATATTTCTTCATGGAGAGGGTGGTGGATGACTGGAATGCCCTTCTGGAAGAGGTGGTAAAGAGAAAAAATGGTGAAAGATTTCAAAGGGGCATGGGGTAAACACTGTGGATACCTAAAGGCTAGAGGATGAAAATGAAGAAAATAGTGCATGGGGGTAACTTGCTGGTGTGGCAGTTACTACCCTTAACCAATAAGCCTAATACTTTGGATGCAACGCCAACATTGTTCTCTGCTTCAATGGCAAGATGTAACAGGGAATTGGACTCAGACAGCAACCAACAAGGGCCCTGACTTTGATGGTTTGGGAAACTAAGTAAGGGGGTGACCCGTATGGTGCAGCAGATGCTATCATAAGCTTACTAGGCAGACTGGATGGACCGTTTGGTCCGTTTCTGCCATCATTTTCTATGTTTCTTTGTTTCTGTGTCCCTTTCATAAGGCTTGGTTCCTTTCACTATGCACTCTGTTACCTTCACAGAGGATGTTATTCAGCCCTGAAGATTCAGGCCTACCCTTGGCAAGAAGGTAGCAGAGTATGACCCCTAAAATGCTGCCTGTTGGATGTTATCAAACCTCACATTTAATGAAGAGGCCTTCTAATATAGAGCCCAGCCTCCTGTCCACATCCTATCTATTTCAGGTTTTTCCACAAACGTTTACAATAATTTGTATGCAGAGAAGCAAAATATGCCATCAGGATATGCACCCAAAGGTGAAAACATAACATTTTCTAGATATGGGCCATGTCACAAGCAATAGTGCTCCTTTTCATACTTCCAGGGTAACATCTTCTAATATTCCTTGCACCAGCTCGGGCATGTTCCTATAGTGAGAAATATGTAAAAAATATCTCCTTCACTACCATGCAAGCCTGGTATCAAAGTGTCATGGCTGTTAATACCGAATTCTGAGGGCTTCTTCAAAGAAGGTTTTTTTGACTTCCATGACAGCTGTCATGGTCAAAGTTACCTTCTGTCAATGCACAACTGATATTTTGACCTTTGGGACTGCCATTTCACTATGCCATTTCACATGCCATTTCACTATGTCCACCTGCAAGAATGCCTTATATACTCCTACAAAAGGACAAAGAATGCTGAGATCTACAAATGAAGTGGTGTCAGAATGCTTCAGCACATCTTCAGTACAAAAGACCCTTCATATTTTTCAAACAGAGATTATGAAATATGAAGACTGTCTGGATTCTACTCATAGGCCCTTATGGAAAACTGCCGCACATCTGGCTGCAAGAGCATCACTATTACATATAAGATGCCTGCATGAGACCTCTTCTATAAGGCACAATCCTATCTCTTTGCTATGGGCCCAATACTATAGCACAAGTTATCAGAGGGGTCTGCTTTGGTCACCCAGCCCTTATTATGCTTTACTTTAACCCCTTTGCTGGAAGGCTGACAGACATTAAATTGCTGATACCATGTTCTTTAAGAATACACCAGAGGCACAAAACCTCAACGTGGCACCTACGGACCCTATCAGGCCTGCCTGGAACAGACAAATGCTAGATGCTTGCCTGTCACATAGTGGGGATAAACCAACAGGTGGATGGCAATTTGCTCCCTAGTGGGCCAGCTGTCTTGACTAAATATATGTCCTACTGGCCCCAATTTGAAAAGTTGCTTTCATAATATGCAGTAGATGCTAAACTAGAGGAGGCCTATTTTTATTATTATTTATATTCCACATTTATTAACATTTCAAAGTGGATTACATTCAGGAACTGTAGGTATTTCCCTATCCCCAGAGGGCTTACAGTCACAGAGGATGACTTGGAAACATGTGCACGTGTGCCCTTATATGTTAATACAAGCCGTTAAGCCCGTTAAAACGGGCTACATCCCTCTGTCTCTCACCTCCCCCTCATTCTCTCTCCCCTCACTCTTCACCACCACCTACCTCCCTACCTCACACTCACCCACTCCTCCCCACCCTCCCTCTCCTCTCACTCAGTCCCTCCCTCCCACTCAGTCTCACTCACTCCCTCCCCCTCCCTCCCTCCCTCTCACTCACACTCAGTCCCACTCACTCTCACTCAGTCCCACTCCCTCCCTCCTCTCCCTCAGTTCCACTCCCTCCCTCCCTCTCTCTCAGTCCCACTCCCTCCCTCAGTCCCACTCACTCCCCCCTCACTCAGTCCCACTCACTCCCTCCCCCCCTCACTCAGTCCCCCCTCTCCCTCTCACTCAGTCCCACTCCCTCCCTCTCACTCAGTCCGTCCCTCCCTCTCAGTCCGTCCCTCCCTCTCTCTCTCGCCTCCCTCCCTCGCTACTGGCCGCTGCCGCTGCCACCGCCGCCACCACCCGCTACCTCCGCCGCCGCCGCCGCCCGCTGCCGCTACGCCGCCGCCGGTACCGCCGCCGCCGCCCGCTGCCGCTACCGCCGCCGCCATGTTTTTTTTTTTTTGACGCTGCCTAAGACCGACGTGCTCGCCCGCACATGCGCAGTAGAGCTGCTCTCTACTGCGCATTTGCGGCACGTCGGTCAAGCGTCGTTTATCTAGTTAGATAGAAGTGCTTGCCAATGTGTATGTATTTTATATCGTGCGAGCAAATGTGCATGCATGCATGATATAAACTACATGTATCTTTGCTTTCAAAGTTGCGCATGCACTTTTGCATACATTTTCATGATGTTTATTCACAAATGTCCGCATACCATCCATGTACACTTCCATGATGCACAACTTCTGGTTCCGCAGGGACGTTGTAAAGTGAGAATGCCATCACCAGTCGAATTTCATCACCAGGGATGTCCAGCACCTGGCATTCTTGGTGATGGAACATGAGGATAATCTGTTCCCCATCCATGGTGTATGCCAAAACCTCTGGCTGAACAAAAATGCTTGAAGGTTGGTGCACACCCTGTTCAATAGGAGAGCATCATACCCATGTGAGGTATGTAGAATGTGGGAAGTAAAGATAGTCTTAGCTCAGAATGTGCATGGGGGTCCCTGGGGGGAGGAGGCCATCTATGGGGGTAGGCTCAGATCTGGATGTTGGCAATGTAATATAATGAAACTGATTTAGTATGATGATAACAAGGAAAGATTTAAATTTTGTTTCAAGTATAGTAAAGGTGAAATTACAAGTCAGAGCTTGCAGTAGGAGGAGGAATAGCATACCAGTTAAAGCTATAAGCTGAGAGCCAGTGAAACCAGAGTTCAAATCCCACTGCTGCTCCTTGTGACCTTGGACAAGTCACATCACTCTCCATTGTCTCAGTTATAAACTTAGGGCCGGATTTTCAAAAGGTTACACGCGTAAATCCGTAGTTCCGGGGCGGGTCAGAGGCTCCCAGCAGAGCGGCTATTTGTCATTGTGCTGGGGATCGCGCGCCTTCAGTCAGCCGGTGCGCACAACTTACTTCAGCCCCAGGGATGAAGTAAGTTTTACAACAAGAAAAAAAAAAAGGTAGGGGGAAAGGGTGGGGGAAGTAGGGGAAGGGAAGTTGGGGTGGGGGGATAGGGAACGGTGGAAGGCAGCACGGCTCGGCGCGCGCAAGGTGCACAATTGTGCATCCCCTTGCGTGCGCCGACACCTGATTTTATATCATCAGGCGTACATGTGTGCACACCGGGTAACGCGCACACATGTACGCCTGCGTGTACCTCTTAAAATCTACCCCTTAGGGGGAGATTTATTAAGCCCCAATAGGGCTATAACAACCATTAAACAGCATATATAGTGCAATATATCCCTGTCATGGCTATATGCAGACAATATTCAAGGTGTGGTGACACCAGAAGCAAAATTATATTTTCCATTTTGTTCTCCATTCCTTTTCAGGATAAATACTATGGATCTCTAAAGGCCAGAGGATGGAAATAAAGAAAAGGGTGCTTGGGAGTAACTTGCTGGTGTAGTGATTACTACCCTTTACCAATAAGACTAGATGCTTTTGATGCAACTGTAACATTGCTCTCAGCTTCAACAGCAGCAGGGTACAAAGGGAATTGGATTTAGACCGCAATTAATGAGGGACCCAGTTTTACAGTGTGGGATACTTATAGACAAAACTGCAACATCGTTTTTCTGCTATGACAGCAAGGGGAGGAAAAGGAATTGAATTCAGGTGATAACCACTTTACCCTCCATTGCCTCAGGTGCAAACTTAGATTGTAAGCCCTCTGAGGATAGGGAAATACCTACAGTACCTGAATGTAATCCACTTTGAAGCGCTGAAAGAAGTGTGAAAAGCGGAATATAAAAAATAAATAAATAAATAAATAAATAAAAACCAACACAGGCCCTGACTTTTACAGTCTAGGGTACTGATACTCAGACATAAGGGAAAAAGCACAGGACTGCTTCTACAGCCAAGTCTATAAGCAAAGCATGTCAAGCAGCACTGTCTGAATTTTTCACAAGGCTCATCACCCAATAAAAATATTGCTAGTAGTACATTTTTTTTATGGGTTATCATCATATGGCTTGGGGATAACTGCACAGAGTGGCAGTTGCTGCCCTTAAGAGAAAGGTGGCGGTAATCATTTGGTCCTTTTATTCCTTCATTACTAAGTTACTATATTACTATGTTACATCATTGCTATCAATCTATTTGCTTTATCAGAGAAAGACCATTCCAAACAAATATGATTTTTTTTTTTTCAATTGGGTGATTTTAAATTTAGACCAAGATTGGGCACTGGATACATTTGGATTTCAGCAAAGCTTTTGATACTGTCCCACATTGCAGATTCATGAATCATCTGAGCAGCTTGGGGGTGGGTTCCAAGGTTGTGGACTGGATTAGAAATTGGCTGAGTGAGAAATGTAGAGGATGGTGGTAAATGGAATTTACTCAGGGGAGGGAGAAGTGATTAGTGGAGTGCCTGAGGGATTAGTCCCAGGGTCGTTTCTCTTCATTATGTTTGTGAGAGATATTGTAGAAGATTTAGAAGGTTTGCAGATGATACAAAGATATGGATTACAGTGTACACACCTCAGGGAGGAGATACCTGAGAAAAAAGAATGTAAAGTAACCTAAAAAAGCTTGAAGAATGGCCAAAGGCTTGACAACTAAAATTCAGTGCAAAAAAGGATGCAAAAATCCAAAGAAGCTGTAGACAATTGGAGGGGAGTTGCTGATGTGCACTGATCAGGGTAGAGACTTCAAGCTGATAGTGTCTGATGATCTCATGGTGGCAAAACAGTGTGACAGGGCAGTGATCAGAGCCAGAGGGATGTTAGGCTGCAGAGAGAGGCTTTACCAGAAGAAAAAAGGAGGCGATAATGCCCTTGTACGGGTCATTGGTGAGGCCTCACCTGGAGTATGGTTTTCATTTCTGGAGTCCATATGTTAAAAAAAATAAAGATAGGTAGAGCAGGGATTCTTAAGCCAGTCCTCAGGATGCACCTAGTGTTAGCGTCAACGTGGATCCTTGGACCGACCGGTGAAGAGGACTGGTCGGAAGGCAGACACACACCGAAGAATCCGGATCTTCACCTGGAAACCCGAGACCCCACCAGAGGAGCTGTTGAGGCCCGGGTCGCTAGGGCTTAGGTAGCTTCGCCCTGGAAGCCCGAGGTTCCCCCAGGAGGAGCCCGTAGGAACCCGGACCGCTGGGACTTAGGAGAGTCGGGATGTGAAGGAAAACCCGGAACGGAGCAAGGATCAGGCCAGGCAGCAGGAACCAGGAACGTGAAGGCAAACCGTAGTCAAGGCAGGCAGCAGGGATCAGAAGCGAGAAGACAACCGTGGTCAAGGCAGGCAGCAAGAATCAGAAGCATGGAGACAAACCGTGGTCAAGGCAGGCAGCAAGAATCAGAAGCGTGGAGACAAACCGTGGTCAAGGCAGGCAGCAAGAATCAGAAGCGTGAAGATAGGAACTGGTAACCGGAATCAGGAACTGCAACTAATCCTCCTAGGAGCGACCTCGTTGCAAGGCAAGGCAAGGAAGCAAGTTGCGGGTTTAAATCCCCCGCCGGGGCTGACATCAGGGAGAGGGCGGATCGGCACTTCCGGGTGCGGGGACCTTAAAAGGACTGCCCTCGCGCGCGCGTGTTCCCCTGCAGGGGGCGGAGCTACCATCGGGTCTTGCCGGCGTCCCCACGAGGAGGACGCCGCTGCCATGCGGCCAGGCCAGCCCGGAACCGCGTGGCTCGCGGCGCTGAGGGGAGACCCGTGGGGAAGGTAAGGACCTGGTCGCCGTGCAGGCGACCGGGGCTGTAACAGTACCCTCTCTCTTACGCCCCCTCCTCAGAGGGCCCGGTTTCCCGGGATTGTCTTGATGGAACTGAAGTAACAGAGACTTGTCTAAAATGTTTCGGGCAGGCTCCCAGGAATCTTCCTCAGGCCACACCCCTCCCATGCCAGTACATATTCCCAGCGACGAGCGTGGAAACGTACATCCAGAACTTCTCGTACCTGATAAGTAGGTTCTTCACCGGAGAGAGAGGATACGTCATCTGTAGCAGGGTGATGAAAACGGGAGAGTACCACAGGCTTCAGTAGAGACACATGGAACACGTTGTGTATGCGCAGAGATGAGGGCAGACGAAGCCTATAAGAGACTAACCCTATACGCTCCGCTACGGTGAAAGGGCCGCAGTATCTAGATGCCAATTTCCGAGAGTGGCCCGGCAAGTGAAGATTCTTAGTACTTAACCAGACCTTGGTACCAGGTATGAGTACTGGTGCTGGCCGTCGATGACGATTGGCACATCTTTGTGCCTTCTCTGCGGAGGAGGTGAGTCGCTGCTGAATGGTCTTCCAGAGATGATGAATCTGATGAGCCACCGACAGTGCCGCCGGTGAAGGCACTGTAATAGGGATAGGGACCGGCGGTCTCGGGTGGCGTCCAAATACCGTCTGGAAAGGTGATTGTCCGGTTACTGAGTGAGTGTGATTATTGTAGGCAAACTCGGCCCAGGGAAGAAGGGAAACCCAATTGTTTCCTTTCTCGGAGATAAAGCTTCGGAGGAAGGTCTTCAAAGACCTATTCATTCGTTCAGTTTGTCTATTACTCTGTGGATGAAATGCAGTGGACAGATTCAGCTGCACCCCGAACTTCTTGCAGATGGCTCGCCAAAACCGAGCGGTGAATTGAGGGCCCCTGTCGGAAACGATACTTTGCGGGAGTCCGTGAGCCCGAAAGATGTGTTGTGTGAATAGGAGGGCCAGCTCAGGTGCTGAAGGTAGTTTAGGTAGAGGTACGAGATGAACCATTTTGGAGAATCGATCCACTGCTATCCATATCACGGTGTTGCCGTCGGAAGGAGGTAGATCTACCACAAAATCAGTGGCGATATGGGTCCATGGCTCAGTGGGTATTGGTAGTGGCTGAAGGAGACCCCACGGTCGGCCGCTGAGAGGCTTCTGCCTAGCACAGACGGGGCAAGAGTCCATGTACAGACGTACGTCCTGGCGTACTTTGGGCCACCAGTAATAGCGGTTCAGAAGGTCAAGTGTCCTTTCCCTGCCGGCGTGGCCCCCAGAGATAGAGTCATGAGCCCACGCGAGGACCCTCCTGCAGTCCCTGCGGGGAACAACTATCCGCTCAAGAGAGGACACAACGGTACTAGCTAGCTGGATCTTGGCTGGATCGATGATGTGCTGAGGTGCCTCTTCTCTTTCCTCCGGAATGCCGTTACGAGACAAGGCATCCGCCCGGATGTTCTTTGTTGCAGATCGATACTTGAGGACGAAGTCGAACCGACTGAAAAACAGTGACCACCGCGCCTGTCTGGGGTTAAGGCGCTGAGCTTGATTCAGGAACTCCAAATTTTTATGGTCGGTGTAGACCATCACCGGATGAAGAGCTCCCTCTAGCCATTGCCTCCACTCCTCCAGCGCTAATTTGATCGCAAGTAACTCCTTGTCTCCTATTCCATAGTTGTTTTCGGCTGGGGTAAACTTCTTGGAGAAGTAGGAACACGGGAATAGATGACCGGAACTGGACTTTTGGGAAAGTATTGCTCCTACAGCTATGTTGGAGGCATCCACCTCTACGAAGAAAGGCTGTGTGGGGTCCGGATGTTTCAAACAGGTGTCTAGGAGGAAGGCTTCCTTTAAGTCCTCAAAAGCTTTACAGGCCACGGGAGGCCAGACTCGAGTGTCCGCGCCCTTCTTGGTCAGTGAGGTGAGTGGTGCCACCATTCGGGAATACTGTGGCATGAAGTGCCGGTAGAAGTTTGCAAAACCTAAGAAACGTTGCAAAGCCTTCAGGCCTACCGGTCGAGGCCAATTCCGGATGGTGGATACTTTGCTGGGATCCATTCGAAAACCGGTTGCTGAAACAATGTACCCTAAGAAGGGCAGAGAGTCTTGCTCGAAGAGACATTTTTCAAGTTTAGCAAACAGGCGATGATCCCGAAGAATCTGGAGTACCTGTCGAACGTGTCGCCGGTGAGAGATCAGATCTGGAAAATAGATGAGAACGTCATCCAAGTATACTATGACGCAGGAATGCAGAAATTCCCGAAGGATCTCTTTCATTAAATGTTGGAACACAGCGGGGGCGTTACAAAGTCCGAATGGCATTACTAAGTATTCGTAATGTCCGTCCCGGGTGTTGAAGGCGGTCTTCCACTCATCCCCAGGACGGATACGGACCAAGTTGTAGGCTCCCCGTAAGTCCAGTTTAGTAAATACTTGTGCCCCCTGGAGTTTGTCCAACAGCTCAGGGATCAAAGGTAGTGGGTAGCGATTCTTCTTGGTTATGGCATTGAGTCCGCGATAGTCTATGCATGGCCTCAGGGACCCATCTTTTTTAGCCACAAAGAAGAAGCCGGCCCCAGCAGGAGACTTCGGGGGACAAATAAAGCCTTTAGCGAGGTTCTCGGTAATGTACTCTGACATGGCCCGAGTTTCAGGTTGAGAGAGAGGATACACTCTTCCCCGAGGAGGGGTAGAACCAGGAAGCAGTTCGATTGCACAATCAAAAGACCGATGTTGCGGCATCAATTCCGCCTTTTCCTTAGAGAACACATCGGCAAAATCTTGATACGGGGACGGAAGCTGAAGTTTGATTTCTGTATGTGCTAGTGGTATCTGTTGCCCCTTACGGGATCGGATGCAGGAGCGGAAACACTGTGGACTCCATCGAACAATCTGAAAATCATCCCATCGGATCTCCGGGGAGTGTAATTGGAGCCAGGGCAATCCGAGGACCACAGGGTGTACGGACTTCTCCAAAATCAGAAATGAAATCCTCTCCGTATGGAGCAGCCCAGTCTGGAGGATGAGGGGCGTGGTAACAGTGGAGATGCTGCCAGAAAGGGGTGTACCCTGGATAGAAGTAACCCGTAAGGGCGATTCCCAACGTTGCGTGGAGAGTTGGAGTCACTGCACCAAGTCCTTAGAGATGAAGTTCCCTCCTGCCTCGGAGTCAATGAGGGCTTGTGTTCTGAATGAACCACCCGGGTATCTCAAGGTTACTGGAACCGTACATTGAGGAGTTGCATTTAGACAACCTAGGGAAACCTCCTCTCTTATCCCTAGGCGCGGGAGTTTTCTGCCCGTTCCTTGCATTGGGCCAAGAAATGACCCTTCCCTCCGCAGTAAAGACATAACTTCAAGTCCCGGCGGCGTTGCCTCTCTTCAGGGGATAAGGCGGATCTTCCTAAGTGCATGGGTTCCTCCGTTAGGTATTCCGCAGGGGTACTGGTGGTGCGTGACCCAGAATTCGATGGTCTAGAGATGGCCGAGGATAATGGAGGCAAGCGACGGGGAGGACGCCCCTCCTTAGCTCTTTGTTGAAGACATCGATCGATGCGACCTGCAACCTCAATAAGAGAATTAAGGTCCTCCGGGAGGTCGCGAGCCGGCAACTCGTCCTTAATTCTAGCTGCTAGACCCTCCAGGAAAACACCTCGGAGAGCATCGTCGCCCCAACCAACCTCTAGGGCAAGTGTGCGGAATTCCAAGGCATAGTCAGCTAGGGTTCGCGTACCCTGCTGGAGTTGGAGCAGCTCAGAGGTTGCGGAGGCTTGGCGTGCAGGTTCGTCGAATGCTGCTCTGAATTCCTTCACGAACCTGTTTAGGTCACTTAGCGCAGGATCATTCTTGTCCCACATGGGAGACGCCCAATTCAAAGCCCGGCCATCGAGCAACGAAAATATGTAGGCCACCTTAACCCCATCCGAAGGGAATTGATTGGGCAGCAGGGCAAACCGTATGAAGCATTGATTTAGGAAGCCGCGACAGGCCTTAGAATCCCCTGCAAAACGTGACGGAGCCGGAAGCTGCGTGGGGGTGTGGAGTGTCACCACAGGTGCTGGTGCGGGTACCGCAACCGGAACCGCTGCCGCGGGTTCAACGTCCATGCGAGTAGCCAACCGTTCCACGGTGGCGGCCAAAGAGTCCAGTACCTGCTGTTGTTGCACCAAGCGCTGGGCAAGTCCGGGAATGGCCTGCAGGCTGGCGAGGTCTGCCGGATCCATGGCCTTGCAAACTGTTAGCGTCAACGTGGATCCTTGGACCGACTGGTGAAGAGGACTGGTCGGAAGGCAGACATACACCGAAGAATCCGGATCTTCACCTGGAAACCCAAGACCCCACCAGAGGAGCTGTTGAGGCCCGGGTCGCTAGGGCTTAGGTGGCTTCGCCCTGGAAGCCCGAGGTTCCCCCAGGAGGAGCCCGTAGGAACCCGGACCGCTGGGACTTAGGAGAGTCAGGATGTGAAGGAAAACCCGGAACGGAGCAAGGATCAGGCCAGGCAGCAGGAACCAGGAACGTGAAGGCAAACCGTAGTCAAGGCAGGCAGCAGGGATCAGATGCGAGAAGACAACCGTGGTCAAGGCAGGCAGCAAGAATCAGAAGCGTGGAGACAAACCGTGGTCAAGGCAGGCAGCAAGAATCAGAAGCGTGAAGACAGGAACACTGGAACTGGTAACCGGAATCAGGAACTGCAACTAATCCTCCTAGGAGCGACCTCGTTGCAAGGCAAGGCAAGGAAGCAAGCTGCGGGTTTAAATCCCCCGCCGGGGCTGACGTCAGGTAGAGGGCGGATCGGCACTTCCGGGTGCGGGGACCTTAAAAGGACTGCCCTCGCGCGCGCATGTTCCCCTGCAGGGGGCGGAGCTACCGTCGGGCCTGGCCGGCGTCCCCACGAGGAGGACGCCGTTGCCATGCGGCCAGGCCAGCCCGGAACCGCGCGGCTCACGGCGCTGAGGGGAGACCCGCGGGGAAGGTAAGGACCAGGTCGCCGTGCAGGCGACCGGGGCTGTAACACCTAGCCAGTCAGCTTTTCAGGATATGCATAATGAATATGCATAAGATAGTTTTTCACACAATAGAAGCAGTGAATGCTAATCCATTTCATTCATATCTATTCTGGATATCCTGAATACCTGACTGGCTAGGTATGTCCCGAAGAATGGCTTGAGAACTCTGAGCCAGAGACAGTCCAAGAAAGGCAACCAAAATGGTATGGAGACTGCATCAAAAGATATGAATTGAGATTTCAGGACCTGAACATGTGTACCCTAGAGAAAAGGAGAGATAGGGTGGGGTGGCTATGATACAGACATTTAAAGACCTGAAAGATATTAAAGGATAAATAAATCTTTTCCAATGGAAGGGAAACTGTAAAACTGGAAGTCACAGTCTGAAGCTGCAAGGATGTAGACTCAGGAACAACATCAGAAAATATTTCTTCACAGAAAGGTTAGTGGATGCATGGAATGCCCTCCAAAAGAGGTAGTGAAGACATAGAGGTTAACTTTCAAAACTGCTCACATGCACCCATTTACTTGTGTATAAGGGTGCATTCAAAGCTGCTACTGGAAAGGTATTAAAAGCATAAATACATGGTTATGTAAAAACCACAAGCTGCGCAAGTTTGGACTTATCCGGATAAATGCCAATTTATCTGGCTAAGTAGCGGCACGTAGCCTGATAATCTGAAAAGCGCTACTTAGATAGACACTTTTAAGACTTATCTAGCTATGTAGGCCTGCTGTTGCTTAACCACATAAATCAGAAAATAGCCAGATAAGTGCTGCTACTTATCCGAGTAAGTTCAAATTTATCAGTCTACATAATGGGAGAGGTGCTACTTAGCTGAATAAATTGGAAATTAGCTGGATAAGTGTGCACAACTCATATACCTGCACATTTGTACTTCCAATTTTTCAAGGATACACATGTAGATTTTTATCACGTTAATTTGATGCTTTTACACCACTCCCCGTAAATTGGCTTTTACAAGCGTAAATCAGCATACTTTATCACCTGCACTTGGCAATGAAATAACCAGTTTTACCGTTTAGTCTACCAGTTCAGCCAGTCCATCTGCAGCTCATGAAAAGCCACCTAGCTCTTTAGTCTGAAGTCTTCCCATTGTTCTGAGACCCTCTACCCAGTCATTTTTTCACTTTAACTATGTTTATGTTTACTTATACCAAATACTGCGCAGAAGAAAATATACACAAGTAAAAGACTTACACGAGACACTTTGGCATGTTTTCAAATAGCAACTTATTTAGTAATTTTTATCCCTCTCAATTACCAAAAACTTGTTCTGGGTTTTTGTGTACATAAATGTTGGATCCACCCCAGAACACTATTGGTATGCCCCTTTCTTACACATATAAAGTTTCTCGCAGACCCCGATTTATGTGTGGAAGTTGCAGCTTTGAAAACAGTATGCGTTTGCGCATGTGCTATTTCATGCATGCAACTGCTAATTTGTACATGCTCAACGTTTGAAAATTCACCTAAAATATTCTAGCAGAATCCATGAAAGTATAGGATAAAAACATTGCCATATTTATTGCCATGAAGATGGAAACAAAATACTGGGGTAATATGCATGGACCGTGGTTCAAGCCAAAACCACATTCAAATGATTGCATTGTGCTTCCAGGAAAAGCTTATGGGATGATCCGTATGGAGCCAAAGAACTATCGTAAACAGAAAGCATGGGGGTGGTTATAACTTTAAACAAAGGCACATGGGTAACCTACATGGAGCAGCAGTTACAATCTTAAATACTTTGCTGGACAAACTGGATGGGCCATTTCTGTCTTTTTCTGCCATCATCTTCTATGTTACTATATACGTTTGTTCATTCATTTTCCCATTTTTTGTTGTGGGCTTTTTCATTTGGTTTCATTTTGAAGAGTAGTTTATGTATAGAAATGTTGTTTAGCATGCATAAAATTGAATCATGCATAAATGTTGTATTATTGAAAATGTAACTGTCTTCTACTAGGGATCTGCATTCATTTCATTCATTTTGGTAGTTTATGCCTGCAAAAAAATGCATGTATGTTGTGCATAAACTTTCAAAATGAATGAAAAATAATTCACACCTCTTGTATTGACCAGTTAAATTATCAACAATCTTTGCATATCCAGTGTATTTCAACAGAGCCATATGATACTCTCCTGAAGGGTAGTTCAACAAGAATAAAATAGTAGGTGGTCCCTCTTACACTGCTTTCCAATTAAGAGGCAAACTATCCATGTTGAAACATTTTCAATACTGAACAGCAGGCACTTATTACAGAAAGAGGTCATTAATGTGCCTCCCCATGGGACTGCATCCCCATTTTCCTGCTAATGCACACAACACTGGTACAAAGTACCCACATACTTTGCATCTACATTGAAACAGGTACAAAGTATGTGCTAGAAAGTGTGCACAGAGATTTCAAAATGAAATCTGAGTGTAGTTTCCCCTCTTCTGGTTTAGTCTTGCCCACTTTTACACATAATGAGGGAGGAGGGTAAATAATCAAACTACATTTTAACATGGTTAATTTTAAGTTTACCCGTGGGGAAACTTATTCTTGCCCCACCCACAGTTGTTTCTTCACTACAGCTCTTCTGGGGTGCAAAGACAGCACACTCATATATTAATAGTTAACTAAGACAAGAAGTTTTGCCTTCTCAAGTGAAGGGTGCTAATGAATCCTTTCCAATCAGTTACTTCAAATTAGCTGCTTTATTCTGCTCAGCTTTGGAACACACTGGGATCATCTGCTTCTCCTATGTAGAGCTTATTTACAGTTCTAAAGGCTAAAGGATAGGAAACAGAGAGTAGGATTGAATGATCATTTCTCTAGATCAAAAAATGGAAACAGTGGAAGGCCCCAAGGATCAGTACTGGGATCAATGCTTTTTAATCAACCTAATAAATGAAGGTTGACCGACGTGCCACAAATGCGCAGTAGAGAGCAGCTCTACTGCGCATGTGCGGGCAAGCACGTCGGTCTTAGCCAGCATCAGAAAAAAAAAAACATGGCGGTGGCGGCAGCGGGCG
Source organism: Rhinatrema bivittatum (assembly GCF_901001135.1). Lineage (NCBI taxonomy): Eukaryota > Metazoa > Chordata > Amphibia > Gymnophiona > Rhinatrematidae > Rhinatrema > Rhinatrema bivittatum. The sequence continues at coordinate 658,000,238 of NC_042615.1, read as the reverse complement.
GCAGCGGTTGTGAGCGGCGGCGGCAGCGAGCGGCGGCGGCCAGTAGCGAGGGAGGGAGGAGAGAGAGAGAGAGGGAGGGAGTGGGAGGGACGGAGGGAGGGAGTGGGAGGGAGTGACTGAGTGAGAGGGAGGGACTGAGTGGGAGGGAGGGAGGGAGGGATTGAGTGAGAGGGGGAGGGACTGAGTGGGAAGGAGGGACTGAGTGAGAGTGAGGGAGGGGGAGGGACTGAGTGAGAGGGAGGGAGGAGTGGGTGAGTGTGTGGGAGGGAGGTAGGGGGTGGGGAAGAGTGAGTGGAGAGGGAGAATGAGGGAGAGGTGAGAGACAGGGATGTGAGTAAGTGGAACGGGGAGAGGGAGAATGAGGGAGAGGTGAGAGACAGGGATGTGAGTAAGTGGAAGGGTAAGAAGTTGTGGAGCAGAGAAAAAGGGAGTGGAGGAGGGCTGAGGGGGAGGGGATGGGATTGAGAGAGGGTGGGGAGTGACTGAGGGAAGGGGAGAGAGGTGGGAGTGACTGAGGGAAGGGGAGGGAGGTGAGAGTGAGGGGAAGAAGGCAGTGGGAGACAGAGGGTGAGTAAGACTGAGTGGAGGAAAGGGGAGGAGTGAACGAGGGGAAGGGGGAGAGAGGGAGAAAAAGTGTAGAAGGGTGCTGTGTTAGAAAATGGACTGAAAAAAAAATGTAATGTAGCCCGTTTTAACGGGCTTAACGGCTTGTATATTTATAAATAGAGATGTGAATCAGTTCCGGAATCGTGTTCGTAGACCCGTGGGAAATCTTTGTTTCCTGCTGTTCTGACCACTTTTTTTTTTTTCGGCTGTCCCAAGCCGAAAAAAACCCCCCACTCCAACCCTTTAAATCTAATTATTTAGAATTCCCCACCCTCCTGACCCCCCCAAAACTTTCCTAAAGTACCTGGTAGTCCAGTGGGGGTCCCGGTAGTGATCTCTCGCTCTCAGGTCGTTGGCTGCCAGTAAACAAAATGGCACCGATGGCCCCTTGCCCTTACCATGTGACAGGGGCTATCGGCTCAATTGGCCAGCCCCTGTCACATGGTAGGAGCAATGGTTGGCCAATGCCATATTAAAAATGGTGCGGGCCATCCATTGCTCCTACCATGTGATGGGGGCTAGCAAATGGCATCAATAGCCTCTGTCACATGGTAAGGGCAAGGGGCCATCGGTGCCATTTTGATTATTGGCAGCTGATGGCCCGAGAGTGGGAGATCGCTCCCGGGACCCCCGCTGGACCACCAGGTACTTTCTGAAAGGATTTTAGGGGTTGGGATGGTGGGGGATTCTAAATAATTAGATTTACGGGGTCAGGGTGGGTTTGGGTTTTTTTTTCTGTATGCTCTTTCTTCCCACCCCAAAAAACGATAAGAAAACCACACAAAAATTTCATGGGGTTTTCATATCGCTTTTGGGGACCCCCGATACTTGACGGATTAGAAAATATCATATGATATTTTCATCCATCAGAAAAATGATGCACATCCCTATTTATAATTGATCTAGAAAAGGGACAGATGAGTGAGATGATCAGATTCACAGATTTCAAAAAACTGAATAAGATCACAAGTCAATTATGAGGAAATACAAGATGACTATCAGATTGGAGGATAGTATATCTAAATGGCAGATGAAATTTAATATTTTGAACATACTTAAAATTCTTTTGAAAGGTGTTTTCTTTAGCCAAGGTGTTTTTAAAGATTTCTTGGTGAATAAGAAGGTTTGTTAAAGTAGATGAGAACTATTTCTTGAGAGACTTCAGAGGAGTAAGGATCTCTTCTGAGGATTTTTTTTCAGAATGCACATGGAGACTAAGGGCCTCATTTTCCAAGCCGCTCGCACACAATAAGGGACCTTTCACACGCGAAAAGTCCCTTATCGCGTGCAATACCAGGATGGGGGCGGAGTCGGGGCGGAGTCGGCCCCGGAAGAGGAGGAGTCGGGGGGTCACCGGGACCGACTCTGCGCCGATGCTGCGGACAGCAAAAAGGTAAGTGCCTTTTCGCTGCCTATTTCGCTCCCAATAGCTGCACCTCCTATGGTGGTGCTATTGGGTGCGAAACCGGCACCGATGGTGCTATCACTGCCGGATAGCGCAGGCCCGCCCCCCGTTTTGGCCCCCCGCCCCTCATCTTCTAAAGTATCGCAGGCCTGCGATACTTTAGAAAATGAGGCCCTAAGGCAGAAAGAGGCTGTCTTAGAAGCTGCAGAGGTAATGCACGTGGAGACTGCCTAGAAAGCTGGCTGGATTGAGGCAGATCTGTGTGCCAGAGACTGTGTGCCTGGAGGCTGTAGGGAGAACTGATGTGCTGGAAATCTGAAGCAGGACTCCTGGAGATTACAGAGAAAGCCTGTGCAGTCTGAGAGAAAGCACATAGAAATCTGAAGCAGGGCTGTGTGTTGCAGTCTGAGGCAGAGAGAAAGCCCATGCAGTCTGATAGAGGGCTGTGTGCTATAGACTGCCAGCAGAGCTGTTGTGACAGTGTGTGAAAGTGTGCTTATTGTAATTCTAATCCTTTTCTGAGGTAATAAATTAGTTAAAATTATGGATAACTTTCTATAGCTGGCCCACATTATTTTTGCCAGCTTTGACAGATAAGTGGATGTGAGAAAAGTGGATGATTGATGGTCTGACTCTGCGCTGATTTAATTGAAATACATACTACCTCAGAAAGAAAGATTTTCCATTAAGTCCTACAGACTTCAGATTGTGTACACTCCACCTGTAGATAAAGGTGCTACAGTGTTTAATCACAGGACCTGTAAATAAAGGTACCTCTGTGTTGTTTACTTAGAGGAAAAACAAATCTTTGACATAACTTGGAACATAGAAGTCCTACTACTTATTCCTGTCTTTACTGGCAAATAAGTGTGGAATGTGAGAGAGAGCGTGATTCAATATTTTATTTACTCTGTGAGTTCTTTCAAAGCAAGCATCCTTAGACAGGGTTGAAATAATTATTTTTTGATTTCTATTAGAAAGAACTCCAGTGTCATTTATATACACTAGGGATGTGAATCGTGTCCTCGATCGTCTTAACGATCGATTTCGGCTGGGAGGGGGAGGGAATCGTATTGTTGCCGTTTGGGGGGGTAAAATATCGTGAAAAATCGTGAAAAATTGTGAAAAATCAAAAAAACGTAAAATCGCAAAACCGGCACATTAAAACCCCCTAAAACCCACCCCCGACCCTTTAAATTAAATCCCCCACCCTCCTGAACCCCCCCCCCAAATGACTTAAATAACCTGCGGGTCCAGCGGCGGTCCGGAACGGCAGCGGTCCGGAACGGGCTCCTGCTACTGAATCTTGTTGTCTTCAGCCGGCGCCATTTCCAAATGGCGCCGAAAAATGGCGGCGGCCATAGACGAACACGATTGGACGGCAGGAGGTCCTTCCGGACCCCCGCTGGACTTTTGGCGAGTCTTGTGGGGGTCAGGAGGCCCCCCCCCAAGCTGGCCAAAAGTTCCTGGAGGTCCAGTGGGGGTCAGGGAGCGATTTCCCGCCGCGAATCGTTTTCGTACGGAAAATGGCGCCGGCCATACGCGTATGGCCGGCGCCATTTTCCGTACGAAAAATGGCGCCGGCAGGAGATCAACTGCAGGAGGTCGTTCAGCGAGGCGCCGGAACCCTCGCTGAACGACCTCCTGCAGTCGATCTCCTGCCGGCGCCATTTTCCGTACGAAAACGATTCGCGGCGGGAAATCGCTCCCTGACCCCCGCTGGACCTCCAGGAACTTTTGGCCAGCTTGGGGGGGGCCTCCTGACCCCAACAAGACTTGCCAAAAGTCCAGCGGGGGTCCGGAAGGACCTCCTGCCGTCCAATCGTGTTCGTCTATGGCCGCCGCCATTTTTCGGCACCATTTTGGAAAATGGCGCCGGCTGAAGACAACAAGATTCAGTAGCAGGAGCCCGTTCCGGACCGCTGCCGTTCCGGACCGCCGCTGGACCCGCAGGTTATTTAAGTCATTGGGGGGGGGGTTCGGGAGGGTGGGGGATTTAATTTAAAGGGTCGGGGGGGGGTTTTAGGGGGTTTTAGTGTGCCGGCTCACGATTCTAACGATTTATAACGATAAATCGTTAGAATCTCTATTGTATTGTGTTCCATAACGGTTTAAGACGATATTAAAATTATCGGACGATAATTTTAAATCGTCCTAAAACGATTCACATCCCTAATATACACACATGCTAGCAACATTATAGACTGTGGAAGATTGGCGGTGTGAAGCAAACAGTCTTTATTATTGATTTGGTTTGAGATAGCATAGTAGGCGAACCACTGTATCCTGACACTTCATGGTCAAGAGTGGTAGAACAGGTCCAGTCTGCACCATAAAGCAGCATGAGCTATTCCTCAATCACAAGCCACCAAAGCTTGACGGCGTTCCTGGGTCGGTGCTCTCTACCCAGCGCACCCAGTACTCTCAAAAATGATTACCCAGAAATCAAAGATAAATGCACACCAACAAACTGTGATACAAGTTTGATAAAATGCACTAGTGTAACATACGTGGACACACAAAATAGGTTAAAGATAACCTATTTTAACAAAATAGGTTATCTTTAACTTATTTTGTTAAAATAGGTTAAAGATAAAAGTTGTTAATACTTACCTGGAGATTTCTAGAATTGCCTAACAAGTTAACACAAAGAATCAGATTTTTTGAATTAAAGTTGAAATTCAACATTTGTTCCCATTAAGAAGTAATCTTTCTACAAGAATTGGTTTCTGTTTCAAACTGTGTTAAGAATTAGAGTGAGAGTCACATACGAAAAATTGTTTTTGTACACCAGAAGTAAATTATTTCTCATTGAAATTATTGACACTATTGAAAGGTTTGTTTGTTCAATAATTACACTTGTTGCTACAGGTGAAGAACCTAGAAAATTATCTATTTGCCAGCAAAATAAAATCTTTTAATTTAATTATAAACATGCTTCTGAAATCATTTTTCTAGTTTGATTTATTTTCTGGTGAAGACACTCTGGATGTGCAAACTATCTCCATACCATCTTTGAAAGCAGAAACCCTAATAGTCTTACCATCAGGCTACCTACTTGACAGTGCCCATGATAGTTTCATGCCCAAGGGTATTTACACTTATTTGGCTAACTGTAAGCCAGATAAATTATTATCCAGCTAATATTTAGCTGAATAAGAAAGGGACATGTTGGGGGTATTACAGGGCTAGGGTGAGTTAGTTGAATAACTAATCTGACTACCTCCAATAATGTATTTGGCTATCTCCAGATATGCCTGAGAGCAGATCGAAAGTAATCTGATAACATCTTCCTGATTAACTTTAACTTAACAAGCTATATGTAAAGGAATATAGTAGCAATGGTCTGATGAAAAAATGACAATCCAAATCTATGCCTCCCACTCAATGGTGCAAACAAGGTGCATGCTTCTCTGAGCATCCAACCCCTACCCTTAAATCCTTCCAGTTATTAAAAAAAAAGAAAGAAAGAAAGACTCTTAGCTGTCATGCCACCTCCCCATATTTCCACCCCTTTCCAATTCAGATTTGTCACTAAAAATTACCCAATCCTCTCTCTTCCTCCCCCCTACTTCCTCCACCCCAACCTTAACACATCACCCTGCTTGTACATTAAAATTGTAAGATCTTCAGCCAGGCTTGTAGGAGCAGCCTATTGTGACTCAGGCCAAGTGCTTCTAACATTGCAAGGGGAGCTACATTAGAAGTGTAATCTATGAGCATTGCTGTGAATAGCTACCATGATCCAGGCTGAAAATTCTACAATGTTAAAGTGCTGGCAGGGTGGGAGGATTAGGTTAATGGAGAGGGAGGAAAAGAGAAGATGTGGACACTTTTTGAGACAAATTGAACCAGGAAGGGATGAGGAGTAGTGGGGAGTAGTGCAACAGTTCTAAATACCTAGAGGAATTTGAAGGTGGGGGGTGGGTCTTGGGCCAGCAAGCATCTTGTTTGCATCATTGAGTGGGGGTCATGGCTTTATGCTGCCAGGCCTGAGCATCAATTTGTTTTTTCTTCACACCATAGCTACTAATCTGGCTATATATTTTCGAATATTAGCTAGTTAAGCTAAAGTTATCAAGCCACACAAATCCGGATACCTTTACACCTAACGAGTGATATTCACAAAATAGCCAGTTAGATGAAAAGTTATTTGGATAATGGTAGCCAAAAGCTTTAATTGCAAATATTCAGTTGGATGCTTACCCATCTTAATATCCTGGACAATTTATCCATGTTCAACAGTTTTTGAATATTGGTTTCACTAGGACTAAGAACACTCCATGAAAATATTAGGTAGAACACTTAAAATAAATCTTAGAAAGTATTTTTTTATGCAACACACATTATGAAAGCAGTTAACATAGCTGTGTTTAAAAAGGGTTTCGACAAACTCCTGGAAGAGAAATCTATAAATCATTATTAGACATGTAGAATTTGGAAAGCGACTGCTCATCCCTGGCTATGAATAAGAAGGATTGGATCATTTTTTGGGATCTTGCCAGATACTTGTAACATAGATGTCCACTATTGGAGACAGGATTCTGGGCTTGATAGACCCAGTATGGCATTTATTATTTTCTTATGTTCTTGTGTTTGGATCATTGGAGGTACAGATTATCTTTAAACATCTAAATGCATCTTTTTATTTGTTAAATCTGATCCAAGTAGGTGTTCTAAAAATGATTCGTGAAGATATTTCTCCATTAGTCATGGAAATAGTCAACTTATCCATGGAGGAAGGTAAGATCCCTAATTCCTTATAAAAGGAAATAAAAACTCCTATTCTTAAAAATAATCAGATGGACCCTTTGGATCTGAAGAAAATAGGATAAAACATAAGCATTGTCAAGTTAAGTGTAAAACATTGATAGGACAGGCGAAGAGAGAATTTGAAATGAAGTTGGCCATAGAGGAAAAAACTCATAATAAAAACATTTTAAAATATATCCAAAGCAAGAAACCTGTGAGGGAGTTGGTTGGACAATTAGATGACCGAGGGGTTAAAGGGGCTCTTAGGGAAGATAAGGCCATTGCAGAAAGACTAAATGAATTCTTTACTTCCGTGTTTACTAATAAGGATACTGGGGAGATAACAGTTCCGGAGATGGTTTTTAGGGGTGATGAGTCAGACGAACTGAATGAAATCACTGTGAACCTGGAAGATGTAGTAAGCCAGATTGAAAAACTAAAGAGTAGCAAATCACATGGACCAGATGGTATGCATCCTAGGGTACTGAAGGAACTAAAAAATGAAATTTCTGATCTATTATTTAAAATTTGTAACCTATCATTAAATGCTGCTTACAACCGACACCAAGGGGTAAAATAAGCAGCAAAATGCCACTGCTAGTGCTAGCAGCTTCTCTCAGTGGCACAGAGAAACCATCTCAGATCAATAAGAAAATTTGCAGTAAAAAAAACACAGGGCTAGTAGCTGGCACTGCATCCAAATGCAGCCAAATGCAGAACAAATATGTTTTTTCTATCGAAGTAGCTAGCCTAGCTAGCAATTGAATACAGATTTGATAACTCAGACTAGCTCTGAGTGCAGCCACCTTCCGCAGACCATCTCCCCAGACCACCCTTGCAAAGAAAGTGAGTGTCACACCACGTGCTTAAGTATATATAGTGCTGGGTTATCAGCAAAAGCGTCACCGACCACTGAATGAGAACGCGATTGGCTGCATTGCCAAAATTCTTACCGCTGATATGTTGCATTCTGGTCTCCTTGCCAACCTGTCTGACCCACTCTATGACAGGGCTGTGAGGTCACTGATGACTCACAGGAAAGAGCTGGTTTTTGGCTATTGATACACCCAAATGCGTTCTCCTATTTCAAACAGCCGCTTAGAAATGACTGTGAGCGCGCCAAAAGAATAAAACGTATGATAT